>NC_142340.1:30732500-31100000 GCF_054954075.1 Amborella trichopoda
GTTGTACGTGGTATGTCGGTCAGCAGGGGGATTAGCATCCCCTGACTGAACTCGCCTCTTGTATGCTGATCGTGTTTGGATCGGTTCTCAACGTTCTTGGAACCATGGCTACTGAGCGGCTAAGTCTTTTTCTACAACAGTAACCACAACACAGAGCTTATGGAGCCCTTCTTCAAGCTTCACCGTATGAAGGGTGTAGAAGGGATTCAAGCGAAGAGGGTCCTCGGAATTGTTTGTTTTGACTGCACTGGTCACCTCTCTTGTCAAAATTTTCAGACCCCTATCACATTCAATCTTGAGGTTCTGATGGACCTTGTGCCAAAACTGCGATCTAGGTCATGGCTGGTCAGCTCTTCTTGCACAAGAGAGAGCTGTCTCCATCAAGTGCAGTAATAGATGAGGGTCAGGAACTGGAATCATCTTGGGCTAGGGAGGCTGAAGGACGTGATCGTCCGTCAGGTTGATGCCCCGAGGTCTCTTGTGGGCTCGAGACCAAAGTGACGAGGCTGGTTCAGGATGGTACTCTTAGAGAAAACCTTCAAGTACCAAGGCTGAAGGGGCTTTCTCGATGAAGAAGGATTGGGTTAGAGCAGGGTCGACTCATGAGGAGACCTGAGTCGAGGGCGAGAGGGCGTCTATGATGGCGACGCATGTGGTCCCCTTGAAGAAGGTTTACGAGAGACCTAGGGGTCAACCAGGGCTCGAGCAAGTGTCTGCAATGGAACAGGTAGATGCCTGTCCCCTACAGGGCACGCTTATGTGTGAAGAGTAGGAGGACGAGAAGGTCGTCTCTTGTGTACTCGGGTTAGCGTGGCAATGGCGTTGCCCCAAGCAGTGCGATGCATATGAGTAGCGTGCGCAGGATTTGGCCTTAAAAGGCTCGATCTTGGACACGATCTCGAGGTAACAAGAGGGTTGCCCCAAGGTGTCGCTCGAGTGGGTAACCTACGAGCCTTGTGGTGTATGTGAGGGGTGGAGACCGTGGGGTTTCCACCTCGATGTGATGAGCCTTTCGGGATAGAGAGCAATGGTGCAAAAATGTGGGGGGTAGCCCTATGGCGGCCCACATAAGCAATGATAGCTTTTTTGCCTTTTGCAAAAAGGAATTGAGCAGCCTTTCGGCATACCTAAAAAACATGACCGGCAAGTGACTTGCCAGTGGCTGGGTGCATGTTGTGTGAGGCAATAGAAGCACTGCCTATGCAGGGCGTCTTGGTGGAGTTTCTGTCAGAGCGAGGAGATGGAGAGTGAGGGACTTTTAGGTCCCACCTCACACCGGTCCAGGTTAAGAACTGAGCGCTAGACAAGGGGTCTCTGCTCAAGAAGATGGTTGAGAACAAAGTTGAAGGAACTTGGTCCCTAAGGACACCCTCGAATACGAGGATAAGAAAATTCCTGATATGGATAAATGAGTTACAAACTCGCAAGCCATAATAAAGTGCATAAAGATAATCAAAGCAGATAATACAAGAAGAAACAAGCCAAACAAGAACGATCTGACTAAGGGGTAGTCAATCCCTAATGGAGTCGCCAAGCTGGTTAGGTGCCTCGATCTCACCCTCCAGTTCCTTTAGGGATGGGGCAGCATGCATCTCGGGTTTCGAGGGAAGACTCGGGATGTTTTTGAGATCGCTCTGTCGAGAACCTTGTTAAAAAATGGGGGCAGGTGTTACAAACCGGTGAGAGAGAAATTTAAAGGTGGGTTCGGGACTTACTCGGGCTGACTCGCGTGGGCACCCTCTTAGATCACGAAGAAACCCCCCCAGTAATAAAACTGGGTCAGAGTTGCCTCCCTTGGCTTGTATTCTTCTCATTTTCTGCAATCACACACATATATGGAAAACGTTATAAGATAGGTGGATCTGACCTCACTCTTCACAAGCATGCACATTCAAAAAGAAGAAGAGAAGAAAGATGGGGGAAAGAAGAATTCGACGAAGCGAGAGGATCAAAACGGTGACTAGGCTGATGGATAATTAGCCTGTCGTGGTAGTAAAACAGGTTCAATAACTAAGACTGGCTCACAAGATTACTACTAGTCATCATTACTAATACTGACTAGCTAGGCACGATGGTAAGTCTGTCGTGGTAATAACACGGTCCAAGTAATCTCGGCACAATAACATTACGGCTAGATGACATGAGTACCATGAGAGGCTAATCTCAATCCTTCTTAGGCGAACGAAAGAGTAGTAGAATTAAGGTTAGGAGGAGAATAAGAAGAGAAGAAGTTAAAGAAAGATGGAGGGAGAAGGAAGGAAGAGAAGAGTATGAAAGATGAGAGAATAAAGGAGAGAGAGGGAAGGAAGGCGTAGTCGGGGTTAAGCATAGCCGACTGTGTTTAGAAGGAAGAGAGAGAAATCCAGTCGGTGCTAGCTTCACTGACTGATAGAGAAAGAGAGAGAAAACCAGTCGATGTTTGGTCTAGTCGATTGATAAAGGAAGAGAGAGAAAATAGTCGGTAGTAGGTCTCGCTAACTGACCAAGAAAGAGAGAAAACCAGTCGAAGCTAGGTTTCACTGACTGATAAAAGAGGAGAGAGAAAATCAGTCGGTGTTAGATCTTACCGACTGATAGAGGAAGAGAGAGAAAATTAGTTAGTGCTAGGTTTCACCAACTGATAGAAGAGGAGAGAGAAAACCAATCGACACTAAGTCTCACCGACTGACAGAGGAATGGAGAGAAAACAAGTCGCCACTAAGTCTCACTAACTGATAAAAGAGGAGAGACAAGAAGCGAGAGAAGACTAGTTGCCGTTAGGCTTTATCGACTGATAGTAGAGGAGACAGAAGAAGAGAGAGGAGATCAATCGGTGTTTGGCTCCACCGACTCACAAGAGAGGAGAGAGAAAACTAGTTGGTGTTAGGTCTCATCGATTGATATAAGAGGAGAGAGAAGACCAGTCAGCGTTAGGCTTCATAAACTGACAGGAGGAGAGAGAAATCAGTCAGTGTTAAGTCTCACCGATTGATAGAAGAGGAGAGAGAAGAAGAGAGAGAAAATCAACTGGCACTAAGCCTTGTTAGTTGTGACAGGAGAAAACCAACTGGCGTTAGGTCTCACTAATTGTCAGAATGAGACAACCAATTGGAACTAGGCCTCGTCGTTTGCATTAAAAGAGGACAGATGAAGATAGAGATGAGAAGAAGAGAGAGAAAGAGATAAAGATGAGAAATAGATAGAGACAAGAAGGGAGGAGGAGAGAGAAAAGAGATAGAGATCAAAAGAGAGGAGAGAAAAAGAAGAGAGAGAAAGAGGGGAGGAGAGAGAAAGAGATAGAGATGAGAAGAGAGGAGAGAGAAAGAGGAAAAGAGAGAAAGAGGGGAGGAGAGAGAAAGATGGAAAGAGAGAAAGAGGGGAGGAGAGAGAAAGATATAGAAATGAAAAGAGAGGAGAGAGAAAAAAGAGAGAGAAAGAGGGGAGGAGAGAGAAAGTTACCTGCCTAAAGGGTGTCAACCCTTTTCTTCTCTCTCCTCTCTCTCGCTCCAAGACGTACTCACCAACTCAAGCAGGAATGAAAATTTTATTGAATCAATCCAAAAATGAACTGAAGGTCCTTACAATTTAGCTTTGCATGTTTATATAGAATTAGGTAAAAACGTGGGTACACGCCCAAAAGCTAGCTAGAATTGAAGATAATTGCAATTTAATTGAATTTAAAGAATTTCTAAAAATGGATGCAAAAGGATTGTTTTGCCCCGGCTAACAATGTGTGGAATTTCAAAACAGTCAATGCTGCTGCTCGAGAACTTGCGTGATTTTTTATGGCTGACCCGAGGTCGTTATATTGCCCGTTTGATCAAAAGATTATTGTTTTCTTATAGGGCTCGGCATGGCAATCATTTTAATACTAACATCGAGCCATGAATCATGTTTCGAATCACGATCACGAGACTTGAAATTTTGCTTAAATCTTAAAAACTTTAGATCGATTGTGTGCTCGTTCCTTGATATTTCTTGGTGATTTCTTCATTGAATCACACTGAGCATGCTGTCATGATCATGTCGCAATGAACATAACATAATTTTATGTCCGGATGAAGATTTTGTTGTCTTGAGTTTTTTACCAAAATCTTGAAACTCGGCAGCTGGAATTTAAAGCAGCTTTGACACCTTCGTGTGTGACATCAAACCGTTCATCGTATGCGAGGTTCGAACCAGAGATAGCGTCGGACCTCGTGCACATAATGCAATTGGTTTCGTATCTATTGGGTATGCGAGCTTCGTGATCTGGCTGCTCGAATGAGGCGTGCTGCTGCTAAATTTTCTGCAACTTCTTTCCTCTTGGAGCATTTGTGGTGTTTGTGTGTTAAACAACCTCAAGTTTTGATGTTGGACTTGTGTTTGTGTGTTTGTGTGTGGGATATCAGTATTTGAGACAACATTAGACACCATTGTGTTTGATATACAATGGTATATATTGTATACATCTTGTTCTTTGTGTATGATATCAGTATTTGAGATACAACATTGGACACCATTGTGTTTGATTTACAATGGTATATAATATATACATCTTGTTGTATCATATCTGTATATCAAATTGTATACCGTATCATAATGTGTATTACATATACCAAATACAGTGTTTGATATGATATATACCAATGTTGTATACCATACACAATGTATATACAATATTGTATTCCACAATGTATATCAAATAATACACCATTTAATATATATTAGAATATCAATATATATATATATATATATATATATATATATATACAATGTGTACATTGTATACACAATATACATTGTATATATATATATTGATATACAATATATCAATGTATAAATATATTAGTGTATATACATTGTATATATCATTGTATATACATTGATATACAATGTATATTTACATTTGTATATACAATGTATAATCTTATATATATATATATATATATATATATATATATATACATTGTATATACAATGTAATTACAATGTATATATATATATTGTATATACAGATACAATGTACACATGTATATATTGTATATATATTGTATCTATACAATATATCATTGTTACATATATTGTATATATACAATAGATGTATATACAGTATATCATTGTATATACAATATATATATACATCGTATATATATATATATATACAATATATATATATATATATGTATACATTATACATACAATATATATATACATTGTATACAATATATATATATATATACACATGTATAAATTGTGTATATATAATAATTGTATACAAATGTATATATAAAATTGTATGTATATATATATATATATATATATACACACACAATTGTATGTATATATACATTATATATACAATTATATGTATAAATACATTGTATGTATATATATACAATTGTCTTATGTATATATATGTATACAATGCATACAATGTATATTTATACAATTGTATATATGTATACAAAAGTAAATTGTATACCTATATATAATATGCAATATACAATATATACAATTGCATATACACAATTACAATTGTATTTTGTATACATTGCAATATGTACAATTATATATACAATTGTATATATATTGTATATATCAAAATTGTATACAATAATATATGCAATTGTTTACAATTGCATAAAATTGTACTATACTATTGTATATACTATTGTGTACAATAGTATATATATAATAGTATACAATTGTATACAATTATATGTACAATTGTATATACAATCTATATTGTATATATTTGTATATAATATATACAATGTATACAATTGTATACAATTGTATACAATATAATATTGTATACAGTTGTATGTATTATATAATATATACAATTGTCTATATATATATATATGCAATATATACAATGTATTTATAATGTATATACATTGTATATATACTTTACATTGTATATACAGTATATATATAATTATACTATTATATACTTGTATACAATGTACAATTGTATATATTGTATTACATATACAATATAAACAATTGTATATTATCTATACAATATATACCATTGTATACATTGTTTACAATACAATTGTAAATATTACAATTATATATTATACTATATACTATATATATTATATACATTATATACTATACAATATACAATATATATATAATTGTATACAATATACAATTGTATATACCATACTATAAATATGTCTAATATTGGGGATATATACATACAATTGTATATAATTGTGTACAATTGTACAGAATTGTTTACAATTGTATATATTGTATACAATTGTAAACAATTCTGTACAATTGTACACAATTATATACAATTATATACAATTGTAAACAATTCTGTGCAATTGTACACAATTATATACAATTGTTTACAATTGTATAATTGTATATTATATAATTGTATATATAATGTATAATTGTATATAATATAATATACAATTATATAATGATATAATATAATGGTATTATATTATAATATAATATAATATATTTTAATATATTATAATATTTTAATATAATATAATATAACTATATTGTAATACATTAAAATATAATATATTACAATATATTATAATATATTGTAATATATTACAATATATTGTAATATAATGTAATATAATATAACATCATATATTATAATACAATTATGTAATATTATAATATATGATAATATAATGTATATTATACAATTGTATATACAATTGTATATATACAATTATATATAATTGTATATAATTATATTATACTATAATTGTATACTATAATATAATTACATAATTATATACAATTATATTATACTTATAATAGTATACTATAATATAATATACAATTGTGTATTGTATACGCAATTGTATACAATTGTATATATATATAGATATAAATATATATATATATATATATAATTGTATATATAATTATAGTTGTATATATAATTATATAGAGAATTGTATATATAATTACAATTGTACAATTATAATAATTACAATGGTAATACTTATAAGTACTATTATACTTATATATACTTATATTATATAAGTATATATAATACTTATATACTTATATTATAAGTATTATAATTATAAGTATATATTATACGTATGAGTATATATTATACTTATAAGTATATATGAATACATTATAATAATTATAGTAATTATATAATTATTTATAATTGTTATAAGTATTATATACTTAGAATTACAATAATGATAATTATAAATATTATAATACTTATAATTATAAGTATTAGAATTTTATAATTATTAGTATATAATTATTTAGGCGCAATTATTAGTTTATAATTATTATGTATAATTATTAGTATAGAATTATAGTTATTAGAATTTAAACTTATTAGTATATATAATTATAATAGTTATTATATATAATTGTATAAGTCTATAACAATTATTATAATTATATACCAATTATATAAATTATACATAATTATATATGATTTATATAATTATAATCTAATTATCTATAGTTTATATAATTTGATTATATAATTATATTACCCAATTAGATAATATAATTATATTACCCAATTAGATAATATAATTATATTTATATATAGTATATAATTATAATTTATGCAAATTATATTTGTATAATTATATAATTATCTAATTATGTATAATTATATATAATTATTATAATTACATATTATTGTATTTATACAAATATATACAAATATAATTATAATTATAATTGTATTTTATACAATTATATATTGCAAACAATGTATATTGTATAATATATTATTGTTATTGTATACAATATATATATATATGTATTTATAGTATATAGTATAATATACAATACTATATGTACATATAGTATATAGTATAATATACAATACTATATATATAGTATAATTATATATAATATAATTGTATTATATGTATTGTATTACAATTGCATATACAATATACATTGTATATATCGTATATACAATTGTATATATTGTATACAATTGTATATATATATATAATTTGTATATACAGTATATACATTGTATATACAATTTGTATACATTGTATATACAATGTATATATACAACTGTATATACAATTATATACATTGTATATACAATTTGTATACATTGTATATACAATGTATATATACAATTGTATATACAATTATATACATTGTATATATATATATATATATATATATATATATATTATATATACAATTGTATACAATTGCATGTATACAATTGTATATACAATATTGCACTCCGTTCAGGCTTCTCTTAGGAATATACAATATTACACTATTATAACTTGAACTCCGCTCGGGCTTCTCTTTGGGAGAATCCCTTCGTTACCCTTCAAAAGCACTTGAACACACAATTCAGAGAGTGATTACCTCAGGTTATACAATTGTATATACAATTGTATATATATATATATATATACGATTGTTTATTGTATGTATACAATGTATATACAATATTGTATATACAACTGTATTTATATACAATTGTATATTGTATATACAATGTATATATAATTGTATATACAATATATATATTACATATATATGTTGTATAGATATATATAATGTATATACATTATATATACATTATATATACATTGTATACACAATTGTATACAATTATATGCAATTATATATACATTGTATAATTGTATACAATACAATATAATTGTTCATATAAAATTTTATTCAATATATTGTATATATTGTATATACAATATTTATATGTACAATTGTATATATAATTGTATATGCATATATAATTGTATATTTATAATAGTATATTATTGTATATATATATATAATTGTATATATATAATTATACAATATATTGTATATAATTATTATACAATTGTATATAGAATATATTGTATATATTGTGTGTGTATATATATATATATATATATATATATAATAAAATACAATTATAAATATAAATATATATATATATATATATATATACAATTACATATATGATTTATACATTGTATACACATTGATATGTATACAAAATTTTGTTGTATACACATATATGATACAATGTGTGGTATCATATACTGATACAACACATATCGTAATGTTGTATACATTTCAAACACACCATTGTGTTTGAGATAGAAGATAAACACAAGGGATATCACAAACACACAAAAAACATTGTATATAAAAAGACATAATGCAAAGAATGTGTGTTTTTATGTTTGTGTAACAAAAGTCAAATACTTTCTTCTCATCAAATAATAGATGAGACGAAAGTGCTTACCAAATTTGGGAGTGATCCGACTTGGATCGAGTGAGTTATAGGCCCCAAAAGTCGCCTGTGACTGTAAAAACAACCACCTTAAATGGTGTTTATGGAGTGAGGCCACACAAGAATAGTGAGCGCCCTATCCCTTTTCGGTATTTTACTCATAAATTTGTCTTGGAGTGCCTGATTAAGCCAAAACTTGGCTCATAGGGGTTTTCGACCGTGTCGAATCTGATGGAGATGGTCCCACAGCTTTTTAGCTCACCAAAAGTATGGCTCTAGTTACGGGGTTCATTTCAGGGTACTAGAGACCGATTTCACTGAAATTATTTTTTTGTGTTCATTACCTTAGACATATCTGATCGCGATGAAACTTGGCAGGTTGTATTTTTAAGTACTGATGAATATCTCGACCAATTATGGGGCCAATCTAAGATTGTTAGGAATTTCCACGGTTTTGTAGACTTTATTGACTTGTTTCTTTCTAGGGACCAAGGTGCTGAAAAATACGTTCAAACACGGAGAGGTTAGGATCATGGGTCTCTGCACTTGAGGTTAATGAGAAGACCCCCAAAGTCAATGTTGAGGGGTTGTAGGAGGCCCCAAAAGAATGGGAAGAAGGCGGTTAAGCCACAACTGATGAGCTTGAAGAGATAAATTTAAGAAATGAAGCCGATATTAGACCCACTTTCATCTTTGCAAATATGTCGTCAGAAGAGAAAGAGAACTTGACAGCCTTCTTACGAGCAACCGAGATGTCTTTGCCTAGCATTACCATCAGATGTCTGATTTAGATCCTGAAGTCGCGGTTCACCGTCTCAACATCGAAACCTCTATCAAGCCCGTCAAGCAGAAATCTAAGAGGTTCAAACCTGATCTCGAAATGCAGATAGATGCTAAAGTGGTCAAGCTCAATCTAGCCGGTTTCATTCAAGAAGTTAGGTACCCTAAGTGGCTAGCAAATGTTGTTCCAGTCAAGAAGAAAAAATGGCCAAATTAGGGTTTGCATCGCCTTCCATAAGCTGAATACCGCCTACCCTAATGATGACTTCCCATTGCCATTCATGGAGATGCACATTGATTATATGGCTCACTGCCAGATCTTCTCATTCATGGATGGATACTCCGAGTATAGTCAGATACGAATGGCACCAGAAGATGAGGAAGCCATCGTGTTCTTGACTCCAAAAGGGGTCTTTTGCTACACAATGATGCCTTTTGGATTGAAAAATGTTGATGCCACATATCAGAGAGCAATGACGACCATCTTCAAACACGTGATGCACAAAGAGGTCGAGTGTTATGTAGATGACTTGGTCGTGAAATTTGAAGAGAAAGACGCTCGTAGGAGAGACCTTGAAAAGGTGTTTGAGCGGTTACGCCATCATCAGTTCAAAATGAACTTGCCGAAATGCGCCTTTGGCGTGCGTTCAGGAAAGTTCTTAGGGTTCATTGTTGGATAGCGAGGGTTGGAAGTTGAGCCGGTCAAGATCAAGGTGATCCAGGAAATGCCACCACCAACTACATTGAGAGAGTTGCGATCCCTCCAAGGGTAGCTGGCCTATATCAGCAAATTCATCTCAAACTTCTCAGGTCGTTGTAAGCCTTTAACACACCTATTGAAGAAAGATGCCCCATTCATTTGGGATGAAGCATGTCAAGCAGCCCTTGATGACATCAAGCATTATTTACTCATCCCTTCAGTCCTCTCTACACCAGTGTTGAGAAAACCTCTAATCTTGTATGTGACCGCTCTAGACGAGTCACTTGGGCCATTATTGGCATAGAACAATGATGAAGGGAAAGAGACCGCACTCTACTATCTCAGTTTCAGGATGCAGGTGGCCGAGAAGAATTATCCTCCTATTGAGAAGATGTGCTTGGCCCTAATCTTCGTAGTACAAAAAATCCACCACTACATGCTTGGTCATGAAATAAAGCTTATATCGAAAGCAGATCCTATAAAGTTTCTCATGACATGCCCATGGTTGTCAGGACGTCATGCTACGTGGGCATTATTGCTGATGGCATTCGACATCACATTGGTTAAGTGCCTCGATCTCACCCTCCGGATCTGGATGATCGGGCGGCACCCATCTCGGGTTTCAAGGGAACCCTGGACTTTGAGCTCGCTCTCTCAAGAACCTTGCTCAAGAGCGAGGGTAGGTAGACCAACCGATGAGAGAGGAATTTAGGGTGGGTTTGGGACTTACTCGGCTAGCTCACATGGGTGCCCTCTTAGATCACAAAGAAAGCCCCCCAGTCATAAAACTGGATCAGAATCTCCTCCCTTGGCCTGTATTCTCTTGTTTCTGCTATCACACATACATGATTACTTTTACAAGACAAGTGGGCTGAAAGAGACCCAACCTTGTCTTTGACCAAATGTACATGGACGTGCACATCTAAAAGAAGAAAAGGGTAAGAGGGTAAGTAAAAGAAGAAGAAAGAGGTAGATCAGAGGAATTTTGACTAGGTGACGAGACTAACATAGCATTTAGAACAACAAGTGATTGTCCCAGTGTGGTAGCCAGATGGCACAGTAACTAGACTGGCACAACAGAAATACTACTAGACGCCAGAACGATCATCAGCCAGCCTGACACAATGGCTAGCCTATTGTGGCAGTAAGGCGAGCATGGCAACTAAGACCGACTCAATGAAAACACTGCTAGACGATAAGACTATCATGGCAATATTTGACAAGAGGGCATGCTTGGAGCATATTGCTAGACTTGGTCTTGTGATTCTGTGGTGCATGCTTTGAGAGTATTGCATGACTAATATTGATAAGGTGCCCGTTATGTGTGTATGGCCGGGCTTGACTTAGAAATTGGGACCAGTGAGTCATCTAGTAGTGGTTGATTTGTTGATAATGATTGTAGTTAAATGAGTTGATCTATGTGTGTGTATTTGTTAATGTTTGCATGACTGGATGGATAAGGTATTTGATTTGTTAGTGCATGACACTCTGAGTTAGGCTTGGAGATGTTAGGTATGTGATGTGGACAATCGTAAGCGGCACTGTGTATTTGGGTACCCTCCCCCTATTTTTTTGTTTCATATGTATGATTTTTGGGACAAAATCCTTTTTAACGGGGGGATGATGTAAGAAACACAAATTTCCCTGGGCATGAGATGCGCACGGTGATGGAGGGTGAAACAGAGGCCTAGTACCATTTGGCGCATCTCCGCACGTGTATAAGGGCTTATAGCTGTTTGTAAAGTAAAGAGGAGAGAGAAAAGTCAGCGTCGCACGTGATGATAGTAATGAGCATCGCTGTCTATGGAAGAGGCCTAACGTCAGTTGTGAAGAGAGACAGGGAAGAGCAACACCACATGCGAAAGGAATCGTCGCGAGTGAAGCACCATTTGGAGCATCGTTGAGCATGTAAAGAGGCTTAGCGCCGTATGTGAAAGAGGCTAGCGCAATAAGTGTAAGGATGCATTGCCTCACGTGAATGGATGAACATCGTGCGTGACATGGGGCAACGCCGTGCATGAACAAGAGTGTAGCGTCGTGTGTGTAGTAGAAAGAAGAGAGAGAAAAATGCACGAGGCAGTGAAGAGAGCGCGCTCTCGTGAGAAAAGAAGGAGAAGACTGACGCCCTGAGTGAAAAGAAGATGTTGGTGCTGCCGTATATGTCAGCGTCATTTGTCAGTTCCGCGCATATCAGCTACAATGACCTTCACGCACCCTGTCAGCCACAGTGTTTCCCACCTATCTTGGATACTTAACCCCTCTCTCCTTCCATCTCACTATGGTTGCTCCTTTCTCTCTCTCTCTAGAGCCCAAGGTTTCAGTTCTTTACTACTGCCCTTTGGAGATAGCCATCGCTTGAAGCTTGAAGTGGCCTTCGAGTGGGCGTTTGGAGGTGCCGTTGAGCATCAGGTAAGTACATTTAGCATCTATTCACCAACAAATGTTGTAGGAATCAATTTTTATGTATTGAAAGTGGGTAAAATGGTAGGATGAGAGGTATGGATGTGAATGGGTGAAATGACCTTGAAATCCCAGATTTGTGCTTCTGTGTGCCTTAATTGTTTAAGAAATGTAATTGATCATGCTGGTGGTAAAATGAACCACTTGTAAGGCTAGCTTAATATAAGCATGGTTTTTTATTAAGATTTGTGTTGGTTTATGAATCATAAACTGTTCTTTAATGCATGTTAAGCTTGAGAATGAGATTTTCCAGAACTGTGACTGTACTTGCATCGAATGTTTCAGTGTCCAACGACGTCCAAATAGACCCAAGACGGTTTGGAATGAAATATATAATTTTCTACTTCCACTTTTCTTTTTATACCATCTTGAAATTCCCCATGGATTAGAAATTATATTTCAAAATGTGTGGGTATGTCACTGTTGAGAGGTTGCAAAAAATGTATGGAGTGTCACTCTTTTTATACCACACCTTTGACCTATTGAACGACATTGAAATGATCGTAAATCACCTCCATTTGATTCATTCATGTGTTTAATATGATGTTTATGTTCTAACCTTGCCCAAATTCTTCATAAAAGATGAGCTATGCTTCAAATTGTGTCTATATGTCACTGTTAACAGGTTTCACTGGATTTCACAACTATTACCTCTGTTTTCATAAGGTTTGACTAACCAAATGGAGTCCTAATGCTCCGAAACCACTGTCATTTGAAAGATCCATGCGTGTACTAAATGTTTCATATTGAACACTTTTTGAAATTCCTTGTAGATTGACAGTTATGCCTAGAAATGTGAGGGCATATCATTGTTCACGGTTGCCGGAAATTTTAGCAACTGTCACTCCAATTGTGCCGAGCTTTTGACCCATCAAATACCATCCAAACATCCTCAAACCACCGCCATATTAAAGATCCATGTTTAAACTTCAAGTTTCATGCTTAGATAATTTAGAAATTCTCCTTAGATTGGAAGTTATGTCCCCGAGAAGAGGGGTACATCACTACCACTCGTGGCCAAGATTTTTAGTTTGTGCCTGTCTTGAGAAATAAATTGTTTTACGCTAAAAAATTGCCTTATTATATTCAAATCACTTTTATATGAATATTGAGTAAGTCTATTTCTAAATTGGTTTTGAAACCACACTGAAACTCCTCATGGTTCGATAATGACGCCCCTTTTTTATGAGAATGTCTTGGCTGTGAATGTAGTGAAGTTGTACACTCTTTTATTGACTTGTTCACTGAGTGACCTAAGTGATGAAGTGTTGTAAGCGCCATTTATAAGCTTAAGTGTCACGTGATAGCTCGTGGGATGAATACTACATGATTAAATGTCATAGTACCATGTGAACAGTGCGAAGTGACCATGCAATAAGTGATAAGTAACAAGTACAACTGCCGTATGGTAATTCCTTGATAAATGTTACATGATAAATGTTGTAGTGCTAATGAAATAAGTATTATGAATGCTGATTGATAAGTGTAAGTGCCACTTGATAGTCCTATTATGATGGATGTTTTATTTTGAGTGTCATAGTGCTTCATGACAGCGGTATATTGTGAACAAGGCTCAAATCTTGATTTATGAGGCTGGAATTTCCTATCATAAGGTACTGACTAGGTACGAGAAAAGTTAGTGCTTGACTTTTCTGATATGATACTGTGATTTTGACTACTACGCAATGGGCCACTCATTAGTAGTGGGTACAGTTGTGAGTTGATACTATGATATTGACCACTACGCAATGGGACACTCATTGGTAGCATGATTGAAGTGATCGATGCTATGAGAAATCTTTGGCATGATTTGGGCATATCGCATGACCAAACATTGATGTTGGGGGGATGCCTGCTTTGAGAGTATTGCAGGGTCTACCTATGTGACTGTTACCAAAGACTATTGTCTCGCTGAAATTCTTAAAAGAATCAATAACAAAAATAATGTTCAAAAGGAACCATCTATTACTGAGCTTAAATATGAATCAACAGAAGTAAAAAAGGAATTAATAATTCTCAAAAAGAGAATACAAGTTTTAGAACTTGCTTCTAACCTACAAAACTCCAGAAAAGATAGATGAGGAAATAGAATTTGATACCCTCATAAATAATTATAAAAATCCGCTATCTCCGATAGATGAAGTACTGGAATCATCTAGTTCTACTCAAACCGATAAGTATGTAAATCTGATCAACAAGGTAATCACACAAAAATGGTTTACATTAATAAGAATTATAGTAAATAAAGAATATAGTTTCCAATCTTTATCCTTAATAGACTCCGGAGCAGATTTAAATTGTATAAATGAAGGATTAGTTCCTACTAAATATTTTAGCAAAACAACTCAAATACTAAATACTGCAGATGGTAGCAGGCTTATTATAAACTATAAGCTGTCTAATGCTGCTATATATAATAATGGAAATTGTTTTGAAATGCCTTTTATTATGGTAAAAGGATTAAGTCAAGCTGTAATCCTTGGAACTCCATTCCTGAATCTTTTATATCCATTAAAAATAGATGGTTCATGAATAGAAGCTACTATATAAGGGCATAAAATAAAGTTCCAATTTGTTGATAAACCAAAATAAGAGAAGTAAATAATGTAAAGCAAATCATATCAAATAAGGAAAAATTTCTATGCCATTTAAAGGAAGAATTAAAGTATAAAATAATAGATAAAAAACTTTCTATTCTAGAAAACATAAAATATATTGAAGAAATTAAAAAGAAAATAGAAAAAGAAAATTGTGCAAACTTACCAAGTGCTTTATGAAATAGAAAAAAGCATATAGTAAGTTTACCATATGAAGAAGGATTTGATGAAAATAAAATACCCACAAAGGCTAGACATATCCAAATGAATCCTCGACTACTAAAAATATGTAAACAGGAAATCGATGATTTCCTACAAAAACAGCTTATCAGGAAAAGTTCATCTCCATGGAGCTGTTCAGCATTTTATGTCGAGAAAGCCTTAGAAAAAGAGAAAGGAGCCCCTAGACTGGTAATAAATTATAAACCTCTCAATAAGGTTCTTAAATGGATAAGGTATCCAATTTCAAACAAAAAGGATTTGCTTGATTGACTTGTGAATGCTTGCAATTTAAAATCAGAATATTGGCAAATCCAGATTTCTGAAAAGGATAGATATAAAACTGCTTTCAATGTTCCATTTGGACAGTACGAATGGAATGCAATGCCATTCGGACTAAAAAATGCCCCTTCAGAATTTCAAAATATTATGAATGATAATTTCAATCCATACATGAAATTCATGATAGTTTATATAGATGATGTTCTAATATTCTTTGAGAATATTGAGCAACATTTTAAACATATAAATGTTTTCATAAATGCTATAAAGAATGCAGGACTAGTAGTCTCAGCAAAGAAAATTAGTCTCTGCCAAACTAAAATAAGATTCTTGGGACATAACATTTTCCAAGGAAGTATTATCCCCATAGATAAGGCAATTGAATTTGCTAATAAATTTTCAGATGTTATCTTAGACAAACTGAGCTTCAAAGATTTCTGGGTTGTCTAAATTATATTGTCTATTTCTATGAAAACTTGACCATTGATGCTAAACCTTTGTTCCAAAGGTTGAAAAAGAATCCACCAAAGTGGACAGATCAGCATACTATGGCTGTTAGGAAAATAAAAATAAAGGCAAAGGAATTACCCTGCCTTACACTTTCAAATCCCAATGCTTTTAAAATTATAGAATGTGATGCCTTTGAAGTAGGCTTAGGAGGAATACTACAGTAAATGCTTTCCGAAAAAGAACAATTAGTTCGTTTTACTTCTAAAGCTTGGAATCAGACTCAGCAAAATTATTCAATGGTTAAAAAAGAAATTTTCGCCATTATACACTGTGTGACAAAGTTCCAAAGCCATCTTCTTAATCAAAAGTTTCTGATACAAACTGATTGCAAAGCTGCAAAAGATATTCTTAATAAAGATGTGAAAAATCTTGTTTGCAAACAAATTTTTGCTAGATGGCAAGCAATATTATCCTCCTTTGAATTTGACATTGAACACATCAAAGGAAATCATAATTTCCTTCCTGACTTTTTAACCCTTGAATTTTTGTAGGGGGGACAGGAATAGAGATAGTGAAAGACAAATAATACCTCATACAAATAAAGGAAAAACCAAGATGGAAATAGTTCCATCATCTTCAGAAAACCCATTAATAGTTTCTCCTACAACCCCAAACCAACTAATAAAGAGACAAGCTCGTGATATAGTTTCCTCTCCTGACCCAATACCAGTGACCAAAATACCAATAGAAAAATCAAGATTTATAGAAACCATCTTTATATCTGAAATAGTAATAGAAGACACTCATCTCGATATGGATCCAGTTAACATAGCCCACTTATACTTGAATAATCATTTACATCCCTCAAATGGAAATAAGACCAGGGAATGGTATGAAGCTATTCTTTTGGAAACCGGATCGGTAACCTTTGTTCACTTCTACCAAAAGAATACCAATATAATTGCCTACTCCAACTTCCAAGTAACGAAGATAATATCTTATAAATAATTTGGTATGGATCCTGTGAAGTGCAGGCAATAATTCCCATGCCTGGTTTTTGCAAATAAAGATACCTTTAATAGATGACTGTCCGAACTGGTTCAAGATGTGGTTCCAGATATGGGGGTCTGGGACAAAAATACTTCCATAAAAAATACAAGCCTCGCAAACTAAGTTTGCTTAATATAATAACCATAATACTCAAAGAGACCTCCACATGTACTTCATGGCATACTACTAAATACTATGGATCATGAAATAGTCATATAATATATTAGATAATTATACAAATGATTGGGAATATATACCAAAGTTGGGAAGACAAGCATACATCAAATGGTGGGATGTATATGAAAACAAAGCATTGAACCAGAAAACATAAAATAAGGAAGATTTATATTCCGACTCCAGAGACAAAAATGGATAATATGGCTGAATACATAAATAAAATGAGACAACCATCACTGTTACCATATGCCACCTGTCAGCTCATCGACAACCATCACTGTTACCTGATGCCACCTGTCAGCTCACCGACAACCATCACTGTTACCAGATGCCACTTGTCAGCTCACCGACACCTTTTACTATTCCAGGATGCTACCGACAGAACCTATTCACCCTTTTTGTTAATTCCACTTACTGTTCAACGACCTTTTTACTACTCATCCCTTTTAGCTGTCATCCAGCTGGCGTTTAATTATGAAGAAGAATTGATAGAAGTTTGAAGTCCGAGGCCTATAAGAGAATACCTCAGCCAGATGAAGAGGGCATCTCGGAGTAAATTCAAGTCTTCTCCCTTAATGCTCTGATCTTCTGAAGTCTTCTCCCCTAGGGAATTCTAAAATTTTTCCTAAAGCTCATACCTTCTCAACTCTCTGCACCCTCTTTATAATTCTCTATACTCTCTGTGCAACTCTCTACACCCTCTGTATAATTCTCTATACTCTCTGTGCAACTCTCTGCACCCTCTGTATAATTCTCCATACTCTCTGTACAACTCTTTGTACTCTCTGTGAAACTCTCTGCACTCTTTGTATAACTCTCTATACTCTCTGTGCTAGTCCTCTCTCTCTGTACTCTCTATGCTACTCTCTCTGCACTGTCTATGCTTTTCTGCATTCTCTGTGCTTCACTGCACTGTCTGTGCCATTCTGCACTTTCTAGGTTACCCTATGTACCTTCTGTGCTACATTCTATCTTCTGCTTCTCTCATATCTCTTGACTTTTATTGTATAATGTATATCGGGTGGTGTACCTAGCCATTCCAAGACTGAGTGATTGTGAGATTTGTACATGTGTGACTGTAACCTAAATAGTCTACCAAGTTTTTGTCCGGAAGAGTGGAGGCTTTCACAAGCTTGCCATCTGGTAAAAATTTGTTTGGAAACAAGATTTTTCACCTCTTTATTTAGAATATCTTTTGCAGCTTTGTAATCAGTTCATATAAGAAACTTTTGATTAAGAAGATCGCTTTGGAACTTTGTAACACGGTGTACAATGGTGAAAATTTCTTTTTTAACCATTGAATAATTTTGCTGAGTCTTGTTCCAAGCTTTGGAAGTAAAACGAACTAATCGTTTTTTTTCGGAAAGCATTTGTTTTAGTATTCCTCCTAAGCCTATTTCAGAGGCATCACATTCTATAATTTTAAAAGCATTGAGATTTGAAAGTGTAAGGCAAGGTAATTCCTTTACCTTTATTTTTATTTTCCTAACAACCATAATATGCTCATCTGTCCACTTCGGTGGATTCTTTTTCAACCTTTGGAACAAAGGTTTAGCATCAATGGCCAAGTTTTCATAGAAATCGACAATATAATTTAGACAACCCAGAAATCTTTGAAGCTCAGTTTTGTCTAAGATAACATTTGGAAATTTATTAGCAAATTCAATTGCCTTATCTATGGGGACAATACTTCCTTGGAAAATGTTATGTCCCAAGAATCTTATTTTAGTTTGGCAGAGACTAATTTTCTTTGCTGAGACTACTAGTCCTGCATACTTTATAGCATTTATGAAAACATTTATATGTTTAAAATGTTGCTCAATATTCTCAGAGAATATTAGAACATCATCTATATAAACTATCATGAATTTCATGTATGGATTGAAAATATCATTCATAATATTTTGAAATTCAAAAGGAGCATTTTTTAGCCCAAATGGCATAACATTCCATTCGTATTGTCCAAATGGGACGTTGACAGCAGTCTTATACCAATCCTTTTCAAAAATCTGGATTTGCCAATATCCTGATTTTAAATCAAACTTGGAAAATATGCAAGCATTAACGAGTGTATCAAGCAAATTCTTTTTATTTGAAATTGGATATCTATTCCATTTGAGAACCTTATTGAGAGGCTTATAGTTTATTACTAGTCTGGGAGCCCCCCTCTCCTTTCCAGAGGCATTCTCGACATAAAATGCAGAACAGCTCCATGGAGATGAACTCTTTCTTATAAGCTGTTTCTGTAGTAAATCATCAATTTCTTTTTTACATATTTCTAATAATCGAGGGTTCATCTGGAGGGATCTAGCCTTTGTGGGTATTTTATTTTCATTGAACCTTTCTTTATATGGAAAACTTACGATATGCTTTCTTCTATTCTAGAAACCACTTGGTCGGTCTGCACAGATTTCGTTCTCTATTTTCTTTTTAATATCTGTGATATATTTTATATTTTCACTTAAAGAAAGTTTTTGTTCTATTATTTTATATTTTATTTCTTATTTCAAATAGCACAAAAATTTCTCCTTACTTGAAATAATTTGTTTCACGTAATTTACTTCTCTTATTTTTGGTTTATCTATAAACTCAAATTTTATACTGTGTCCATTTATATTAGCTTGAATTCCTGAGCTATCTATTTGCAATGGATATATAAGATTCAGAAATGGAGTCCCAAGGATTACAGCTTGACTTAGACCTTTAACCATAATAAATGGCATTTCAAAACAGTTTCCATTATTACATATAGCAGCATTTGATATATTATAATTTATGATAAGTCTGCTGCCATCTGCAGTATTTAATATTTGGGCTGTTTTACTAAAGTACTTAGTAGGAACGAATCCTTCGTTTATGCAATTCAGATCTGCTCCTGAATCTATTAAAGCTAAAGATTGAAAACTATAGTCTTTATTTAGTATAATTCTAACAAGTGTAAACCATTTTTGCGTAATTACTTTGTCAATTAGATTTACATAATTATTAGTTTGTATAGAACTAGAGGACTCTGGTGTTTCATCTATTGGTGTTAATGGATTTTTATAATTATTTATAATGGTAACAAAGTCTATTTCTTCATCTATATTTTCTAGAGTATTTTGTACGTTAGAAGCAAGTTCTAAAACTTGTATTCTATTTTTTAGAATTATTAAATTCTTTTTTACTACTCTTATTTCATATTTAAGCTTAGTAATAGATGGTTCCTTTTGAACATTATTTTTGTTATTGATTCTTTTAAGAATTTCAATGAGACTATAGTCTTCTTGAGTTTTTACCAACGGGGGAGGTTTTTCCTTTGCTTTAACTATTTGAATATATTGAATTAAGGCTTCCTTCTTTGCATCAGAATCTGATATCTTATCAATTATTTCTATTATTAAATTTTCTTCCTCAGAAAGCATATTGCAAAAACAATTATTTTCTTCTTCTGAGTCAGAGGTGCTAAATATCAGATTTTCATCTTCAATTTCCACGACAAGTGGCTCAGAGTCTGTGGTTGATGGACTTTTATCAGATTCCTCATCTATTTGTAATATTTGATATAATTGAGTTTTTATACCTTCTTCTAACTGCAAGGCATTAATTTTCTTTTTTACTCGACATTTATTTTTATAGTGCCCTACCATGCCACAGTTATAGCATATGGGTATTTTTCTTTTTCCTCTAGATTTTTTAAAATTATATTTAGAGGCAAATTTTTTAGTAAGTTTATCTTTATTGTTTTTCTTATTATCAGACTTGTATTTCTTATTTTTATACCTCCTCTTATCATGTTTATTAGACATGGGTAGCGTATTATATCCGAATTGTTCACAGAAATCACCCAATTCTTTCTTGCCCGTCATTCTTTGCTTATCCAGTTGTCTCTTTAACTTCAAGTCAGTATATAAGGCAAGTCCTTCTACACATATTTCAGCGGATAATTCTCCTGAGGTATATAAAGAATATGGAATTATACCTCCATGTTTATTTTTCAATTTATTTTTGATTTTCTCAGCAAAGAGGTATGGTAGTCCGACGATAAACTTTTCTTTCCAGTGATCAGCTTTACTATCTTCTCTGGAAAGGAGCCGAAAAATGATTACGTCTTTATACCATTTGTAATGTGACAATGTTGGACACCTAAGATTAGACAGGAGGCCTTCAGTTCTGACGTCTTACAAAGTAGTACTTCCAACAAAATGGAGAGTTATTGTATATATGAGGGTATTTACTGCATCCCTTTCACTATTAGGTATATTTTGTCCAAATTCATTTTTAACTGTCCACTGTCTTGTGGCAGTTAATATTTCTCTTTTAGTGGTTTCATCTATATGAAAGTACCACCATCCTCTTAGCCAGCTGGTAAAACCACATACAATAGCCTTAGCTATTTCCTAGTCATGATTACCACTTATTTTACAGGTTGTTGAATACATCGTCATATGTTTCATTGTATCAAGTATTTGATGATCAGACATACCATCAATATTCCAATTTACTATTATCCTTTCAGAGTAAGGTACTGTACTGCATATTAGGTCTTCCTCAAATTGTATATCTACAGGGGTTGGTCTTGAATGATACATTCTAGTATGAGAGGTTGGTCTGAACTTTTTCCATAATCTATCCTATTAATATTAAGATTTTCTTCTTTGAAAGCTTCTTCTATTTCTTGAATCTCGTCATTGGTTGAGCTTTCTTCTTGTAATACCATAGGTTTTGATTCAACCATTACTCGTTTTCCTTTTATATCTAGTTTGGCTAGTTTTTTGACTAGTTCGTCAATTAAATCTTTATTTTCTTCCTTTTTCTTTATTCCTTCCAAACTGAATCATCCTTTATTAATTTCTGGAGGAGGTTTGAAGAGGACAACCTTCTTACTTTCTTTATCGGTTAATTTAGCTTTGTTATTTTGGGTTTTATTAACTATATTCTCAATCCTGGTGGTTTGTTTTCCAATTGTCTGTAGGCATAAATTAGTATAATTGTTTTGTTCAATTATATGTGGTATGACATTTATTTTATGACTATGATTGTCAGTTTCTTTAGGGATTATTTTATATGGAGAGGCTTTGGTTTTAGGTTTTTCTTTTAATTCTCCTTTAATTGGAGACTTCTATCAGGAGGATGTATGCTATGTACTTCTTCTCCTTCAATAGTATGAAATATTTGGTATTGGTCTTCTATGGCGTTAAGCCCAAAATTAGGGATTAGAATTCCCTTTTCTATTAATGTGGGTCTTAGCCATTCAAGGAAACCTATACTTTGTTTATTTTTATTTATAAATTTATTAAACCTTTTGTGAAGAGCATCTAACAGATATTGAGGGAATTTTGCTAAATACCAATCACGAATTTCTTTATTTTCTTCAGAAAGATAATCATTTTTTATCATTTCTAGATCTATTTTATCTTCTTTTTGAAGAGTTAAAATATTAAAATCTAAGTCTGAAGGTGATGGTTCGTTATTGGATGAGCTAGGTTCATACATTTTATAAACGGGTTGTTGGATATTACTATTTGTTCGGGTCAAGCCTTCTATTATAGGTCTTTGAGATATAGAAGAAGTAGAATTCTTAGAAGGTGTAGGTATTCTTTTTGGAGTTCGTATCAAGCCTTTTGACATGTTAAGTCTGGTTCTTCTTTCAGAGTTAAAATGGATTTCAATATCCCCATCAGGATATTCTATTATGCGATCAAGCTCTCGACTGAATGGGGTCCTATATTGTTGGTTTTCATTATATATGGACCAGTAATCAGGAAGAATAATTTGGGACCAACTAATGGATTTAGGGACTACAGTATTTGATTTTTCCACATTAGTATGAAAAAATATCGTTTGTCCTTTAGTATCTATCTGGAGAACATTAGGACTTAAGGTATTCATTACCTTATAACATATTCTATAAATTAGAGCAATATTTTGGGATCCAAGGTTCATGTCAAACCCTTGTGTTTTTAGGTTCAAGGTGAGGACTTTAAGAAGATTAGGGTCGGTTAATGACACCGAAAAATTCGGGAAGCAATTAAATATATGGGTCCGTTACACAAACTAGACTCAACTATTCCTAATAAGGAATTAGAGAATTTGTTATGTCGACTATCTCTTAAACATAATAATATAGAATTATTTAATCCTAATCTAGTTAGGGGTTTTACTGCTACTTGAATTAATCCTATATGAAGATACTTATATTCTTTGGATCTATGGTTTTGGATCATCTGTTTGGATAAAAACTGAAAGCTTTCCTACTCATTATTGATCGATATACTCTGTTCTACAGCCTTAATGGCATAGCTAGTCCTAAACTCAAAGGTTCCTTTCTTATAAACATCAAATATGGGAATTCTTGGGATGTTCCAATTTTGTATTTGTTTCTCATTGTTATCGATTATTAATTCTTCTTTATTTTTTATTTGCAATGCCTTGTTTGACGAAGATGTTGTTCTGTTGGACAATGTCCTAATAAAATTTTCCATTTTAAGATAACGAATGAGTACTCAAGTCAATCGGAATTAGTCCCTGTGCCTTTGTCACTGCTCTTCAGGCCTTTTTCGGCAGTACGGGTCAAGATGACTTTTGGTCTCAACTCTCAGACTTATCTTAAATGATAAATTTTATTACGTTATTAGCCTCTAGAACAATACTTTCATCTACAGTTCACCACTGTAAATCTACTGTGGCTCTGATACCAGAGTTGACCCAAGATCTACTTTTCAGGCAACTATTGATTTTAATCAGAACTTAATACATGAATCTAACAATTAAATAAAGAGATAAGCAAATGAATATTAAAAGCGAAGAGAAATCTACTACAAACCTATCAATATAAGTAACAGTCCTAATTTTTACACAAAATATAACTTTAAATTGCATGGAAGAAGGAAACTTATACTAAAAGCAACTTCTTTAAAACATATAAGAACACTTACATATTACAGATGCAGTAGCTTGTGAAAAGCCTCCACTCTTCAGGACAAAAACTTGGTAGACTATTTAGGTTACAGTCACACATGTACAAATCTCACAATCACTTAGTTTTGGGATGGCTAGGTACACCACCCGATATACATTATAGAATAAAAGTAAAGAGATACGAGAGAAGCAGAAGATCGAGTGTAGCACAGAAGGTATAGAGGGTAACCTAGAAAGTGCAGAATGCCACAGAGAGTGCAGAGAGAGTAGCACAGAGAGTACAGAGAAAGGAGAATAGCACAGAGAGTATACAGAGTTATACAGAGAGTGCAAAGAGTTGCACAAAGAGTATAGAGAGTTGCACAAAGAGTATATAGAATTATACAGAGGGTGCAGAGAGTTGCACAGAGAGTATAGAGAATTATACAGAGGGTGTAGAGAGTTGCATAGAGAGTATAGAGAGTTGCACAGAGTATAGAGAATTATACAGAGGGTGTAGAGAGTTGAGAAGGCAAGAGCTTTAGGAAAAATTTTAGAATTCACTAGGGGAGAAGGCTTCAGAAGATCAGAGCATTAAGAGAGAAGACTTGAATTTACTCCAAGATGCCCTCTTCATTTGGCTGAGGTCCTCTCTTATAGGCCTCGGACTTCAAACTTCTATCAATTCTTCTTCATAATTTAACGCCAGCTGGATGACAGCTACAAGGCATAAGCAGTAAAAAGGTGGTCAAACAGTAGGTGGAATTGACAAAAGGGTGAATAGCTTATGTCGGCAACATCTTGGAATAGTAAAAGGTGTCGGTGAGCTGACAGGTGGCATCTGGTAACAGTGATGGTTGTCGGTGAGCTGACAGGTGGCATCTGGTAACATTGATGGTTGTTGATGATTCTGACTTTTGGCAGTATTATGAGAGTATTGGTGGGCTTTTATTCGGGTTTTATGGATAGCTGACTTCTGGTTGTATAAGCCCACAGTCCTCGTTTTCTTGTGTATATCCTTCCTCATTCTGAGTTGACGTGGACATCGCTTCATCCGCTTCATCGAAGATTTAAGCAGCTTTTTCTTTAACTCCTCCTTGATGGCCATAGGGTTGTGTTGTCTCATTTTATTTATGTATTCAGCCATATTATCCATTTTTATCTCTTGTCTCTTCTTTTCTCTTTCTTTTCTCTCTTTTATCTCTTCCCCTTCTCTTATTCTATCTCTTTTCTTCTCTCTCGCTTTTTATTTACGTCTCTCTTCTTTCTCTCTTTCTTCTTTCTTCTTTCTCACTCATTTGATCAAGGGACAAGTCTAACACTGTTATGGTAGTCTTGTCGTCGAGCAGTTTTGCCGTTGTGCTAGTCTATGTTACCGTGCCCATCTTGCTGCCACATCGAACGAGGCGTTATCCCAAGCTGGTTGGTGTTTGTGTTCTGTCGTCAAGTAGTATTGCCATTGTGTCGGTGGGTTGGTGCTTCGATCTCACCCTCTGGATCAAGATGATCGAGCGGCACGCATCTCGAGTTTTAGGAAAACTCTAGACTTTGAGATCGCTCTCTCAAGAACCTCGCTCAG
This sequence comes from Amborella trichopoda, assembly GCF_054954075.1. NCBI lineage: Eukaryota > Viridiplantae > Streptophyta > Magnoliopsida > Amborellales > Amborellaceae > Amborella > Amborella trichopoda. The sequence continues at coordinate 30,758,888 of NC_142340.1, forward strand.
GGATGAGGGCATGTAGAACAACCGATGAGTGAGGACTTTAAGGTGGGTTCAAACTTACTAGGGCTAGTTCACATGGGCGCCCTCTTAGATCACGAAGAAAGCCCCCAAGTCATAGAGCTTGTTCGGAATCGCCTCCCTTGGCTTGTATTCTCCTGCTTATGCAATCACACACACATGGTTAATTTTACATGACAAGTTGGCCGAAAGAGAGCCCACCTGGTCTTTGAGCAAATGTACACAGACGTGCACATCCAAAAGAAGAGAGGGTAAGAGGATAAGTAAAAGAAGAAGACAGGGGTAAATCAGAGGAATTTTGACAAGGTGACGAGACAAACATGGCAGCTAGATCAACAAGTGCTTGACCCGGCATGGTAGCAAGATGGGCACGATAACTAGACCGACACAATAGAAATACTACTAGCCTATCATGGTTGTAAGGCGGAGTCGGTAACTAAGACCGGCTCAGCGACGATATTTCTAGATGACAAGACTACGATGGCAATTTTTGTCTCAGCCTCTCTTAGTCAAATGAGAAAGGAAAGAAGAGAGAGAAAGAGAAACATGTGCAATACTACTGATGTCGTGAATGTGAGAAGAAGACGAGATAAGCAATGCGGGAGAAAGGAAAAAGGAAAAGAGGAAAGATAAGGAAACGAATGAAGAAGAAGGAGAAGTAAGAGACCAAGGGAACATGGGCTGTGATGAGAGAAAAGATATGAAAGAACATGGATGGCGATGAGCTCTCGTCGTCCATGATGGAAGGGTAAGACGAGAGAAAACATGGGCTGCAATGAACCTCCGCCGTCCTTGACAAAAGAATGAGAGAAGAGAGAGAAGACATGGGTGGTGATGTGCTTTCACCATCCATTATAAAAGATTAAGCGAAAAGAGGAAACAAGGGTGGCGATATACTTCCACCATTCATGACTGAGAATAGGAGGAGAGAGAAAACATAAGGGATGATGTGCTCCCACCGCTCATGACAAATGATTAAGAAGAAAGAGAAAATAGGGGTGGCGATGTGCTTCTGCCGTCCATGACAGACGATTAAGAAGAAAGAGAAAACATGAGCGGTGGTGCGCTTCCACCGTCCATAATAGAAGGGAAGACAAGGAGACTTTGACATAGGCCCAACTCACCACTCGGGTTAAGGCTTGGCTCGTTGTTCGTATCTCTGAAGCAAGAAGACATCATGCTGGGCGATAGACTTCTCCATGCATGAACAGAGAAGAAGGAGAGAGAACAAAGAGACTGTAGGAAAGAGAAGAGAGAGAAAGGAAAGGTAAAGAAAAAGAATGAAAGTCGATAAAGGAGATCAGAGAGGAAATAAGAAAGATAGATGGACGAGAGGAGAGAGAAAGAGAGAAATGAGAGAAGAGAGAAAGAGAGATATGAGAGGAGGAGAGAGAAAGAGATGAGAGGAGGAGAGAGAAAGAGAGAGAAAAGAGGAGGAGAGAGAAGGAGAGAGAAAAGAGGAGGAGAGATAAAATTACCTTATCGAAGGGTACCGACTCTTTTCTTTTTTATCCTCTCTCTCTCCAAGACATACCCATAATTTGAATGTGAAAACTCTCAAATTTTATTGATGAGTATTAAATAATTAAGGGTCCTTTAACAATTGTGTTTAACAGGTACTTATAAAATTGGGCCCAAACATGGGTGGATGCCCAAAAACTACCTAAATTGATGATAATTACAGTTTAATTGAATTAAAATAATTTTTAAAATTGGGTGCAAACGGATTGTTTTGCCCCTGCCCAACAATATGTTAAATTTCAAAACAGTCCATGTCGCTACCATAGAACTTGCGTGATCTTCCGTGGATGATCTGAGGTTGCTTTAGTGCTTGTTTGAACAAAAGATGATTGTTTTCTTGTAGGGCTCGGTACGACGATTGACTAAATACCAACTTCAATCTGTGGATCATATTTTTAAGCCATGATCATGCGACTCGAAATTTGTATGAATCTTGCAAACTTCAGATCGATAGTGTGCTTGTTTCTTGATTTTTTTTCCATGATTTATTCGTTATATTGCATTAAGCATGCCATCACGATCGCATGGCAACAAACGCAGCTCGATTTTGTGCCCAGACGAAGATTTTGTCAACTTGGATTTTCTACCGAATTTGGAAATTCAACAGCTGAAATTTACAGTAGCTTTGATGCCTCCATGTGTGAAATCCAACCTTTCATCGTACACGAGATTCGAACTAGAAATAGCCTTGAACCCTACACTGATAATGCAATTGGTTTCATGTCTATTGGATACGTGAGTGTCGTGATTTGGCTGCTCGGGCGTGCTGCTGCTGGATTATCTGCAGCTGTCTTCACAAATCATCAATTTCTCCTTAGTTTCTCTCCCTGCTCGGGTATCGTCTTGAGTCGTGCCACATATCAAAACACTCTTGATGAGACGAACACACTCACTATATTTGAGACCGATCTGACTCAAAACGAGTGAGATATGGGGCTTTGAAGTTGCTGCTCGGGACTGTGCACATCAGCCTCCTTTAATGGAGATTGGTGTAGGGAGGTTGCACGGGAGTAGCGTACAGCCTACTCATTTTTGGTTCTTTACCCATAACTTTGTCCTGAAAAGCCCGATTAAGCCAAAACTTGACCCATAGGGGTTTTCGACTGTACCGGATCCAATGGCAATGGTAGCACAACTGTTTAACGCATCGAGATTATAAATCTAGTTATGGAGTCCGTTTCAGGGTGCTAGAGGTTGATTTTTTCAAAATTGTTTCTTTGTCTGCTTTAGCATAGACATGTTAGATTGAGACGATACTTGGCAGGTGGCTTTTTGGAGTTCTTCGAAAGATTCTGACCCATACTGGGGTAATTTTGAGACTGTTGGTAGTTTCACTGTATGTTAAGGTTTTATTGACTAGCTTCCTCTTTATTCCGCATCAGGGACCAAGGTGTTGAAAAATGCTTTCAAATAGCTTGCCCTGCCGAATGTTTGTGCTTCAAGAAAAATGAGAAGGACAACATTTCAAAAATTTCTTTTGGCTTTATTACTTTCTTCTTCCTAGCCACAAGACCACGTGAACGCTGAGGAGATTCATGCAACGCTGCAACTAGGATGTTCAGACGTTAGGATGCAATGTACAGGTCCATCCGTGGAGACTATAGGGGGCGACGAGACATTTTTTAGGGATCCTATTGGAGTCCTCACCCTCAAGGGGCTAATTGTGATTCTGACAGCTGAGGATTTTGTATGGAGCTCTTTAGTCAGAATCATGCCCGTCTCGCTGTCGAGTGCCGTGCTGAAGGGAATTTTTCCAATTTATTCTGGGATTTTGTATCCTCTGGTGTTTATCCACATTTCGAGGATTTTGTTTTATTTGTGTTGGATGGTCTGCTGAAGGACCGTCTGTTGGCGTCGTCTGTGTTCTGCACCATTAGTTAGTGGGCAGGGTACCTCAGTTTATTGAGGTGACCGGCTTCAAGTGTAGCCCCTATCCACTGCTTTGCAGTTTCAACAATTAAGATACCTCTCTTCTTTGTTCGAGGTGACCCCTGAGGATTCAATCCTAATTGTTGCATCACATGTCCAAAGTCATGGCTCAGTTATCCTTCTTTACGAACCTTTTAGCATTTTGAAGTGTGTTAGCGACCTTGTGGGAATAATGCTCTTCTTCATGAGACTTGTATTGCCTTTTTGGTGAGTTTTCTGTCGTTCGAGTCCTTTTTGTGAATGGACTCAGGCTGTCAGAATCTTTTCCTTGGAGCTCATATTTTTAGAGTCCTGGTATTGTGACACCAGGGATCGTTTCTCTTTGAGTGTGGGCTACAGCTGCCTGTTGAGGCAAATGCTGCAGGAACTTTTTTATTGGTCCAAGCGTCCTTTTTGGATTTTCACTTGAACTTGGGAAGCTGTGCCGTAGAGATAGTTTTCATCGACTTCCTTTTATTTGGGGCTCTTTTACCCATGACCTTACGGTCATGTCTAGCCTTATTTTCCCATTTTTTTCTTTCCCTTTTTTATAAAGGCATGTTTAAGGTCATGCATTCGGGACCTGTGCGAAGCCTTTTGACATCATGTGATCAGGATGTGCAATACAGTTTAAGGTTATATAGCTGGACCACGGTGTAGATTAATGGCAGTCTATAGCTGCCACGGAGTGAGTACGCTGGTGATTTGACTCACTTTGGGGGAGATGGCAGGAGGCTCCCTGTGAAAGATAGATGATGTATGTGTGGAAGGTGAAAAGTGGTGATCCACTGGCTGATGGCAAGTATGGAAGGTGGGATGGTTCACCGTTATTTGAGCATTGGTGAAACTCACTGGGGAATGATGTAGTGAAGGGATTCATTGGGGAGGTAATGAAGGTGGTGCACGCACGAACGGGTCGGTTAGGGAAGGCGTGCATGAAGATGCACGATGTGCACGTATTGTGGGGGCAAGTTTAAGGTCATGCCTTTGGGATCTGTGTAGAGCAGTTTAACGTCACGCACCCAGGACATGCACTATGGTTTAAGTTCATATAGCTTGGACAGTGGTTATGCCGTTTAAATTCATGCAACTAGGACCATGCAATTTAAGGTCATGCAATTATACCTCCGCTGCAGTTTAAAGGTCATATAGTTTGGAGCACGGTGCTAAGCCTTTTAATGTCATGTCACAGGATGTAGACTATATTTTAAGGTCATAGTTTTTGGACCGCAGCTATGCTGTTTAAAGTCATGCAATTAAGACCATGCAGTTTAAGGTCGTGCAACTAGACCTCAGCTACAGTTTAGTGGTCATATAGTTTGGACTATGGAGTTTAAGGTCATGCATCTAGACCAAGGCTGTACAGTTTAAGGGCTTGCAACATGGACCATGATGTGGGTTTCCAAGTAGGTGAAGCTGTATAAGACTGTGGATAGTAATTTGACATCATGGGGGTAAAATGATAGAAGGGGTTTTAATGGGAGGAATACTTCACTGGGGATTAGGGGATAAGTATGACTTCCCTAGTGGTGAAAGATGGAACTCCATGGGGAATAGGCTAATGAAAGGTAACCCAAGTCTTAGGGGTAGGATAGCTAGGTGTGAGACGGACCCACAGGGAATTAAAGGGATAAGAACGACCCTAACTCCACTGAGGATCGATGGGCTGCATGACAAGTGTAACTCCTACTACGAATGAGGGAAGTGACCTACTCCTAACTCCATTGAGGATAGTGGTGAGACATGCACAGTGTTGACGTGTGGTGCTAGACCATGCATGGTGTTAGTATGAAGAGTGCAACACACATGACAACAGGTTTGAGAACTAAAAGTGTTGACATGTACACGACGTTTAACACAAGCTGAGGCAAAACAAGCAGCGATAGCATGCGTAGTGGCAGCACACGTGGCTGTAAGCTTGGGAACACAAGCAGCGCTGGTCATAGCATAATACAGCCAACGATGGGTCATTGAGAACACAGCCGGTGTTGGTCATAGAAGAACACAACCGGCGTTGGTCATGGGCCAGTGTCCAGGTCTTCAGTCCAAGCCCGACCTAATCTTGGTTTTGAGCTTTCATAGTCAACATTAGTCTTTCATTCGGGCCTCAGGTCTGAACCCGACCTGATCCAGCCCACCGTCGTTTGGCCTTCTAGGACATGACTGGTATTTCTATTTTGTGGGGGACATTATAAGGAAAATTTTCCTATATAAGGGGGTAAAACGCCACTCTCACAGTTTCACTTAAGGTGAAATGACTAAGGGTTTTTAGCAGTAAGAGTGAAAGAACTCTCTACGATATTTTCCAGTAGCACACAGGGTACTTCTAGTTGGATTCTGTTGAAGTTTGCCGGCAAACAGGAGAGAGGAAAAGAGAGAACACTGGGCCTTCGTGAAGTTGTAGGATTTTGCCGACCAGTATAGCGGGACAAGCAGAGAGTTTATTGGAGGTTCCAGAAACTCCGGTCGTAGTTTAGGGGGCTTTGAAGAAGGGAAATGGGTTGAAAGTTGCAGCATAGGGCTTACTTGGGATTTCCACCATGTTCCTGGTGGTTTTCCAACAAAACACAGGAAGGGGAAAGTCTCACAGTGGGGAAAAGGGGAGTTTCAAGCAAGAACGCGAGAGGTCGTGACGAAGCAAACAGTTACCGGAGATGAAGGGTCACGAGAGGCGAGCGGTTGTCAGTCCATACATGCGAGGCTGTGCATAAGGCCACATCATGGCAGCGGTTGTCAAGTGGCATGTTGGGCTTGAGGTGACATTTGCAGAATCTGTGGTACATGCAGCAGATTTGAATCCGAACGACGATAGTCCATTGTAAACACAGCCAGCTCTAAGCGTTGGTGAACACAACCGACGCTGGTATTTATGAGCCCATGCGGCGCCGATATCAAAGAACACAATCGACGTTAGGTGTTAGGGGAGACAGTAGGAACTGGTATTGGTGAACACAGTCGGCGTTAGGTTTTTTAGCGAACACAACGAATGGTGTTCTTTGAGAAACAGAGTCGGCCCTATCTTGTGCCTTAGTAATTTTTGTACAAGAGGAGGTCCTTAACCTTGATAAGATGGATGGGTCGTCTCACCGTATCCTTAATGTGAAGAACCTTAAGAGTGGAGGAGTGTTCAGCACCAACTAATTTTCTAGTAAGAGTCTAGCGAAGGACGAGCCAGAGTGGCCTCTTAGCATCACGTTTGTTACCGACTCTATTCGCTTTGAAGTCCGGGGGGATGATGACGGTAATGTCAGTACTAAAGAAGGGGCGATGCTCATTCATTGTATGCACATGAATGTAGCCTGTAATGGCAATTTACCCACTTTGGGGAAGAGAATGGTGAAGACACAAGGGATGATGTGGTCTTCTTCTGGTGTGTGAGTACTGCGGGAGCACCAATATTTGAAAGGATATTCTTCTTTGACTATCCAAGTGCTGGGGTCATTCAGGGACATGTTTGAACGTGTTTCTTTGCTAGTAGAAGTTCAGTGCTCAACTAGAAATTATGATCAGTGCTCCAATACTGTCAACGTGCTGCTGAAAACATGGAGTCACGTTAGCAACACTTGGCTCCTTGGGCATGGGAAAGTAGGGATCTCTTTACTGAACCTTCATTTTAGTAGCGGTCTTCCACTAATCGTGGCCATGTATGACGAATTCGTTCCCCATAACTCGGTCATCTTTGGTGGTGCTCGCTTAGGAAGAGAGGAGCCGCCTGTCAGTCTTCAGAAAGTTTTCAAGATGGTCGAGGTTCTTCAAACTCTTGCAATGGTCGGGTGACCTTCACGAAATGGGTGAAGGTCTTTTGCTAGGATTCCCCAGAGGATGGTCAAGGTTCTTCAAGAAAGAAGGGGAAGGCAGTTGCTTAGGAGACGACTCCCATCCATCAACCTAAGACTAGTGACAACTGTATCTTCTTGGCCACTTAACAGGCTTTATTCTTATGTAAATTTGTTATTCCTAGAGAGGCAGATGACATCCGACCAGACACTCCCTATGTAGCTTGTGATATGGCGAGGGGACACCAATATGCTCTTGCTTAACCAGTCCTATGCAATATCTACCATAGACTAGGAGATATCTTCAGAGGGAAGGCCTACAAAGAAAAAGAAGGGGGAAATGGAATTATTAGGGAAGAACCCTTTCCCGGAGATTTTAAGACTCCATTCCCCATTCATTATGTGTATAGGTGACGAGGGGCCTATTTCCCTTCCACTTATGTTAGGAGTAAGGGCAAAAAGGAGAACATGTGCCCCTTCTTGATGAGAATCGCAGGTCAAAAGGCTATCTTTCATAGCCCAGGGGAGGTTCGAAGCATGTTTGGGCATGACTCCTCAAATATGCGGCGAGTCCCATTTCCAGTTGGGAGCTTTATTGACCACGCTTTCATCGATGAACTGGGGAAGGAGTTAGACGGCAGTCCAACAACTATCAGGGAGCTCCTGTTTTTGTTGAGCATTAAAGGGGGGGTTTTGCCCTATCAGACCCTGAACTGTGCCAGACTGGAAGGGTACTTCCCTCATCGCTTTTCCCATTAGCATGGGCTTGACCAGAGGTGCCCTTTCTCTGTGTTTTTTGAGAAGCGCTACGGCAGAGTAAACATTGGGAAAAAGGAAGCAGTTGGGACTCTTAGAGAATGCTGATTGCCAGAACATGTACAGACTTCGTGGTCTACAAGTTTGGAGGCAACAAAGAATAGCAAGTATGTGCTTTCCCACTTTCATGTTTGAAGGCAATGAAGATTAACAAGTATGTGCTTCCCCACTCTGGCAGAAGGGTCCGGGTGATCGAGGCCTATACACGCTGGTGGAGGCTTACCAGCTTAGGATACTGGGATGTTGATCACCCCTAGAAAGGGGAAAATGGAAATTGGCATCAAGAGATTAGACATAAGAGGATTGCCAATGCTCCAACTCTTGCCGAGGTTATTAACTTGGACTATCCATGGAATTATCAGGCTCTTGGGATCCCTCGAGAGTTACCGGCTGATGATACTTCGCCTCAATTTTTTGCTTTGAATAAAAAGACTGAGTGCATCTTTGATAAACTCAATTACGTCTTTCAATGGAAGGAGGACCGAAAGGTCCCAGGTCATGAGGGGCATCCAGTCCAGGATTTGAGCGCATTGATCGGGAGTGGTCCTCATAGTAGACTTGTTGCGGAACCTTCTCAAGGAGGGAGTTCTGAAGAGGCTGCTCCTCCTCCAGCAGGGGGGAAGAAAAGGCAACGCTCTATCCCTACCCGTACTCGTGCACCGGCTCAGGCTGGTGGACCTACTCAAAGACATAGGTGTGTCAAACTTCTTGTGATTTTGGAATCAAGAGGTAGCTCTTCCTCCATTGATTCATTAGCTTCTCCCTCAGTGTCACCTTCTACTCTTTCTTGATCATCTTCTGCCTCTCCTAAACTATTTTCTACTTCTTCAGATATCGAAGCGGATGAATCCAGCCCCTCCTAGCATATTATTATCACTTTTGATCGAGAGGTAACTCCGGAACTTGGGGTGACATCTCCAAGCCCTAGGGGGAATCTTGAGTTAGATCCGATTCCAATGGAGGTCAATGAGGCTGAAGGTCCTGCAATCATTGCCAAGGAAAGCAATCTAACACTGTCATGGCCTTTGACCCTCAAGAAATTACTGCCCCAGCTAAGATAGGGGCTGAGGTAATGGATGGTGAAGGCCCAGTCAACTTTCTTGAGGAGCGGTCTATGGTTAGCGAAGCTCTTGAGGCTACTACCTTAGAGTACACCGGACAGGTAGATGAAGGGGTTGAACATTTTGTCACCGAGGTTTTGGCTGTTGAGGATACAAACTAGGTCAAAAAGGCCATGGTTGGGACTGAAGTGGTGACCTTAGAAGATGAAGGCCAGAGGGAAAAGGTAACCCTTGAACTTGTCGAAGCTAGAGTGACAGTTCAGGAGAGTGGGGAACAAGAAGAGATGCTGGCCTTGAACATGTTGAAGTTATAGCAGAGAGTGAAAGACAAGGTGAGGGGATTGCTTTTGAATTTGGGGTGCTCGAGGCTTATATGGTTGTCGTTCCTTCTAGCTCAGCCTCGAAAATTGAAGTTCTTATAGCAATGGTGAACTCGAAAGTACCGTCCAGACCTATTTTCAATGGAATTTCTGGGAAAATTGCAAGCATGCTCCGTGGAAGTCTTCAGGGTCTAAGGGAGCTTCCTCTCACTGAGCTGGCCCTGACAATAGTCAAACTGAGGGAGTTTGCTGTTGCGACTAACATTTTGGGGGATGCATCAGAAGTCCTCTCTCATTTTCATGCTACTCTAGATGAGTTGAAGAGTTGGACGTTACATGACGAGGCTGAGACCAACAGGCTGGCTTCCTTGCAGGCATCAATCTCTTGTCGTCACGAGGGAATAGATGCCTATGCTCAGAAGAAGGCCACTATGGTTGCTTGTCAGCTTGACCTCAAGATGGAGGGGAGAACTTGTTTCAACCCGATGCTTGGAATAAGGGAGGGGATGCGAAAAATTAAGAGTGGAATTCTTGGATCTTCAAAAGGAGATGATTCAGAGAAGAGCTTTGGAAACTTCTTTGACATAGGATCTATCAGAATTTACCCGCACCATTGAATCAAAAACCGCCTCCATAGAGCAGAAAACTCAAATGGTGGTCGAGATGAAGCAGCGTATCCAGCATGCCGAGGCTTCTTCTGCTACATCTAGAGCAGAGATCAATAAGATCATTGAGTGTTTTTAAAAGTGTCCTTCCTTTGTCAGCCCTTGTAAAAAAAAATTGAATTTATGAATAAAATGCTTCTCTTTCTCTTCTGGCAGATTTTGCTGCATGATTTCATTCTTCTTTTTTCTTTGTTGTACCTCTTTTACTCTTTTTTGGGCTTGAGCATTTCTTGAAACATTTACTGTCTCAAGTGGCAAATAATCTAGGCCTTGTTTAGTCTTGTGACGAGCTGTTGTGACTTCAATGACTTCGAATGGGGGAGCAACTGCTTCTTCTTTCCTTAGCGTTTGATTGGCCAAAGGCTCATAATTCATTTTCCTCATCATTTGATGAGCTTGCTCACTATAAATAGTCTAATCAGGAGGGGCTTTGGCCTCCATTCTAGCTGCATTCACTTCAAGCCCGTCATATCTTTTAGTCCCAGGCACGAACTCCTTCAGATGTTTTGAAGCGATATGCATAACTTTCGAATCGCTTGGGAGACTGCGAACTTCACTTCTTAATTCTGCTAGGGGATCCTGTTCTGAGGGTGGGAAGGTTTTCCTTCAAACTTCCCTCCTCCCACCAAACCAGGGAAGTGCAAAACTTGGGGTTGACTACTAGTCTGAACTGACCGTGTGGTGGGACGAGGAACATCCTCTATGCTTATAGCAACTGGGTTTTGAAAAATCTTCCGCGACGGTTGGGGCGCCACTTCTGCTTTCAAGAGTGCAATAGGGACATGCAGGACTTCTTGATGGTCCGACGTGTAGGTGACCTTTGGAGCCGGGAATTCTATCCCCATCGGTTCATCTTCCTACAAAGGTGGTTCTGAAATGGAAGCAAAAGGGAAGCTTCGTCTTCAGGTGGAGATGGAGCTTTTTCAGGGGTAGTGAATAGCATGCTAGGGTGAAGGGGTGTCAAAGGGAGAATTTTTCCTTGTTTTTCTTCTTCTTTGAACATGTCCACCAGTGTTCGCCCAATCTCCTCAACGTCTTCATGGGCCAAAGATTATATCTTCCTTACAGACTTGCAGTCACCATCATTTGGCTTTTGGGAAGACATTGAATCTATGAAGTAATATTTAGCATCAGCATAGTGAGCTCTGGCTACGGGAAACGATCTTTTGTCAGCATAGACTATATGTTGTCTCCCTTCTCGACTATACTTGAAGCACTGATGTAATGTGGATGGAACCACCCCCTGATCATGAAGCATGGGCGGCCGAGAAGGATGCTGTATGAGGTGTCGGTGTCGATCACATGAAACTAAGCAAAGTCATTTAGTTCACCAATCTTGAGATGAAGGCAGACAGTGTCAGCCGGCTTCTCTCCTAACTAGTTGAATCCCTGGACTGTGATATGAGTCAGAGTGAGATCTTCCGAACCTAATCCCAACCGAGTGAGCATTCTCCTTTTGATGAGGTTGACTGCTGACCCTCCATCCAACATAATTCGGTTGATGGGGTATGTATGTAATTCACAGGTCACAAAGTGAGGGCGACTGTGAAATTTTTCTCCCAATTACAGATCATCCTCTGAGAAGGTGATTGTCAACCATCCACTCAAGATCAATGGGTCCACCTCAATGGGTTCCATTTTAGTCTTTTACACCTTTGGATTGGAAAGGGCCTGGATCAGAGCCATACGATAGTCCCTTGAGAGCATCATAAATGTTGAGAAGGGCTGAAAGTTACCTTAAGTGGCCCATCACATCATATTTCACCTTTTCATCGTCAGTCTTTTGCGTTCCTAACCCTGCCACTGATTTTGGTTGAGGAGCAGGTTTTGGCGGAGAAGGTTTGCTTTAGCCTGCTGACTAACTTTGGGTGATGGAGGTTTGAGGTTGGGGCTTAAGAGGTGGCTGTGTATATGGGACCAGCAGCCTCGTAGGGAATTGGAGGATGGGTGGATTGTCCAGGGTACTTGGGCGAGAAAGGAGCCCAGGGAGCTGTAAGATTGGTGGTTTACTTAATGTATTCGGGTGAGGGAGAAGTGATGAACCAAGAAACTTCAAGATGCCAGACTTCTAAGGTGGTGGTTGTAGTGTTTTCCCTGATCTCAAGCTTATTTGCCCCATGCTGGGCGATGCCCCTGAGATATGTACCATATGGCAAGCCTCCTGAGAATAGAAGCTCCTTCCCCCTTGACTCTCTCAGTCTCTACTCAAAGTCAGGCTCAGGGGACAATTGGGATTTCTTTGATTTTGACTTCTTGTGCAACTTTGAAGAAGATGGCTTTGCTTTGGCTGGAGCCGCGAAGGCGTTCGCAACTGTTAAGAATCCAGCTGCCTGAGCTAGCATCTTTTTCAACCGCCTTCTGTGCGCCCTGCTTATATTGGTTCCTTCAAGTTCTTTGTCAAGGGCTTCAGTGTCTAGACACTTCAAGGTTGCACCTGCAGTAGACATAAAAGAGGAAGGATGAGAAGTGGGAGAAGAAGCAAGAGAAGGGTGCGTAAGTGAGGGAACTTTAAGGTCGTTCCCCTCATCAGAATGATCTGAGCATATTTTTGCATAATCATCAGAATTGGATGTGTGCAGGGAGTTTTTTATGTCTTTCCCCAGCTTAGACCCTTGCGGAGTACTTTTAACGTCATCACCCTCATTGGATGTACTCCGAGTAGACGATGGCTCGGGTACATCCTCTTGATGGGGAAAGGAAGTGAGGAAGATCGTGCCGAAGATGAAGTCCTGCAAGGTCAGTGATGGGGGAAGAGGCTTGAGAAATTCCTTCTTAGTTGGCGGTCAAGCAGTCTTGTTTCTTCGATGAGCAGCCCTCAATGCCGGTCTTCTCCTGGTTTTCATTGGCAACGGTTGATCTGTCTCGTTATGTTTATGAACAGCCGTACTTGACGAACTGCTTCTCGCCTTAAGGACTTGAGTTTTCTTCACCCTTGGTAGACTCTCCATGGTTGGGAATTTGAGGGTTCAGCAAGGTCTGAATCATCATTACCGGGGTCTTGTGTTGGAAGGCCCTCTCACACTGATGGAGCAGTGACTTGGGGATCACTTTGTGGAAAGCTACAAGACTCTTGGCATCCCTATATTTTCTTTGCGATTATATCATGGAAACTGGAGCATTCACCCAAGTCGTGGCCCCATATCTGATGGTATGGGCACCAATGATTCTCAGTTCTCTGAGCAAGATGTCGAGGCTGCCTTGCCAGCTTTGGTGTGATGAGGCCTTCCTGAATCATCATGGCAAACAGGGTGCGAAGGTGGTCAGGCGCTTCATCTTTCACTTGGACTGTTACTGCTCGAGGGGCTTCTGCCGTGCCGAATTCCTTCTTTAGCTCTTTCAGCTTTATCAGGCCCTTTTGATTCCGGGCCTTGATAATGTCTTTTAGAGTGTAGGAATCATCTATAGGGTCGTTAATCCTTTGATGGTAAGTACAATAATTCTCCTGGGTATCGAGTTAGACTTGTTCAAGGAACTTGGTCTCTGGAAGCTCAATCATGTTCTGTTCAATCAATAATCGGAATAGAGCAGGGACCCATTCCTTCTCAAAGGGGTAGACTTTATTCTTATGCTTGGTCCAATAATCATCCCGATTAAGGTTTGCAAGTGGAGGTGTCTGGTTGTACGACTGTTGTTGCTTGCCTATTTGAGGAACTTTCTCTATGTTTAACCCTTAGTAGAGTTCCAAAATTTAGGAAGGAGCCTTCTTTGGATCTCTTACAGCGACGACCATGCTGATGACTTCATTTGGCTAGTTGCCCCGGGTATTGGTCCGAGAGCTACCATTTCCCCGACTGTTCCCTGAGCTTACAAACTATTGTCATGACCCAACGTAGTGGCGTGAATGACTTTCTATGAGAACCGATTTGGAGATCAGCTTTGACATGGAAGTCGGATTGGAGGCCTCAACATGTAAAGTGATCTCAGGATGCATTTTCCTCACATAGGTTTAAACTACTCCTTTCTCAGGCATGGGATTGGGATGGAGAGCGGCGAAATTTCTCCACCTCGAAATGAATTGATCCACAGGATCATCGTGATCTTGAGTCAAGGTGAGAAGTTTGATGGTTTGAACCTCTCTCTCGACCTCATAGAAATGCTGGTGGAATAGTTTCTCCATTTCGGCCCAAGTATGTACTGAGGTTGGGGGAAGCCGAGCATAACACTGGAAAGCCAGGCCATCAATAGTTTCAACAAATTGATGGAGAAGGAGTCTACCATCAGCCGCCATCTCTCGACATGTTGCTTAGAAGTGGGCGATATGCTAGTTTAGGGAGGTGGTTCCATTGAACAGGGGAAACTTCCCTTTCTTGTAATCTGAGGGAAACGACACATGGTCAATGTACAAAGGGTACAAATTTTAATAAGGCGTTGCACCAAGTATTATCGAGATTTGTCTATTCTTTAAGCAATGGGTCACCATAGCATTAATGTCTACCTGTGAGGCTGGGTGCGGGACAGAATAGTCCTGTGAGACAGAGGGAAGGGGCTTCCTTGGAGGTGCATCATGTGTGTGATGGGAATCAACCTCATGATTATCTGATTGTTGTGCGACATCTATGCGATCAATCTTCTCCATCATTGTGCCCACCATGTCTTCAAATTGTTTCATGCGCTCTTCTTGAGAGTCGTTAGGCTCATTTATAACCATTACGTTGACTTTTTCTCTAGGGAGGTCAGTGTTAGCTGCAGCTGAGGGCTTTTGGGCTTGACGGGTTGCACATGGCAGATTGGTCAGGAAGGCATCGGCATGCCCCAACTGGACTCGAGTCCTATACGCCGATCGCTTGAGGACCGGTTCTCGACGGTCTTTGGACCGTGGCTACTGAGTGGCTGGGTCTTCTTCTTCAACCCTAACCACAGTGCAGGATTCATGGATTTCTTCTTTAGGTTTTATCATCTAAAGAGAGGGTAAGGAGTTCAGGTGAAGAGGGTCATCAGTGCTAGTTGCCCCAATCCTCTTGATTGCTTCCCTAGTTAGAATTTGCAAACCCTTATTAAGTTTGGCTTTGAGGTTTTGATGGACCTCATGCCAAAACTGCGATCGGACTGCGGCTGGTCGGCCCTTCTTGCGAAAGAAAGAGTTGTTTCCATTAAGTGAAGCAACGGGTGTGGGCTAGGAATTGGGGTCATCCTAGGCTAAGGAGGATGAAGCATTTGATCTCCCATCAGGTTTTTGCCTCGAGCGTTTTTACGAGCTCCAAGATATGATCGAGATGACGGGGCTGGTTCAAAATGATACTCTTGGGGACGGTCTCCGAGTACCAAGGTTGAAGGTGCTTGCCCAAAGAAGGAGGAGCAGAAAAAAGCAGCGTTGACTCATAAGGACACCTGAGTCGAGAGAGGGGTTGTCTTTGATGGCAATACATGTGCATCCCTTGAAGAAGGATGACAGGTGACTTGGGGATTAGCCCGAGCTCGAACAGGTGGTTTGGCCTTAGGAGGCCGAGAATCATGAGCAGGTGTTTGTAAGAGAACAAGTGGAAGCCTGGCCCTTACATGGTGCACTAGTGTGTGCTGAGTAGGAGGACGCGGGGATAGTCTTCTGTGAACTTGGGTTGATGCAACGATGGCATTGCCCCAAGTGGTGGGATGCAAATGCGCAACGTGTGCAGGACCTCGCTTTGGGAGGCCTGATCCTAGACGTTGACTTGAGGTAACATAAAAGTTGCCCCGAGGTGTGGCTCTAATGGATGACCCACGAGCCTTATGTTGTGTGCGAGAGGTGGAGGCCCCAGCGTCTCTGCCTCAATGTGCCAAGCCTCTAAGGGTAGAGAGTTGTGGTGGTGCAGGAATGTGGGGGTAGCCTTGTGGCGACCCATTGAGGCAATGACAACTTATTTGCCTTTTGTAGCGAGGGATTGGGCAGCCTTTTAGCGTACCTCGGCAATACGACCTACAAGTGACTTATCGGTGACAGGGTGCATGCTGTGAGCGGGAGCATATGTGCTACCAATGCAGGGTGCCTTGGTGGAGGTTCCACCAAAGCTAGGGGATGAGGAGTTAGGGACTTAAAGGTCCCTCTGCACGCCTATCTAGGTTAAGACCTGGAAGCTAGACACTGGGTCTTTGCTCAAAAAGAAGGTCGAGAGCAAAGTTCGAAGAACTTGTTTTCGAGAAGCGCTCGCAAATGCGGGGATCAAAAAATCCCTAATCTTGATAATTGGGTTAAGAAACCCAACGACCATATGGTGTGTGAAAATAAAAGAAAAAGGAAAAACTAGCTAAACAAGAATGACCCGACGAAGTGGTAGTAGGTCCCAAGAGAAGTCACCAAGCTGGTTAGGTGCCTTAATCTCGCCCTTCAGATCTGGATGATCGGGCGACACACATCTCGGGTTTCAAGGGAACCCGAGATTTTGAGATTGCTCTCTTTGGAACCTTGCTCAAGAGCGAGGGCAGGTAGACCAATCGATGAGAGTGGAATTTAAGGTGGGTTCAGGACTTCGTCGGGCTGGCTCACGTGGGTTCCCTCTTAGATCACGAAGAAAGCCCCCCAATCGTAGAACTAGTTCGAAATCTCATCCCTTATCTTGTATTCTCCTATGTCTGCAATCGCAAACTCATGGTATATTTTAGAAGACAAGTGGGCTGAAAGTGACCCCACCATGTCTTTGAGCTAATGTACACGGACGTGAACATCCAAAAGAAGAGAGGGTAAGAGGATAAGTGAAAGAAGAAGAAAGGGGTATATCAGAGGAATTTTGACTAGGTGGCGAGACTTAAACAGCAGCTAGATCAACAAGTGATTGACCTGGTGTGGTAGAAAGACAGGTACGGTAACTAGACCAGTGCAACGGAAATACTACTTGACGCCAGAACGATCATCGACCAGCTAGGCACGATGGCGAGCCTTTCTTGACAGTACGGTGAAATCGGTAGCAAAGACCGGCTCCACGACAATACTACTAAATGACAAGACTATCATGGTAATGTTTGTCTCAGCCTCTCTTGGTGAAATGAGAGAGAGAAAAAAGAAGAGAGAGAAAGAGAAAAGTGCACAATACTACCAAGCACTGAATGTGAGAAGAAGACGAGATAACCAATAAGGGAGAAATGAAAAAGGGTAAAAGGAAAGAGAACGAAAATAATGAAGAAGAGAGAGAGAGAAGAGAACAAGGGAACATGGGCTGCGAAGAGGGAAAAGATAAGAATGAACAAAGATGGCAATGAGCTCCCATTGTTCATGATGGAAGGGTAAAAAGAGAGAGAAAACACGGGTGGCAATGAGCCTCCACCGTCGGGGATAAAAGAATGGGAGAAGAGAGAAAATACATGGGCGGCGATGTGCTTCCGCAGTCCATGACAAAAGATTAAAGGAAAGATAAAACATGGGTGGCGATGTGCTTCCGTCGTCCATGACAGAGAACAAGAGGAGAGAGAAAACATGGGCAGCGATGTGCTTCAGCTGTTCATGGCAGATGATTAAGAAGAAAGAGAAAACATCAGTGCCGATGTACTTTCATCGTTCATGATTGAGAACAGGAGGAGAGAGAAAACATGAGCGACGATGTGCTTCCACTGTCCATGACAGATGATTAAGAAGAAAGAGAAAACATGGGTGGTGGTGTGCTTCCACCGTCCATGACAGAAGGGAAGACAAGGAGACTTTGACAGAGGCTCGCGCCATTATTCGGGTTAAGGCTTGGCTCACTGTTTGTGTCTCTGAAGCAAGAAGACATCTTACTAGGCGATGGGACTTCGTCATGCATGAACAAAGATGAAGAAGAGAGAACAGAGAGATATTACGGAAGTGAAGAGAGAGAAAGGAAAGGTAAAGAAAATGAAAGAAAGTGGATAAAGGAGATTGGAGAGGAAATAGGAAAGAAAGATGGACGAGAGAGATGAAAGGAAGAGAGAAAAATAGAGAAAAGAGGAGGTGAGAGAAAGAGAGAGAAGAGGAGAGAGAAAATTACCTTACCAAAGGGTATTGGCCCTTTTCTTCTCTCTCCTCTCTCACTCTCCAAGACATACCCACAATTTGAAAGTGAAAACTCTCAAATTTTATTGATAAGTATTCAATAATCAAGGGTCATTTTACAATTATGTTTAACATGTACTTATAGAATTAGGCTCAAACATAGGTGGATGCCAAAAAACTACCTAAATTGATGATAACTACAATTTAATTGTATTAAAAGAAATTCTAAAATTAGGTACAAAAGGACTATTTTGCCCCTGCCCAACAATGTGTTAAATTCCAAAACAACCCATGTTGCTGCCTTGGAACTTGCGTGATCTTTTATGGATAATCCGGGGTTGCTCTAGTGCCCTTTTGACCAAAAGATGATTATTTTCTTGTAGGGCTCGACATGACGATCGACTGGTTACCAACTTCGACATGTGGATCATGTTTTTAAGCCATGATCATGTGACTCGAAATTTGGATGACTCTTGGAAACTTCGGATAACTAATGTGCTTGTTTCTTGATGTTTTTCCATGATTTATTCAGCGTAATGCACTAAGCATGCCATCACAATCACGTTGCAATAAACATAGCTCGATTTTTTACCGGACGAAGATTTTGTAAACTTGGATTTTTAACCGAAATTTGAAAATCTTGTGGTTGGAATTTACAGCCACTTCGATGCCTCTAGATGAAGTTTGAAATAGGGGGACAAACGAACTTCTTCGAAAAGGGCTGAAAACCATAGGCGAGAGTTTGCTTCAAAAACCCTAGCCTCCTGCGACCTTAACCTTAAGCCAAAAGCCTAGATCACTAAGGCACAACAACCCTAGTTATAGAACCTTCTCCAAGGCACAACGACCGTGGACATCACAGATCTGCTGGTCAACATCCAGATCAGAGAGGCATAGAGGACGTTGGTATTGATATAGATGAGCCCTCGAAGGCTCGGGAGTCCCGGGCCATCCGGCCCTGTTTCGTATTGCTTTCTTCCTTTGTTTTACTATTTGAATTTAATTTTGATCTTATTTTGATTAGTTTTCTTTAAAAAATCATGTATATGATGATGTGGATCATGCTGGCTCTGCCACAGATCTGAGAGCAGATCTGCTTGTTTCTAGGCAGATTTGGCCTCAGATCTGAATTCGATTTATCCCACTTGTTTTCCATTTCATTTTTATCAATTTGAAGTGTAAGATCAAAGTGATCTACATCAGCAGTTCGCTTCGATTTGTGCTATAAACAAAGATATAAATGAGAGGAAAGAGAAAGATAGTGCTAGAGATGAGGAGAGAAAAAGTGAAAGAAAGATTAGATAAAAAGGAGGAGAGAGAAAGAAAAAGAAAGATGAGAGGGAAAAGAGGAGAAGAGAGCAAAAGATAAAGATGAGAAGAGAGAAAGAGAAGAAAGATGAGAGAGAAAAGAGGAGGAGAGAGAAAAATACCTTACCAAGGGGTATCGACCCTTTTCTTCTCTCTCCTCTCGCTCCAAGACACACCCACAAACTCAAAGAAAAGGTTGAAATTTTATTGATGAATGTAAAGAATAAATCGGGGGTACTTTTACAATTAGGCTTTGCATGTTTATATAGAATTGGGCCCAAACATGGATGTACGCTAAAAAACTACCTAAATTGATGATAATTATATTTTAATTGAATAAAAGGAAATTCTAAAATTTGGTGTAAAAGGAGTGTTTTACCCCTACCTAACAAAACATGAAATTCAAAAACAGTCGCTGTTGCTGCCCTAAAACTTACGTGATATTCCATGTATGATCCGGGGTTGGTCCAGTGTTTGTTTGACTGAAATATGACTGTTTCTTGTAGCGCTTGATGTGGGAATTGATTTGATACCAACTTCGAGTCATGGATCGTGTTTTGGGTTCACGATCATGTGACCCGAAATTTGGATGAATCTTGAAAACTTCTAATTGATCGTGTGTGCGTTCCTTGATTATTTTTCTTTGATTTCTTCTTTGAATCACACTAAACATGCCATCACAATCGTGTGCCAACAAAAGCAGCTCGATTTCGTGTCTGAATTAAGATTTTTTTGTCTTGAGTTTTTTTCGAAATTTGGAAATTTGGCAGTCAAAATTTACAGCAACTTTGATACCTCCATTGTGTGAAATCCAACCATTCATCATACGTGGGGTTTGGACTAGAGATAGCCTTAAACCTTACACACATAATGCAGTTGGTGTCACATCGATCGGGTATGCAAGCGTCGGGATTCAGTTGCTCGAGCGGGGAATGCTATTGCTGATTTTTCTGAAACTTTCTTTAAGGATTGACAACTTCTCTCTAGTTTTTCTCTTTGCTCGGATGTCGTCGCAGCTCGTGCCACATATCAAAATGGTAATCTTGATGAGAAACACGCTCACTAGATTTGAGAGTTATCTAAGCCAGAATGAGTAAGATACGAGCCTTTGAAATGACTGCTAGAGACTGTACACACCAGCCTCCTCTAGTGGAGATTGGAGCAAGGAGGCCACACGGGAATCGCGTGCGTCCTACCCTTTTTTAATGGTTCACCCATAACTTTGTTCTGTAATGTTTGATTAAGCTAAAACTTGACCCATATTTTCGACCATGTCGGATCAAATGGTTGTGGTCCCACAGCTGTTGACGGACAAAAAATAGAGTTTTAGTTTCAGGGTCCATTTCTGGGTACTAAAGACCTATTTTTCTAAAATTATTTCTTTGTCTACACTGCCTTAGATAAGTCGGATTATGATGAAACTAGGCAGGTGGCCCTTTAGAGTGCTTAGGAAGATTTTGACCCATTCTGGGGCAATTCTGAGACTGTTGAGAATTTCACTATATGTTGAGGCCTTATTGACTTGCTTCCTCTTTATTCCACGTCAGGGACCAAGGTGCTGAAAAATGTCATCAAACAGCTTGCCCCACAGATTGTTGTGCTTCAAGAGAAGCAAGAAGGATAACATTCAAAAAATTTCCTTTGACTTTATTGCTTTTTTCTTCCTAGCCACTGGACCACGTGAACGTCGAAGTGATTCACACAATGCTGCAACTAGGATGCTCAAATGTTTGGATGCAATGTAGAGGTCCATCTGTGGAGGCTTTAGGGGGAGAAGAGACCTTTTTGAGGTATCTTGTTGAAGTCCTCACTCTCAAGGGACTAATTGTGATTCTGAAGCTGGGGATTTTGTACGGACCTCGTTAGTCAGAAACAAGCCCGTCAGGCAGTCGAGTATCGTGTTGAGGGGCATTTTTCCCATCTGGTCTGGGTTTGTTTATTTTGGATAGATATCAAAAGAGCCTTTGATCGACGTTCGTCTGCATTGTGAACCAGATATTCCTTGGCGGGCAGGGTACCTCAGTTTATCGAGGTGACCGGCTTTGGGTGTGACCCCTACCCACTATTAGCAGTTTCACGTAAGAGGTCCAAAGTCATGGCTGACTCAGCTTTCTTGGGGTGTCTTTGGTTTGTCGAAATGACTTTCTTGTTTGCTTGTTCTGGATGGTTTGCTGAAGGGCCTTTCATCGGCGTTCGTTTGATATTGCACTAGATATTCCTTGGCGGGCAGGGTACCTCAGTTTATCCAGCTGACCGACTTTGAGAATAACCCCTACCCACTATTAGCAGTTTCGCATAACAATCCAAAGTCATGGCGACTTAGCCTTCTTGGGGTGTCTTCGGCATCTTGGAGTGCGTTTAGTGGCCTCATGGGAATGATACTCTTCTTCATGAGACTTATCTTGCCTTCATTGTTAATCTTCTATCTTTCGAGTCCTTTTTGTGAATGAACTCAGGTTGTTGGAATCTTTTCCTTGATGCTCATATTTTTGGATCCTGGTATTGTGACACTAGGGATTTTTCTTTTTAAATGCGGGCTGAAACTACCTGTGGAGGCGAGTGCTGCATCGACCTGCTTCTTGGTCCAAGCATCCTTTGACGATTTTCACGTAGACTTGGGAAGCGGTGTCGTAAAGATGGTTTTCACCAACTTCCTTTTATTCGGGGCTCTATTACCTATGAGCTTTCGCCCATGTCCACCCTTTTCTTCTATTTTTACTCACGATGCCCTTTTGAGCTTTCACTATGCCTGGGTTTTATTTTATTTTTTGTTTCTTTTGATCTTTTTTTCTTTGTGGACACATGTTTAAGGTCATGCCTTCTGGACCTATGCGAAGCCTTTTAATATCATGCGGTTGGGATGTGTACTCTAGTTTAAGGTCATACAGCTGGACCATGGTGATGAGGGATGGCAGTCTTGGGGAGGCCACAGAGAGAGTATGGTGGTGGTTTTAGCTCACTTTTGGGCAGATGGTGTTAAGCTACCTATGAAAAGTGGATGTTGTTTGAATGGAAGGTGACAAAGTGGTGACCCACTAACTGGCGGCGAGTATGAATGATGGGATGACACGCTATTTTGTGAAGACTCACTGGGCAATGATGAAAGGTGATGAAGTAAATGGGCTTATTGGGGAGGTAACAAAGGTGGTGCGCGCACACGGATGGGTCAGTTAGGGAAGACGTGCATGAAGATGCACGTAAAAGGGGTGTGCGCATGTCTTTGGGTGTGTTTAAGGTCATGCCTCCAGGACCTATGCAAAGCAATTTATCGTCATGCGGTCAGGACATGCACTATGGTTTACGGTCATATAGCTTGGAATAGGGCTGTGTAGACCATGCAGTTTAAGGTTGTGGAACAAGACCTCTGCTATAGTTTAAGGTCATATAGTTTTGACCATGGTGTTAAGCCTTTTATCGTCATGCTGCCAAGATGTGCACTATGGTTTAAGATCGTGCAGCTTGGACTGAGGCTGTACAATTTAAAGTCATGCAATTAGGACCATGAAGTTTAAGGTCTTGCAACTAGACCACCGTTCTAGTTAAGGTCATATAGTTAGGACAATGGCGATGGGTCACCATGTACATGAAGCTTTATGATGAATATATCTGTGGATATCTATCTGATTCCCTAGGGATAAAATGATTAAGGCCAGACACAAGCAAGGGGTTCAAATGGAGATGGTGGCCCGACGAGGGATGGTAAGTGGAAGCAGACTTCACTGGAGTTGAGGGTGTGAGTGTGACTTCCCTAAGGTGAAAGATGGAACTCAATGAGGAATGGGTTCATGAAAGTTAAACCGATTCCTGGTGATAGGATGCCTCGGTGTGGGACTAATCCATAGGGGATTAAAGGGGTAAGCACATTCCTAACTCCATCGGGGATTAACAGGATGAGCGGCACTAGAACATATGCGACGCTAGCATGAGGAGTGTTTTAACAGGAGCAGAGGAAACACACATGGCATTAACATGCATAGTGACAACACACGCAGCGGTAAACTTGGGAACACAATAGGTGCTGGGTCCACTAAGAGCACCACTGACGCGGGGTGATTGAGAACACAGTAGGCACTGAGTGGTTGAGAACACAGCCGGCGCTGAGTGATTGAGAACACAGCTGATGCTCAGTGTTTGAGAACACAGTTGGCGTTGTGCGATTGAGAACACAGCTAGCGTTGAGTGATTGGGAACATAGTCGGCGCTGGGTATGGGCTAGTATTTGGGCCTCTAGCCCAAGCCCCACCTGATCTTGGTCTTGAGTTTTCATGGCAGGTGCTAGATTGTATTCGGGTATCGGATCAGAGCCTGACCAGATTCAGCCCACCATCGTTTGGCCTTCAGCGATGCCACTGGTATTCCTAGATTATTGGGGACACTTCAAGGAAACTCTGCTTATATAAGGGGGTAAAACCCCATTCTCATCGTTCCACTTAAGGTAAAATGACTAAGGTTTTTTTTTCTTTAGTAGTGAGGGTGAGAGAGTTTCCGATGAGAACTCCGGCAGTAAGATTCTACCGGGAGTCTTCAGGAATTTGTTGGCAAGAAGATTCCAGTTGAGAGGGTAGAACACCGGTAAGAGAATGCAGGGGACCTTTTGGAGGGTTTCTGTCATCGGGGTTAGGATACAAGAAATTTTGCTGGAGTTTACCAGGATTTCAATAGTAGTTTTGGGTGTCTTAGAGACAGTAAAAGGGGTGGAAGGCACAATAGAGGGCTGCTTAGGAACTTCTGTCGTGTTTCTGGTAATGTTTTTAGCAGTGTGCTAGAAAGGGAAAGGCTTTTTAGTGATATTTTTTAGTGGAAAAGGGGGTTTTCGGCGAGAACACTAAAGGTCGCGAGGAGGCGAACGGACGAAGATTTGTGGGAGAAAAATGAGGGGCCTCGGGAAGGTGTGCAATCATTGTGGAGACGAAGGGTTACTTGCAGGAAAACGAGGGTCCTTGGGGAAAACGAAGAGTCACCGGGAGGCAAACAGTCACAGTAGCAAGGGGCCACCATCGGGGCTAACTTAAGATACGCAGCCGGCTCAGGTTCTTAAGAAAACAACTGGGGCAAACAAGCCGGTAATAGCTCCTTTATTTTTTTTATTTTTTTTTATTTTTTATTTTTAAAAATACGAAGCCGGCGCTAAGTCCCCAAAACTCAACCGGCGGTAGTCTCGCGTGGAGCTAGTCAGTGCCTTTGATGCACGTAGCTAGTAACATGATGCACTTGGCTTTAATCATGTACGACTATTACTTGTTCGATCCTATGATGAGCGACGGTGAATCTGTTGTGCTGTGATTGTGCATAACGATGACTGGGGTCAGCGAAGGGCGGTAACCCATTGTAAAGTCTGGCTTATGATTCCTATTGGAAGCCAAGTCCTCCAGCACAACAGTGAAGTCCATGTTGTTCTGTGGAAGGGCACCAACTGTGAACAGGGTATGCTCTCCATCATAGGCCATTTCCTTGCCAGAGAAGTCCGCTTTGTATGTTTTACATACTTGTCAGATGAATTGAAGCTGACTCAGAAATGGTTGGCTTTTTCTTTTGGCCTGTAACCATCCTCTTTAAGAACACCCAGCAGATGAATTGAAGCTGAATCGCAAGTGGTTTTGCTTCTTCTTCAGGATGAAGGTGTTTCTTTTTGGCCTGTAGTCGTCGTCTTATCCTCAGATGCAAGAGCAATGCTTTGATGTCAACTGTTCTCTTTTCCTCAGATGCAAGATATTTGTGACCCCCTTAATAATGGGCTTTTGATTGTAACTTGTGACTTCCTTTAATGCAGTAAAAAGAGTTAAACCTTGTTTGGACATTCTTGCTTGCTTTCTTTTTATGATCCTTTTGATTCTTTGTTGTTGCGTATCGAGTTTTTTTTAGTATGTATCATGGGTAGTATTTCTTTGGGTATCGACCATGGATAGGGGGTATTGCCTGCTAACCATCAAGGTGTGCAAGTACGCAAGCTCAATTTGGTAAGACCTTTATGACTATAAAGGGACCCTCGTACTTGTGTTCGAACTTCCCTTTGCACCAACAATGCATAACAATTGACCTCTTGACGGCTAGAACTGGATCCCCACAGGCAAATGAGCGGTCTTTGACTGACTTGTCAGAGGCCCCCTTCATTCTTCCCTGGTTGAGTTCAAGGTTCTGCTGAGCCTTCAACCTCTTTTCATCGAGTGCATCCAATTCTTGATATCGAAGTTTGACTCTGTCATCTTCGATTAGTCCTTGATGTAGGACGACACATAGAGAAGGAATTTCAATTTCAAGAGGTAAAACAACTTTGCCCCCATAGACTAGGGAATAAGGAGTGGAATCGGTGGCATTTCGTGTGGTAGTGCGATAGGCCCATAGGGCTTTTGGGAGTTTATCATTCTAGTTCTTCTTCGCCTTTGATACTGATTTTCTTAAAACATTGAACAAGGTCTTATTGAACACTTCAGCTAATCCGTTGGCTCGAGCTCCACTTGAAACCGAACTGGTTAACCAAGCGATCAATGTGATGACTTTTGAACTGAGGGCCATTGTCCGATATAATCCGATCAAGAACACCAAACCAATATATGATGTGATGTCGCACAAAAATTGCTATTGTGGTCCGAGGAACTTGCCCAAGGGGGACCGCTTCAGCCCACTTGGAGAAGTAATTTATTGCAGCTAGAATAAAGACATAACCCATTCTTGAAGGAGGGTTAATAGGCCCTACAAAGTTCGTCCCCCATTGTGAGAAGGGTCATGATGCCACCGTAGGGTGTTAGGGCTCTGGAGGCTGGTGAACAAGGCTTGAATGGATTTGGCACACCTGGGACTTCTTAGCCTAGTTTAAGGAATCAGCAATCATTGAAGGTCAATAGTACCCCAATCTGCATATCTATTCATAGAGACCGGATTGATGCAATCCACAGATGCCTGAGTGTACCTCTTCCCGGACCTTATTTGCTTCTTGAGCATCCACACATCTAAGAAGAATGCCTTCAAATGACCATCTGAAGAAAGCCTCTCCCTCAAGGAGGGTATTCTTGGTCGACATTCGACGCATGCTGTTGCACTCGGCATGATCCTCCGGATGTCTACCGTGTCTTAGAAAATTAGTGATGGGCTCTCTCCAATATTCTAGTTGTTCACTTTCCACACATATTGGATCGAAGAACTCTGGTTCCTGGCTTTGAACCTTTGCTCCCTAACTCCTTGCCATTTCGTGTTTTGTCTTAATAACTTCTTTAGCTGATAGAAGTGCTCCGAATGGATAGGGAGGGCACTCGGGGAAGAGATTTCCCTCATCATCCGCGTCTACCTCGGTTCTCAGTTCAATGTGTCTCCACTCTGCCACCCAGACAAGCATGGGTCTTGATGAGGATGAATTGTAGCCTCGCATTTTGCAAGTGCATCTGCCTACAAATTTAGCCTCCTAGGTATGTGACTCAAGGATACGTCCTCAAACAAGGCCATATATAATTTTGCAGTATCATGATAAGGCTTGAGAGTATCTTTTCTCACATCATAGATTCCTTTGAGCTGCTGGATACCAACTCAGAGTCGTCATAGATCTTGAGCTGCTCCAAGTCTAGATCAAAGGCTATCTCCAATCCAATTATAAGGGACTGATATTCTGCTTCATTATGGGAACCGGCCTCGGTGAGAGAGAATGAAAGTGCCAGTACTCCTCCTTTTGGAGTCAGGAATACCACCCCGGCGCCTCCTCGATCAGATTGGAAGGCTCCAATGAACTACATTTCCTCACGCGTGAGCAAGCTCTGCACATAATAATTCTTCATCAAGGAGGTCACTTCATAAAGGAAATTCCACCTGTACGGGGTGTGCTGTGAGAAAATCAGCCAAGGCTTGACCCTTGATGGCCTTTTTGGGGACATATTTGATGTCAAATTCCATTAGTAATAATGCCCACTTAGCAAGACATCCTAACAAGCATGGGCGTGTCGTGAGAAACTTTACAAGATCTGCTTTTGATATAAGTTTCACTTCATGACTGTCACACCCCAAGAATTTACAATACTATTATTCCTGAGATGTGACGGACAAAACATATATACATCTATTGATAGGACAAATTTACAGTGGCGAGGTCTTACATAGTAAATAAAGAAAGCTAGCACAACAACAGTATCTTCCAAGGTTGATCTTGACTAGCACTCAAAATGAATCCGTAGTTATCCTGAAAAAATGTTTACCATAGTTTGATGAGTTTGGCTACTCAGTAAGTGATCATCATAATCCTAAAAATAATCATGATTGAAAGATATCAATATTTTCCAAAATGAGATCTATTAACAGAAATGCATCAACAGTTTCACTTTCAATAAATGCATAATTAAGTATAATCCGAGTAATTGAAATGCTTATAACACTTTTAACGGCAGTACATAATTCAAAGGATTTCACAAAATACCCTACTGGCGTCCCAAGTAGGTCACCTATATACCCCATCAGCATCCTGATGGGTCCACTTAATCCCTATCGGCTTCCCAGATAGGTCCACTTAATCCCTGCAGGTCCACTTATACCTCACCGGCGTAACGGATGAGTCCACTTAATCCCTACCGGCGTCCCAGATAGGTCCACTTATACCTCACCGGCGAACCGGATGAGTCCACTTGCATACTTAAATTATTTCTAAATCTCTTTAAACATTCGAAAGCAGCAATATCATGTACTCAACATATCACTGAAACCATTAATATGAATTTCACTTAAACCATTAATAACAGTCACTCTCTATAATATTTCAAAAATAACCAATCAAATATTTTGGGCTCAAATTTAGAAAGGTAGCAATTTGTAAAGGCATTCTAGCATAATTGCCAATTTAATATGTATAGAAAAACTCTGATAAAAATTCAAGAATACGGAATTATCACAATTTATGGAATATCAATTCATAAATAAACATTTCACAACAATACTATAATCAATTGCAAAAATGTCAATTTTTAAATAATAAGGCAGTCATTTGCACATGAATTTTACAATGTCTAAATATTCAAAACAGTAGAAAGAAATATCACAATTTTACTAAAAGCAGAAATATCACATTTGTTTCTAACAATAGACAAGAAAAATAAATAAATTTATTTTTCTAATTTACAGCATTCAAAATTTCTAACATAGATAAAATATCACAATTTTTATTAAAAAGATTATTTTTCAAGATAATGAGGTCATGTGCGCATAAAATTCATGACAATAAGCAGAAATAATTATTTCATTTTATTTTTAAAAAGAATGGATTATTTTTCGAGACAATGAGGTCACTTACACACAAAACTGATAAAATAAAGATCCTAGACGAAAATATCACTATTTATTAAAAACAGACTATTTTTCAGGAAGACGATGTCACTTACACACAAAACTTATAAAATAAAGATCCTGGACGGAAATATCACTATTTATTAAAAACAGACTATTTTTCAGGAAGACGATGTCACTTACCCACAATTATTTGAGAGGGAGCTTCCGATAAAAAAATTCGGTTCGAGAGAGAAGTTCACTGTGTTTCGACCAGAGAGAGAGATCTCAAAATTTTGTTTTAGGGTGGGAGCGCTCACATCCCCTATTTAAATTCTTATAACGTATTATTATATTATTTTTTTACGCTCTACCTCATACCTGAGGTGTCGCGTTAAAAGTCTACTTTTATCGTACGAAAATCACGTCCGCTAAAGGACGTTGCCAGCTGCAAGCAGCAGGAGGCAAAAGCAGGCAAAGCAAAAGTTAAACCAAAGTAAAAGTTTTGAAAATAGTGATGGTCCCCAAGGACCATCATACTCAATCAGACCATCACCTATTAAAAGCATCATTTCCCCCTTTTTTTTTTTTTTTTTTTTTTTTGAACTTTTAGGATTGTTACATTCTTCCCTCCTTAAAGAAATTTAGTCCTCTAAATTTGTGTACCTGATTACTGAAAAAGATAGGGTATGTTTCTCTGATTTCGTCTTCTCGTTCCCAAGTCGACTCTTCTCTTGAATGGTACTGCCATAATACACGGACTAAAGGAATCTCCTTGTTACGCAACACTTGCACCCTTCTATCCAGTATCAAAATTGGCTGCTCAATGAAGGATAGGTCTTTCCTGATCGGTAAAGATTCATATTTTAAGATATGGGACGGGTCGGGCTGATATTTTCGTAGTGAAGATACATGAAAGACATTATGGACATTTGCCAATTCCGGTGGTAAGGCAAGTCTATAAGCGACACCTTTGATTCTTTCCAGGATTTCAAATGGTCCGATGTAACGTGGGCTCAACTTTCCTTTCTTGCCGAATCTCATAATGCCCTTTATTGGTGAGATTTTTAGGAAAACTCGATCACTTTCCTCAAATTCAAGATCTCTCCTTCGGTTATCGGCATAACTCTTTTGCCGACACTGAGCTGTCCTGAGCCTTTCACTAATTAATGCTATCTTATCTGTGGTTATCTGGACAATTTCGGGCCCCAAAAGCTTTCTTTCACCAACCTCGTCCCAACATATGGG
This sequence comes from Amborella trichopoda, assembly GCF_054954075.1. Lineage (NCBI taxonomy): Eukaryota > Viridiplantae > Streptophyta > Magnoliopsida > Amborellales > Amborellaceae > Amborella > Amborella trichopoda. The sequence continues at coordinate 30,788,678 of NC_142340.1, forward strand.
TGACCTGCATTTCCTTCCATACAGGGCTTCATATGGTGCCATCTGAATACTGGCTTGGAAGCTATTATTATAAGCAAACTCAATCAGAGGTAAATGGTCATCCCAGCTTCCTGTAAGGTCAATAACAGAGGCCCTCAGCATATCTTCCAAGGTTTGGATGGTCCTCTCCGATTGTCCATCAGTTTGGGGGTGAAAGGCAGTACTAAAGGCGAGTCTTGTTCCCATGGCTGACTGTAGTCTAGCCCAAAATTTAGAAGTAAACCGAGTATCCCTATCCGATACAATACTGACAGGAACTCCATGCAACCGCACTATTTCCTTAATGTACAGCTAAGCCAGTCGATCCAAAGTGTACGTCGTGTGAATTGGTAGAAAGTGGGCAGCTTTGGTTAACCGGTCCACAATGACCCAAATGCTATCATGTCCTGAATTTGTTCTAGGCAAGCCAGAGACAAAATCCATAGAGATGTGCTCTCATTTCCATTCTGGCACCGGTAAAGGCTGCAACAACTCAGCGGGCCTTTGATGTTCAGCTTTTACTTGCTGGCATGTTAGGCATTTAAACACAAATAGTGCTACCTTTTTTTTCATATTATTCCACCAAAAGGTTTTCTTCAGGTCTTGATACATTTTAATACTTCTGGGATGTATTGTATAACGAGAATGATGTGCTTCTTCTAAGATAGCTTTCTTTACACTCTCATCATTCGGGACACAAACCCGACCTTTGAATCTTAGCAAATCCTCACTACATATAGAGAATTCATCTCTCTTTCCTTGCTTCACCTCTTCTATAATTGTTATAAGCTGATGGTCTTTCTTTTGTGCCAATCGAATTTGTTGGATTAATTGGGGTTCCGCCTTAATATTGGCAATCATACTTACCACACCATTAATGGATGGAGTTGGATGCCAATCCACTATTTCTTCTAACAATCGCATTTCTTGGATCATTAGATGAACTAAGACTCCCGTAGATTTTCTACTTAGAGGGTCGGCCACAACGTTAGCTTTTCCTGAATGATAATGGATTGTACAATCATAATCTTTTAAAAAATCCATCCATCTTATCTGCCGCATATTTAAATCCTTCTGAGAGAAAGGTATTTCAAACTCTTATGATCCGTGTATATTACGAATTGCTCACCATATAGATAATGCCTCCATATTTTCAAAGCGAATACTATTGCAGCTAGCTCCAAATCATGAATTGGATATTTTTTCTCATATTCTTTCAACTGTCTGGATGCATATGCCACTAATTTTCCATATTGCATTAATACACAGCCCAAACCTTTATGTGAAGCATCACTATAAATCACAAATCCCCCACTCCCCTCAGGAATAGTTAAAATAGGTGCTGAAGTTAATCGAACTTTTAGTTCTTGAAAACTCTCCTCACATTCACTTGTCCACTCAAATTTGATATTTTTTTGTGTCAATCGAGTCAATGGGATTGCGATTCGAGAAAATCCTTCTACAAATTTTTTGTAATATCCTGCCAATCCCAAAAAGCTTCGAACTTCAGTCACATTACTTCGTTGTTTCCAATTAACAACGGCTTCAACCTTTGAAGGATCAACTGACAGACCTTCCTTTGATATGACATGTCCTAAAAATGTCACTTGTTCAAGCCAAAATTCACATTTACTAAGTTTGGCATACAATTTCTTCTCTCTTAATATTTGCAATACTATTCTTACGTGCTGCTCATGTTCCTTCTGATTCTTGGAATAAATTAAAATATCATCGATGAATACCACAATAAATTTATCCAAAAAGGGCTTAAAGATTCGATTCATCAAATCCATAAATGCAGTTGGTGCATTGGTTAATCCAAAAGGCATGACTAAAAATTCATAATGGCCATACCTTGTTCTGAAAGCTGTCTTGAATACATCTTCAGTTTTAATCTTAAGCTGATGGTTTCCAGATCTAAGATCAATTTTTGAAAACACTTGTGATCCTTGTAATTGATCAAATAAATCATCAATTCTAGGTAATGGATACTTATTTTTCACTGTTACTTGGTTCACCTGTCTATAATCAATACACAATCTCATAGTCCCATCTCTCTTTTTGACAAACAGCACTGGAGCACCCCAAGGTGACACACTGGGCCTGATAATACCTTTATCTAATAATTCTTCCTATTGTTGTTTCAGTTCTTTAAGTTCTGCAGGAGCCATTCTGTAAGGTGCCTTAGAAATTGGTGCTACCCCTGGCAATAATTAAATGGAGAATTCAATTTCCCTGTCAGGCGGTAATCCTGGCAATTCTTCAGGAAAAACGTCGGGAAATTCTCGGATAACCGGAGTGGTATCCAAATTTATTTCTTCCTTCCTATCTTCTTTGATATAGGCAAGAAAGCCTTGACACCCTTTTCGAAGGAGGCGATTAGCCCGAATACAAGAGATTAAATATGATGGGGAGTCTTCTTTGACACCATTGAAGTAAAATACTGGTTGATTCGGAATACTAAAGGTAACAATTTTCTTATAACAATCAATACTTGCATGGTATGCAGAGAGCCAATCCATGCCTAAGATTACATCAAAATCTTGTATTTCCAGGAGTATTAAATCAACCAATAGTTCATTTTCTTCTATCTTTATTACACATGATTTGTAGATTATATTGGTGCTAATTGAATCTCCCATCGGTGTGGCTACCTCTAGAATATATTCTAATTGTTCTGGTTCTACCTTTAAGTGGCATGCAAAGTGTTGTGACACAAATGACTGAGTAGATCCAGGATCAATCAAAACATGAGTTACTTTTTGGAAGATAGTAAGAGTACCTTGGATCACTGATTTTGAGGCCTGAGTGTCTTGCTCGGTAATCGCAAATACTCTTCCCTTCATCTGAGGCTTCGGAGCTATCTCTCCCTGCTTTGGAAGCTGTTGTGTCTGTAAGCTAGGACATTGTTTAATCTGGTGTCCCAATTTTCCACATTTAAAACAGGCTCCGGTATTCCAATAACAAGGGCTTGATCCATGATTTTTCCCACATTTTCTACATGGTTCTATTGGGTTTTGAAATGACGAGGGTCTTGGCTTCTTGTTTGGCCTTTCAAACTGTTGTCGATTAGATGATGTAGGTCTAACATGACTGTTCTGATTTTTCGTCTTTTGGTAATCTTCAAAATCTTTTTCGACAATTTGGGCACGATCCACTACTTCAGCATAAGTTCTTAATTTCAAAACTGATATTCTACTTCTAATAGCTGGCCTGAGACCCCTTTCAAATTTATTCACCTTTCTTGCCTCATTATTAATCATATGTGGTGCAAACCTGGCCAATTCAGTAAACTTGGCCTCGTACTGTGCTACTGTCTTATTTCCTTGGATTAATTCTAGAAATTCCATTTTTTTTTGGTCTCGAATAAAATCTGGGAAATATTTTTCAATAAATGCCTCTAGAAATACTTCCCAAGTCAAGGTTTTATTTTCTTTGACCAATACTCCTTTTGCCATTCGCCACCAGTGTTGTGCCTCACCTTCTAACATAAAAACTGCCAAGGCCACCTTCCTATCATCAGGACATTCCATAACCTCGAATATTTTTTCCAGTTGCATAATCCATCCCTCGGCTTCCAGTGGGTTTACAGCACCCTTAAAAGAAGATGGGTTTAATTTCTTAAATTGTTCGATATTTCTCCCACCATTTCCTGTAACTGACTGCCTGGGTGGATTGTTGTTTTCCATCTGATGTTGCATTAGAGCAACCATATTTTCCAAGGCTTTGTGAATTCCTTCCATATTGGCTTCAGCTATTCTGGATCTTGACTTTATCCCGGTCTGTACACACAATAAATGTGATTTTAAGTACATTCTATTTAAATTTCCTAAGGATATTAAACCTATTGCTCTGATACCATAATTGTCACACCCCAAGAATTTACAATACTATTATTTCTGAGATGTGACGGACAAAACATATATACATCTACTGATAGGACAAATTTACAGTGGCGAGGTCTTACATAGTAAATAAAGAAAGCTAGCACAACAACAGTATCTTCCAAGGTTGATCTTGACTAGCACTCAAAATGAATCCGTAGTTATCTTGAAAAAATGTTTACCATAGTTTGATGAGTTTGGCTACTCAGTAAGTGATCATCATAATCCTAAAAATAATCATGATTGAAAGATATCAATATTTTCCAAAATGAGATCTATTAACAGAAATGCATCAACAGTTTCACTTTCAATAAATGCATAATTAAGTATAATCCGAGTAATTGAAATGCTTATAACACTTTTAACGACAGTACATAACTCAGAGGATTTCACAAAATACCCTACTGGCGTCCCAAGTAGGTCACCTATATACCCCATCAGCGTCCTGATGGGTCCACTTAATCCCTATCGGCGTCTCAGATAGGTCCACTTAATCCCTGCAGGTCCACTTATACCTCACCAGGGTACCGGATGAGTCCACTTAATCCCTACCGGCATCTCAGATAGGTCCACTTATACCTCACCGGCGAACCGGATGAGTCCACTTGCATACTTAAATTATTTCTAAATCTCTTTAAACATTCGAAAGCAGCAATATCATGTACTCAACATATCACTGAAACCATTAATATGAATTTCACTTAAACCATTAATAACAGTCACTCTCTATAATATTTCAAAAATAACCAATCAAATATGTTGGGCTCAAATTTAGAAAGGTAGCAGTTTGTAAAGGCATTCTAGCATAATTGCCAATTTAATATGTATAGAAAAACTCTTATTAAAATTCAAGAATACGGAATTATCACAATTTATGGAATATCAATTCACAAATAAACATTTCACAACAATACTATAATCAATTGCAAAAATGTCAATTTTTAAATAATAAGGCAATCATTTGCACATGAATTTTACAATGTCTAAATATTCAAAACAGTAGAAAGAAATATCACAATTTTACTAAAAGCAGAAATATCACATTTATTTCTAACAATAGACACGAAAAATAAATAAATTTATTTTTCTAATTTACAGCATTCAAAATTTCTAACATAGATAAAATACCACAATTTTTATTAAAAAGATTTTTTTTCAAGATAATGAGGTCATGTGCGCATAAAATTTATCGCGCCTAAAATTCATGATAATAAGCAGAAATAATTATTTCATTTTATTTTTAAAAAGAATGGATTATTTTTCGAGACAATGAGGTCACTTACATACAAAACTGATAAAATAAAGATCCTAGACGAAAATATCACTATTTATTAAAAATAGACTATTTTTCAGAAAGACGATGTCACTTACACACGAAACTTATAAAATAAAGATCTTGGACGGAAATATCACTATTTATTAAAAATAGACTATTTTTCTGAAAGACGATGTCACTTACACACAAAACTTATAAAATAAAGATCCTGGACGGAAATATCACTATTTATTAAAAACAGACTATTTTTCAGGAAGACGATGTCACTTACACACAAAACTTATAAAATAAAGATCCTGGACGGAAATATCACTATTTATTAAAAACAGACTATTTTTCAGGAAGACGATGTCACTTACACACAAAACTTATAAAATAAAGATCCTGGACGGAAATATCACTATTTATTAAAAACATACTATTTTTCAGGAAGACGATGTCACTTACCCACAATTATTTGAGAGGGAGCTTTCGATAAAAAAATTAGGTTTGAGAGAGAAGTTCAGTGTGTTTCGACTAGAGAGAGAGATCTCAAAATTTTGTTTTAGGGTGGGAGTGCTCACATCCCCTATTTAAATTCTTATAACGTATTATTATATTATTTTATTACGCTCTACCTCATACCTGAGGTGTCGCGTTAAAAGTCTGCTTTTATCGTACGAAAACCACGTCCGCTAAAGGACGTTGCCAGCTGCAAGCAGCAGGAGGCAAAAGCAGGCAAAGCAAAAGTTAAACCAAAGTAAAAGTTTTGAAAATAGTTATGGTCTTTAAGGACCATCATACTCAATCAGACCATCACCTATTAAAAGCATCATTTCCCCCTTTTTTTTTGTTTTTTTTTAAGAAAAAAATTTTAGGATTGTTACAATGACCGAGCAAGTAGTGGCAAAGATTTTGCACATATTTCCTATAGGAGGATAATTCTTCTCAGCCCCTTGCATCCTGCGAGTGAGATAGTACAGTGCGGACTCTTTTCCATCGTCATTGTTTTGTGCCAACAATGCCCCAAGTGACTCGTTTAGAGTAGTCATGTACAGGATCCGAGGTCTTCCCAATATCGGTGTAGAGAGTACTGGAGGATTGAGTAAATAATGCTTGATGTCATAAAGGACTGCTTGACATGCTTCATCCTAGATGAATGGGGTATCTTTCTTTAACAAGTGTGTAAAGGGTTTAGAGCGACCTGAGAGGTTTGAGATGAACCTGGGATGTAAGCTAGCTGCCCTTGAAGAGAGTGCAGTTCTCGCAGTGTAGTTGGTGATGAAATTTCTTGGATTGCCATGATCATGACTGGCTCCACTTCAAGCCCTTGATGTTTGACAATGAACCCTAAGAACTTTCCTGAACGCACACCAAAAGTGCACTTCAGCGGGTTCATTTTGGGCTGATGCAAGTGTAATCGCTTAAACACCTTTTCAAGGTCTCTCATATGAGAATCTTTCTCTTTGGATTTCACCAACAAGTCATCGACATAACATTCCACCTCTCTGTGCATCATATCTTTGAAAATGGTTGTCATTGCTCTTTGATATGTAGCACCAGCATTCTTCAATCCAAAAGGCATCATCGTGTAACCAAAGACTCCTTTTGTGGTTAAGAACGCGATCGCTTCCACATCTTGGGGCGCCATCCGTATCTGATTGTACCAAGAGTATCCATCCACGAAGAAAAATATTTGGCAGTGAGCCATAGAATCGACGAGCATCTCGGCGAATGGCAACGGGAAGTCATCCTTGGGACTGGTGGTAATCAGGTCGCAAAAGTTAATCCAACTGATCTGGCATTCTTCTTGAATGGAACAACATTTGCTAGCCATTTCGGGTACTTGACTTCACAAATGAAGCCTGCTTGTCTATGTTTGGTAACCTCAGCATCTATCTGTATTTCGAGGTTAGGCCTAAACCTCCTTGATTTATGTTTGACAGGTTTGACAATCAGATCGATGCCAAGGCGGTGAACGACGACTTGAGTGTCTAAAGCAGGCATCTCATGGGAATGTCAGGCAAAGACATCTCGATGTTCTCCCAAGAAAGTGGTGAAATTATCTTTCTCTTCTTGAGACATATTCGTGGAGATGAAAGTGGGTCGGGGATCAGTCTCATCCCCTAGATTTATCTCCTCGAGTTCATCTGTTGTGGCTTGACTGCCTTCTTCCCATTCATCTGGGGCTTCTAGCAACTCTTCATCATTAGCCTCAGAGGTCTCCTCGCTAACCTCAAGTGTAGAGACTGACGATTCTGACATCTCTGCTTTCAAGAGGGCTCGAGGTTAAGTCATGATTTCTATACCTTTGTCGAACCGAGGGACAGAAGGGTCAACCTCAAACATGGATAGCATATCAGGCTGTAAGAGTTAGATTTGGAAGTCACAAGGAGGTTGAGATTTAGTGGTTGTGGGGCCAGCAACACCTTCATAAGTATCGTTCAATTTTTGTATAGGTATCTACAATGTTTGTCCAACGATAGCTGATACTTCATAAACTTGTACCATGTGGCAAGCTTCCTGAGAATAGAAGCTCTGCGCTCTTGATTCTCTCAGTCCTTGCTCAAATTTGGGCTTATGAGGCCACTGGGGTTTCTTTGGCTTTGAATTCTTGTGTTTTATAATGGAGGGAGATGGTTGTGTCTAAACTCAAGTTGCCAAGGCGTCAGCAACTGTTAAGAATCCTGCTGTCTGAGTCAGTATCTTTTTTAACTGCCTCTTGTGTGTCCTGCTTATATTGGTTCCTTCAAGTTCTTTATCGACAGCCTCGAAGTCTGGACATTTTAAGGTGGTACCTACATGATACATAAAGGAAGAAGGATGAGAAGCAAAAGAAGAAGAAGAAGGAGGATGGTCAGAAAGTGAGCGACTTTTAAGGTCATTCCCCTTTTCGGACCAATCTAGGCAGCTTTTTACGTCATCACCAGAGTTGGCATGTGGACGGAATGTTGGAGTGCTTTTAATGTCATCACCCTCATTAGACGTATTCCAAGGAAAAGACGGCTCAGGGACATCCTCTTGATAAGAGGAGGAAGGAAGGAGGATCGTGTCAGGGATGAAATCCAGTAAAGTTGGCAATGGGGGAAGAGGCCTGAGAAATTCATGTTCAACAGGCGGTTGAGTAGTCTTGATTCTCCGGTAAGTAGCCCTTGGTGCCCATCTTTTTCTGGTTTTCATTGATCGTGGTTGATCTATCTCGCTGGGTTTATGGACAACCCTAGCTTGATAGACTGCTTCTCACCTTAATGACTTGAGTCTGCTCCAGCCATGGTGGACTATCCATGACTGGGAAGTCAAGGGTTCAGCAGGATCAGAGTATCTTTACCCAGGACTTGTGTTAGGAGGTCCTCTCGTACTGGTGGAGCAGTGGTTTGAGGATCACTTTATGGAACGCTACAAGACTCTTGCCATTCCTATATTTTCTTTGCGATTATATCATGAAAACTGGAGCATTCAAACAGGTCGTGGCCTCATATCTGATGGTATGGGCACCAATGGTCCTCAGTCCCCGGAGCAAGGTACCAAGGCTACATTACCGGTTTTAGTGTGATGAGGCCTTCTTGAAGCATTATAGCAAAAAAGGCGCGAAGGAGACCAGGCGGTTTGTCTTCCTCTTGGATTGTTACTGCAAGGGATGCTTCAGTTACCTCAAATGGCTTCTTTAGTTCTTCAAGTTTTATCTGACCCTTCTAGATTAGGGCTTCGATAATAGCTTTCAGTGTGTAGCAGTCACCTGTGGGGTGGTTGATCCTTCGATGGTAAGCACAACAATTTGCCTAGGTATCGAGTCTAGTTTTATCAGGGAAATTGGTCTTTGGGAGATCGATCATGTTCTATTCGAGTAGAAGTTGGAGGGATGTAGGGACTCATTCCTATTCAAAGGGGTACACCTTGTTTCTATGCCTGGTCCAATAATCATGTTGATTAAGGTTTACAGGTGGGGGTACTTGGTTATACGACTACTGTTGCTTGGCTGCCTGAGGTGCTTTCACTGTGTTTACCCCTTTGGAGAGGTCCATGGTTTGGGAGGGAGCATTCTTTGGATCGCTGACCGTGACGGCTGTGCTGATCACTCTTTTTGGTTGGTTGCCCCGGGTATTAGTCCTAGCGCTACCATTACCCCGATTGTTCACTGAGCTTGCAAACTGTTGTCGTGACCCACCATGGTGGTGTGACAAGCTCTCCATGCGGATTAATTTAGAGATCAGTTTCGACATGAAGGTCGGATTAGAGGCATCAATATGTACGACAATCTCAGGTCGCATGTTTCGCACACAGGTTTGAACTGCTTCCTTCTCTAGCATGGGAGGGATGGCGAGTGGCCAAATCTCTCCATCTTGATATGAATTGATCTAGGGGCTCATCGGGATCTTGGGTCAAGGTGAGAAGCTTGATGGTTTGAACTTCTCTCTCAACCTCATAGAAACACTGATGGAACAGTTTCTCCATTTCCTCCCACGTATGTATTGAGTTTGGAGGAAGCCAAGCATACCACTAGTAAGTCGGGCCATCAAGGGTTTCAACAAATTGACAGAGAAGGACTCTCCCATCAACCGCTGCCTCTCGACACGCTGCTTGGAAGTGGACGATATGCTGGTAGGGGGATGTGGTTCCGTTGAACAAGGGTAACTTCCCTTTCTTGTTGTTTGAGGGAAATAGAATCTGATCAATGTAAGAGGGATACATATTTTGGTAAAGCGTTACTACCTGCCCACCCGAGATCTATCGGTTCTTTAAGCTATGGGTGATCATAGCATCAATATCTTCCTGTGAGACGGGGTGAGGGACAAAATTGTCCTGTGGGTTGTGGGAAGGGGCTGCCCTAGAGGTGTATCATCTGAGTGATGGGAATTGACCTCGTGGTTAGACAATTGTCGTGCGACGTCCATGCAATCGATTTTCACCATCATTATGAGGACCATATCTTCGAACCTACTCATGTGCTCTTCTTGAGAGTCGTCAGACTCATTTTCAACCATTACGCTGACTATTTCTCCAGGGAGGTCAGTGTTAGCTATAGTTAAGGGCTTGTGAACTTGACGGGTCGCACACTGCTGATCGGTCAGCATGCTCTGACTGGACTCGAGTCTTGTATGCCGATCACGTGAGGAACGGTTCTCGACAGTCTTGGGATTGTGGCAACTGAGTGGCTGGGTCATCTTCTATGACACTAACCAAATTACAGGGTTCGTGGCATCCTTCTTCAGGCTTTGTCATTTGAAGAGGGTTATCATAGCCGGTTGCCCCAACCGTCTTGGTTGCTGCCCTAGTCAGAATTTGCAGACCCTTATCACGTTTGGCTTAGATATTTTGATGAACCTCACCCCAGAACTGCGATGGAGACTGCTGCCGAACAACTCTTCTTTCACAAGAGAGAGCTGTCTCCATCAGGTGCAGCAAAGGGAGCGGGCCAAGAACTAGGGTCATCCTGGTCCGGGGTAGATGAAGGATTTGATCTCCCATCCGATCTTTGCGTCGAGCTCTCTTATGGGCTCTAGAGACATGATCGAGATGATGAGGCTGATTCAAAATGGTCCTCTTGGGGATGGTCTTCAAATACTAAGCTTAGAGGTGCTTGTCCAAAGAAAGGGGAGCAGGCAAAAGTAGGGTTAACTCATAAGGACGCCTGAGTCAGGGAGAGGGGCTGTTTGTGACAGCGATGCATGTGCATCCCTTAAAGAAGGATGATAGGTGACTTGGGAGTCAGCTCGGGCTCGAACAATTTTTCTGGCCTTAGGAAGCCGAGAACCGAGAGCAGGTGTTTGTAAGAGAACAGGTGGAAGCCTGCTCCTTATAGGGTGCACCAATGTGTGCTGAGTGGGCAGACGAAGGAGTCTTCTTCGATGTGCTTGGGTTGGCGCAGCAATAGCGTTGCCCCGAGTTGTGGGATGCATATGCACAACGTCTGCAGGACCCAGCCTTAGGAGGTCTGATCCTGGATGCTGACTCGTGGTAACATTAGGGTTGCCCCGAGGTGTGGCTCGAGTGGATGACCTGCGAGCCTTATGGTGTGTGCTAGAGTAGGAGTCCCCAAAGTCTTCGCCTCGATGTGTAGAGCCTCTGAGGGTAGGGACTCGTGGTGGTGCAAGAATTTGGGGGGTAGCCTTTTATAGCAAGGGACTGGGCAGACTTCCGGTGTACCTTGACAATACGACCGACAAGCGACTTGCCTGTGACAGGGTGCATGCTATGAGTGGCACCTGATGTGCTACTGATGCAGCGTGCCTTGGTGGAGGTTCCACCAAAACTAAGAGATGGGGAGTTAGGGACCTTTAAGTCCCTCCTCACGCCAATTCAAGTTAAGACCTGAGAGCTAGACACTAGATCTTCACTCAAAAGGAAGGTTGGGAACGACGTTCGAAGAACAAGTTCCTCGAGAATGCTCGCGAATGCAGAGATGAAAAAATCCCTGATCCGAATAAACGGGTTAGAGAACCCAGATGCCATGTGGTGTGTGAAAACATAAAAACAAAGGAGAAACTTACCAAACAAGAACAATTCGACAAAGGGGTAGTAAGTCTTCAGTGGAGTTGCCAGGCTGGTTAGGTGCCTCGATCTCGCCCTTCAGATCTGACATATTTGGCGGCACGTGTCTCAGGCTTCGGGGGAACCCGAGACTTTGAGATTGCTAACCTTGCTCATTGTTGGGTCACGTTGGGAAAGAGAGAGTAAGGAGAGAGGAACTATTGGACTGGTACCCCTAAGCTCAAGGTAAATCTTCTCTCTCTTATTTTTCTTTTCTTCTTCTCTCTTCCTATCCTTCTTCTTCCTCTTCTCTGTCTGAGCTCCCCTCATAGGCCATGCACCAGTAGTGGCAGTGCCGTGCCTACCTCTTCTATGGTCTCATAGGTCACGCAAAGCGATGGCAGTGCTATGCACAAGCCTCCTTCTCTGTCTATTCATTCATCTCTGTCCCCTTGTGAGGTTTGCAGATGGCACTGCTCATCGCCGTCCGCAGACATATCCTCAATGCCTCATGCTCACGGTAACTTAGAAGGGCATCCTCAAGTCCCTCTTCCGCAAGTGCAAGAAGAACTCTTGACGCAAGCCTTGGGAAGCACTGAGTTAGACCCTCTGCGGTCCCTCTTCGAGGCAATGCTTCAACAGGGCCTCATCACTCCCAAGCCTGCCAGGCAGCCTTAACGCCTTTCCCTGGGTACGAAAAAACCCCGGTGCCCATATCACTAAGTATGGGGCCATGAGCTGAAAGAATATTCGAAGCTATAGTCACTCGGAAGGTACAGAAAGGCCACATCATCTGCGTCGTTATCCGCAAGCACTTCCAAGCCATCGCTCACGTCCAAGAGGAGACACCGCTGTAGGTCCCTTATGAGCATACAATGGACCCTTCAGAGCCCTTGACTTCTCAGCCTTGGGAAATCTATTATGGGCGAAGTTGGCTCCAATCCCTAAAGTGTGAGGCGGTCCACCAGGCTAGGACTACTCACCAACTTGATGAGGCAAACCTAACACTTCCTCAAGAAATCCAGACGGAGACGACAAGTACCTAAGTCAGTCTGTCGATGGAATCTCATCCCTCAGCCACTAGTCTAAGAAGAATTCCTAAGGACCCTTCCTCCACTACCAACTTTACATGATTTCATCCCAGGCACAACTCGCCTTACCCATTCATCCAATTAGGTGAACGTCCTTGAGTCACCAACAGCTCGAGATCCCTCCAATATGGGTGACGGCGCTAAAAGCACCCCAAAATGTTCAAAGTCGGAGCAAGACTTAATGTCATCCAAAATAGGTGATAACACTAAAAGTCCCCCCTCCACTGTCAGAGTTGGGGCAAGACCTAAAATACCCCCTGCACACGTCTAATTTCGACGACGACATAAAAAGCTGCCTGGAACATTCTAACTCTTCTTCTCCTCCCTCCTCTTCAGTTTCTTTCATAGGCACAGCTCAACAGTGCCCAGACTTCAACACTCTAAATAGAGAGCCTGAAGCCACCAGCCTCACCAAAACACAACAAAAGCACCTCAAAGAGATGTTGGCCCAGGCGGCTGGATTCTCGACAGCCACTGACGCCTTGGTAGACAACCACTGACGCCTTGGCAATCCATGCAAAGACTGAGCCATCTTCAAGCTCCTATTCCCACGAGGTCAATCACATGATTCAGGTTCATGAAGCGTCAGCTAGCTCGGGGCAAGTACTGAGCGACCCCAGTCGCAAGGTCATGGACTCCCCGTTCGAAGCTGACCCCTTCATTCCTTGCTCTAGTCAGAGACCAAAAATCGTCTCTCATGCTGGGCCTCTCCTAGAAGCAAAAGTGTCAAGATCCTTTGTCTCCGCACTCGAGATTGATGATAAGCATCCTGAATCCACAGCTGACGAGCTCGAAGAGGTAAACTTAGGGGATGAAACAAATTCAAGGCCGACTTTCAACTCTGTAAAAGTGACTTCAGAAGAAAAAGAAAATTACATCTCCCTCCTCCGAGCAAACAATGACGTCTTCACCTTGCATTATCATGAGATGCCCATTCTAAACCCTCAAATTTCTATCCATCGCCTCGATAATGATCCAATCGTCAAACCCACGAAGCAAAATCAAGGAGGTTTAGACCCGACCTCAAGATGGAGAGCGATGCTGAGGTGAACAAGCTCAGGCAAGCTGGATTCATACGAGAAGTCAAATACCCAAGATGGCTGGTGAATGTCGTACTAGTCAAGAAGAGTAATAGCCAAGTCAGGGTCTGCATTGACTTGTGCGACTTTAATACTGTCTGCCCCAAGGACGACTTCCCCCTGCCATTCATCGAGATGCTTATTGATTCCATAGCTCATTGCCAAATCTTCTCCTTCATGGAGGGATATTCTAATTATAATCAAATCAGGATGACACCAGAAGATGTGGAGCCCACTGCGATTTTAACCTCAAAAGGTGTCTTTTGCTACACTGTGATGGCTTTCAGGTTAAAGAATGCCGGTGCCACGTACCAGCGAGCCTTGACTACAATCTTCAAGGATATGATCCACAAGGAGGTTGAGTGCTATGTGGATGACCTGGTGGTGAACTCTGAAAGAAAGGACACTCACGTACTGGACCTCAAAAAGGTATTTGAATGGCAATGGCGTCACTAACTCAAGATGAATCCCATGAAATGTGGCTTTGGTGTACACTCAAGAAAATTCTTAGGGTTCATCGTGAGGTACCGTGGACTGGAGATCGAGCCAGTCAAAATCAATGCCATTCAGGACATGCCATCACCTACGACCCTCAATGAATTGCTGTCTCTTCAAGGACAGCTCGCCTACATTCGGAGGTTCATCTCAAACCTCTTAGCATGATGCAGGCCCTTTTCACATCTCCTAAAGAAGGACACTCCCTTCATATGAGATGAGGTGTGCCAAGCTGCACTTGATGATATCAAGCAGTACCTGTTGAATCCTCCAGTACTCTCTATGCTAGTGTTGGGAAGGCCTGTCATCCTACACGTGACCGCTCATGATGCGTCACTCAGAGCTCTCCTAGCGCAAAACAATGATGGGGGAAAGAGACAACACTCTATTATCTCAGCCGCAGGATGTAGGGAGCCAAAAAGAATTACCCTCCCATCGAAAATATGTTCCTAGCCCTGATCTTCGTGGTACAAAAGCTCCCCCATTATTTGATCGGTCATGAGATCAAGTTAATCTCAAAGGCTGACCCGGTCAAGTTCCTTAAGACCCTGCCATGCCTGTCAGCACATTTAACCAAGTGGGCATTATTGTTGATGGAGTTCGACATCACGTATATGCCACAGAAGACAGTCAAAGGTCAAGCCATAGCAAACTTTCTCGCAGCTCACCCACTCCGTTCCGAATCTCCCCTGTCAAGTTATCTACCGGATGAAAATGTTTTCTGTACGGCATTAACTCAGACCTAGGAGATGTAGTTCAACGGAGCATTCCAGTCTGATAGAAGAGGCACCAAAGTCATATTCCTGACCCTCGATGGTGGAATGATTCCTCCATCCTTATCACTAATAGAGGCATCCTCTCATAATGAAGCTGAATATCAGGCCTCATAATTGGGTTGGAGATCGCCTAGGAGCTAGACTTGGAGCAGCTAAACATCTTCGGCGTTTTTGAGCTTGTCATCCGGCAGCTTAAATGGATTTATGATGTAAGGAAGGATACTCTCAAGCCTTATCATCACACGGCCAAAACATATTATAGACACCTGCTTTAAATCTGGCAAGTTCTGTGGTTTTCTTAGAACCTTAGGATAAAATTCGCCTATTAAACTCAAAATCCATAGGTCACACAATTTACTCTGTGAGCTGGAACCATTCTGCCAGCCTAGAACCCAGCAGATGCCTATTTTGACTCAGAATATAGCAAACACACTGTTTTACTAAACATATCATTAAAAATAGTAAAAAAAATCCATTTTGGCCCAAATGTTTTCCCGTAGTTTCAAAAGAGAATAAGGAACACAACTGAAATGAAAATTTTCAATTTGGAGCATTCTTTAATTGTGTGACTCTGGGAGTTCCGCCTAGCTGCGCTTTGGCCCAAACATTTTTTACATATTTTTCATGTTTTTAGGGTTATCTTGTGGGTGGTGATGCTATCCGCTTCGGTCAAATCAAAATTTAAAAAAAATTAAAGATTGGTTTGACCAAGGGATTTGTTGGTTACATGATAACTTTGCCCCAACAAATCCCTTGTTCAGATGACTCACTTTGGACGACCATAAAAGGATGAAAAATGAGAGGGTTGAAGAGGGACTAGACATTTAGGAAGTTTAAGCTGGAAGAGAAACCCTAGGAGAATAGAGAGACCTTCCCTGAGAAAACCCTAACCCTCATCTTAAGCTTGAGTAAACCTAGACCTAGGGCACAACAACCTTAGATCTAAACCATTTCTAGGGCACAGTCACCCTATTACTACAAGAGAGTTTCTAATCTACATCTAGACCACAAGGGCAAAAGGAACCGGTTCTGATATGGGCGAGCCCTCGAAGGCTCGGGTAGCCTATCCAGCCCGATTCCGTATTTTCTTCTCCTTCATTTCCAATTTAATTTAATGTCTTTATTTTATTTTGATATAGCTTTGATTCATTCTGATTAAAAATTGTGTTTTGAAATGTTTCGGATCACCCTGGCTCCGCCACAGATCCGAGAGCAGATCTGCTCGTTTCTGGGCAGATCTGATCTCAGATTTGAAATTCAATTGTTCCCACTTTCTCTACAATTTCTTTTTCATTTATTTTTTATAGTTGAAAGTGTCAAATATGAGAGATCGACATCGTTAGATCGCTCGATTCTGCGCTATAACTAGTTTGGCGCCAATTGTGGGGCATCATCGAGAGTGATCCGAGCATCAAAATTTCAAAAATATCATAATCTTTTGAAACTTTGCAGACATGTTCTAAGTACCTTTTTTTATTGTTCCCAAAGTTTCAGATCAAAATAAAATATTTAAAAATACAGAAAAATAGTTTTCTATTAGATCTGCTGTCGCTTTATTTTACTTTATTTTCATCCAAAAAACATTTATTTGTTGTTTCTACAAGTTTAAAGTAGGATTATTTTATCAAGATATACAAGAAACAAATAAATATATAAATAAATATATAAATAAATAAATAAAATTGTTTGGGCGACACTAGGCGTGCCGCCCAGGCAACAGGGGTCGTGCCGCCAAGGTCCAGGGCGACACACTCTCTAGTTCCTCCTGTTGCCCAATTCAGAAGTTTTTGAAATTTTGTAGGTTGGGTCTTGGGAGATTCTTGTGACTTGTCAAAAACGTTTGCAGCAAAATAAAATTTTTAAAAATACCAAAAAAAATACTTTTCTTGATACAGGTATGTTCTACCTATTGTTCTTTTGTTTCACTTTATTTTAATTTTGTTTCATAAAAAAGTTTGATTTTTCAGTTTCTGCAAGTTTCAGTAGCCGTATTTCATCAAGATCAACAAGATAAAAATAAAAATAAAAATGAAGTAAACATTTTTTTGGGCGACACGACCCCGTGCCTTTAAACCTACATGTGCGACATGACCCGTGTCGCCCTATCACAGAGGTCCCAGAAAACTTTTGGGACTCAACAGGCTAGTTCTAGAGCCTTTTTTGTGATTTTTCACTAATTTTTTGCTTAAAATAAATGTTTTAAAAGATAAAAAAAATATTTTTCTTCAGATAAGCTGTCTTGCTCCTAACTTTTTCTTTTTTTATTTTAGTTTTTTAATTTTGGCTGAAACCATTTTTCCTTGCTTTCACCGTACTTAGTCTAACTGTATTTCATCAAACCTAAAAAAAGATAATTAAAAAAAATAAAAAAAAGGACAAAAAGAAAAATATACATCGAGGGCTGCTTGCACCCTCCTGCACCGTGTCCCGTTCGATTCACTCTCGACTCGAGCTGTGCTCAACATAGCACGGACTGTACCTGGTCTCATTTTTTTTTACTTTACCTTATTAGGGGTTTCTTACCCCTCCATCTATACTGTGCTTCGAGCGAGTTTCGCCTCGAAGCCGCATCGCTAGGCACTATCAGTGCCAAGCGCTCACTTATTACCTTGCTTGTTTTGCGTGCATTGTGTGCTTGACTTTATTTTTCATTTCCATGCTTCTTTACACTCTCTAGCACACACCAACTGGGAATCCCGAAAAACTATTAAAAAAAAAATTTCACACTTGAGGGAAACCCAACTTTGTGAGTCGAGGCGGTTGGGATTCACGTAACTTTAATTGTGAGGGCCCCTCCGTAACCCTTTGCCTCAAAGCAAATCCGCGTATAGTAGAACCTGGAAAAATCCTTTAAAAGGAGGCTAGGACCTATGTGGGGGCCTAAATCAGCCTAGCCACATTCAGTAGTTAGGAACCCACTCTGAAGCTAAACCTACCTATAGTACTTTATTAGGTCAAACATTTTCGTGTACTTGATTGCTTATTTCATATTGGTTAATCTTAGATCTCAGCCCAGACCTGCCTTTGGTCCAAGCTGAACACTGGTTCCAACTTCAGGCTTTTACCCAACCTAGCCTAGGTCCGAACCTAGGTCTCATCTTAGTCCGAGCCGAAGGCTCATTCCTATCTCTCTTTGATTCAATTCAGGTCCATATGTGGTCTGATCATTAGAACTCTCTAGGTCCAAGTTCAGGCTTATACCCAGCCTAGCCTAGATCCAAACCAGATTCACACCCATGTTCGAACCTAGACCCCTTTTTGGTCTGAGCCAAGGACTCCTGCCTAAACTAACTTTGATCAAGTCCAGGTCTACAACCGTTCTGAGTTTCATAACACTCTAGGTCCAAGCTTAGGCTTGCACCCATCTCAGTCCAAGTCCGGACTAGGTTTGCACCCAGGTCTGAACTTAGACGCATTCTTGGCCCGAGCCGAGACACGGACTTACCTTATCTACATATTTGTCTAGGTTCTAGTATAGATCAAAGCTTAGGGTTACCTCTAGGGTTGGATTAAGCTTATCCTAATTAAGAGTCTAAACCAAAACCCGTTGAGTCTATATTCTAAGCTAATTTTAGCCTAGTTGTCACTCAAGGTTTGCCCCTATAGTCAGGTTACGTCTACCCTAGGCCGTCGAGTCTAGATCTTACCCAAGTCTAATTCTAGAACACTGCCAAGGGCGATCACCATGTCAGTCATCCAAGGCAATTATGATGACCGCTCCACGGCTGACTCTAAACCGAACCTTTCCAAACCTACAGACCAGTATGTCGCATTCCCTTGGGATTACGGCCAGAACTCAGGCCAATCCATTATCCATCGTTCAGGTCTTCAATTAGAAGCTGAGTCCCAGGGATCCACTCCTAACCTTGAGCTCTGTATGGTTCAAAAAGTTGGCTCCACTAGAAAAACATTGAACAGACCGGGAGTCCAACCAGACATTGTCCTATAGGGCACCTTACATAGCCAAATAGGAGTCATCTGACCTTAGGCAGCCAAAGCAGGAGCCGTGTGAGGGAAGAAGTTCATTTGGCATCTAACGCCAATTCCCACAACTCAAACCAAGATAACCCTGAGATGCAGCGGTCTCAGAACCAAGATCCACCTAGGTCTAGGAGATCCAATCCAACCTCGAGCCACCATAGTACAACCCACGACGTCTTGAACACTGTACACAGATGAGGCGTCAATCTAAACCAACCCTTAGGTGAGATAGGCATCCAAACTGCCCTCAAAAGTCTAGTTGACTTAGGTTACACAGTTCATGCCCCTGTTCATGGGTTGGTCCAAAACCAACCTAATAACATAAGTCAACCCATAGCACAGCGGAGTCATCTGATTCGTTAATCGGTCCCTCTTGTGTATCCGGTCCAACCAACCCTACATTTTTCGCAACCGGTGGCAATGCCTATGGGTCAGTACTTCCCTTGTGGACAAATGTGTCAAACCTCCTCGATAACCACAACTCATCCATCACTGGCCCAAGAAGGCCAACATCTACCCTAAGTCTCGACTCATCAGTCTATGCTTGGGAACCCACCGACCGGTGGGCCTACTCTCATGCCAAATACTCAACAAGAAGGAACTTTAAAAGTGATGCAGGATATGCTTGTAAGGATGAGTATGAATGAAATCCTACCCCCAAAGGCCTATGTTCATTAGACCCTTAGAGGCATGGAAGACCTCATCCCAGAGTTTAAAAACAAATTCAATGGGAAGAATGACCCAGATATTCACATCAACGCGTACCTCATCTCCATCCGAGCATTGCGAGATAGGCTTAACCAGTTGAAGGCCCTTTTTCCACAAACTTTGACCGGTGAGGCTTTAAACTAGCATCGGAGAATAATGACCGCTCAACCACATATAACTTCAGATGAAATGTTCAACCTGTTTGTCTCTCATTACCGTGGGTCGACACCAAGATCTCTTTCCCTAAGTGATCTCAGTGCAACTAAACAAAACCGAGGAGAATCCTTCGAGGATTTTATCAGTCGATTCCACGAGGCATCAACGCGGGTTATCGAATGTCCACGTATGGACCAAGTTAAAATTTCCCCAGCCTTAAAAAATGCATCTCCTGGATATAGGACCTTCTTTAGCCAAGGACTTATCCCCCACTCTTTTGGCTCCATGATCGAGCGAATGGCGTGACATGAAAGGGCGAGAGGGAAACCTCTTAGCACTAGTCCCTATAACAAACCCATCTCGACTCCCCAGAATAAAAATAAGAGCAACGACTAGGGGAAAGCTTCCTGTCAGGTTAACGAAATTATCGTTAACAAACCGGCTCAGAGTTCAGCCACCAAGCACAATAATAGAAATCAAAATCAAAGGGGTCTGCCTAGAGCTAATGCTCAAAATGACAATCAAAGGCTAGAGGACAACTTCACTCCTCTAAAAGACCCGTTAGAAAAAGTGCTGGAGTTACTCTTGAAGAAAAACATGGTTCAACTCCCATCACCATTTGAGGTTAAGGATAAGAACAGATGGTGCAAGTAGCATAGAAACCATTCCCATGATACCCAAAACTGTTTCTACTTGAAGCGGGTGATTCAAGGCTTGATTAATAGGAATGACATCACTGTCGGACCTAGAAATCAACCTGTTGATGAACCTAACCAAAAGATGGGTATCTTCTCAAACCCTCTCCCCAAAATAAGGCTGCAACGACTGAAGAAGCGGGAGCTCTGAGTAACTCAAAGGAGGATGTTGTCATTCACATGATTGCAAACAGAGATGTAGAATATGATCGCAGCCAATTCATATTTGCATGTGATCATCATCTCCAAGAAGTTGAAGAAGATCTTTTGAGTCTTCTTAGAGGAAACTCTTCATCCCCGAACTCTAATGATCCTCCTAAGCGGGACCAGTATGACGAAGATGATGCCCTCGAGATTGACACGATCAAAGCTGATGAAAAGGGATCATCTTTCAAACAAGGGGCCAACACCCCGAGGTCTCCCATTACTCTAGCTATGGCTGACCCTATTGAGCTCAAGGGTGGCGAAGCAGATTCCTTAACCCGAAGAGGTCGAGTGTTCAAACCCATCCAGTTGATGGCAGACACTCTTGATTAAAGAATGGGAGACACATCAACAGCCAAACCACCACCAGGGGTTGCGGATCATGAACCTAATAAAAGAACTCAAGGATCAGCAACCACCTATGATCTACCGACTCATCTCGTGAAGATCCAGGCTCAAATCTCTATCTTGGAGCTACTCGCCAACTCACCAGCACACAGAGCCCAGATAGAAAGAATTCTCGCTAAGACACACATCCCGAGCAACACACAGCCGGATGAGTTGTGCGGTATGATCAACCAATTAATGGCACCAACGCCAATCATATCCACGGATGATGATATCCCGACTAATGTCAATCGCTTTCACGTTAAAGCTCTTCATATCACTATTTTCATGAAAGGATGTGAGATAAGGAGAGTGCTGGTTGATAATGGAGCATCCTTGAATATATGCCCTATGAAAATGGTGAAGCAAATAGGCAAAAGCCCGGATGTCTTCGAGCCGTGCCAACTAACTATCGCCCCATACGATGGGACCAAGAGGCAAGCTAAAGGCATATTGCCTCTCATACTCAAGATCGGTCCTACTAACCAGGTGACAAAATTTTATTTCTTAGACATAAAAGCTTCATTCAACAAGGTGCTAGGCAGACCATGGCAACATGAGAACCCCGTGGTCACCTCAACACTCCATCAAAGCCTCAAGTTTCCAATTCAAAACGGCGTCGCAAAGGTATGTGTTGAACCCCCTTCCTATTCTAATTCCAGCATACATAGCAGAAAACTGGCCATAGGAGTCTAGCTTGGAGAAATCCCGCTCGGTTCCTTCGAGTAAGCTGATTATGCTCCTTTACTTCTAGAGGCCGGAGACCCTGTTCCTCAAATTTTCCAAACTTCCGCATCGATGGTGGAGATCATCCATTGCCAACATTGACACGACTTTGGGTCCCTCGAAGCCTGACACATGCTCTTCTCCCAAGGCTTCCAACCTGGCTATGGTTTGCGAAGTCAAGAGCAAGGCGTAAAGGAAGCGATTTTTGCATCACCTGAAGCCAAAACTGGAAAAGGGGATCAAAGTGGGCTCGAGTGTACTCTCACCTTATTTCAAAGCCAGATAAAGCCTTCAAGACCTCCGTGCTTCATATCCGGGAGAATTCAAAGCCTCAATCATCTCGAAGCTCGTCCTCCAAAATGGCCAAAAGTGATCCTCGAATCCCCAACAGGGGATATCCCACTTCCACATCTCAGCACACACAAGGACTAGGAATTGAAGACCTATTTGCTGACATGGATCTGAAGGAGGTGTGCGCAGTTGGCCCTAACACAGCTAAGGGTGCTCATCCACAAACACCAACCCAGGGACGGAATTGGTCGATCATTCCTTTATCTCGAGAATCGCTAGGAGCATACTAGAGGCACCTTCAAGTTCTGATGCAAAAAAATGATAAGCACGGGGTGGCCATCTAACCACCTTGCACGTCTGGTCCCCAACATTTCTTTCACGAGTCCCATAAGAGACACCTCTTGCAACATTTCAAAAACCATGGAAAATTCAAAACATGATAGAGCTGATAATAATAAACAAGAATTTTCAAAGGCGGTCACTCAAGATAGCCCAATAGTTATGCATAATACCCGAGACAATGAATTGGACGACTAAGATGAAGATCAAGAGAGTCAAGAGTCTGAAAAAATCGGTCAAAGTAAGGAGGTCACTTTCCATGTCGAGCAGTTGAAGAAGAGGTTCGATGGTGACCCAACAGCTATCATCGAAGAGACGATTAACGTAAACCTAAGAACAAAGAAGGACCCAAGGTTAACAAAGATTGAAAGCTCCTTACATTTTGAGGCGCAAGAAAATATGATTTCCTTTCTCAAGGAATATCGTGATGTCTTTCCCTGGTCATACGAAGATATGTCAGGGCTAGATCCCACATTGGTGCAACATCACCTACTATTCAATGAAGGGGCAAAGCCTGTAAGGTAGAAACTCCGACGTCGAAAGATCCACCTCGAGCTCAAAATCAAGGAAGAAATCGACAAACTACTCAAGGCAAAGTTCATTACCCCTGTCGATTACACAGAATGGTTGGCCAACATAGTGGTCGTACCGAAAAAAGATGGGAGGATCTAAGTGTGTGTTGACTACAGAGAACTCAACAAGGCAATTCCCAAAGACAATTTTCTATTACCAAATATGGATGCCCTGATCAACAACACTGAGGGTCACGAGACGCTGTCATTCATCGATGGCTTTTCAAGTTAGAACCAAATCCTCATGGCAGAAGAAAAACCAAGATTCCATTCATAACATAATGGGGAACCTACTGTTACAAAGTCATGCCCTTCGGTCACTAAAATGCAGAGGCAACTTATCAACAGGCAATGACTAGCATCTTCCATGATCTAATGCATGCAATTATGGAAGACTATGTCGACGATATCCTGATCAAGTCGAAGACCAGGTCTGATCATCTCACCAACCTGAGAACCATTTTAGAAAGACTCCAGAAACATCAACTCAAACTCAATCTACAAAAATGTCCTGTTCGAGTTGAATCCGGAAAATTACTAGGCTTTATAGTGAGCCAAAGAGGCATTGAGGTGGACCCATCCAAAATATGAGCCATCACTGAAATGCCTCCTTCTCGGAACATCAGAGAAATCTGTGGGCTTCAAGGTCACATACAAGCCATAAGGCACTTCATTTTACAACTGGCGAATAAGTGCACACCATTCCATAGACTCCTTAAGAAGGACACCCCATTCATATCAGACAATGAATGCCAAGAAGCGTTCGATCAAATCAAGGAGTACCTCACCAAACCCCCCATCCTTAGTCCTCCTAGTCCAGATAAACCTATGTTCTTATACATGTCAGTGAAAGACAAGACCATGCGGGCATTGTTAGGACAATATAACGACTGTGGAAAAGGACAAACGATATATTATATCAGCAAAACCATGGTCGATTATGAGACAAGATACACGGATGTGGAGAAACACTGCTTAACACTTGTGTGGGCCATGCATAATTATGACATTATGTCTTATCTCTTTCAGTCAAGCTCATATCAAAAATTGACCCACTCAAGTACCTATTGGACAGGTCAGTCCGCAATGGACGTTTGGCGAACTGGAGAGTGCTATTGAGAGAGTTTGACATCGAATATGTCACTCAAATATCAGTCAAAGGACAAGCCATTACTTACCACTTAGCTGAACACGCACTATTAGATAACATTCCCGTTAATGCAGATCTCCCTAATGAGAACGTCTTCACAATTGAGCACTCAATTTTGGAGCTATACTTTGACAGTGCAAAGAACAAATACGGGTTAGGTATAGGAGTCATATTATGCTCACCAGAAAATATTTTAAAGCTAACCGCCATCAGATTGAATTTCCCATGTACGAAAAACGTTGTTGAATACGAAGCCTTGATAGCCGGGCTTGAGAATGCCATGGGAGTGAAAATCCAGCAAATACAAGTGATTAATGACTCCTTACTCGTCATAAACCAAGTTCAAGGGATTTGGAAGGTGAAAGAAGAAAAGCTCAAACCCTATCAAGAAAAGGTGGAAAATATGATTCCATATTTTAAGAAAATCACCATTCAACATGTAACTAGGGAAAATAATCGATTCGTCGATACCTTTGCAACCTTTGCTTCGATGGTTGATATTCATCCGGAATCACCACATTGCCATTCTATATCAAGAACAAACATGACCCTTATCCACCGAGGATCAAAAACAAAATAGAGCAGGAGAATGAGAACAATGGGGAAGTATCTTCCATGGTTTCAGATGCCTTAGTCAAAGCAAAATCGTGGTTCCACGATGTTTTGTCCCTGCTAAAAGATGGGTTGTACCCCGAAGGACCCACCAAAAAGGATAAAGAAGCCCTGCGAAGGTTTTCAATGGGATCCTTACTAAGAGGTGATCTCCTATTCAAAGAGTCCTACGATGGCATCATTCTACAGTATGGGCCTTCGCCATGTCGGGTCTTGATATCATTGAAATGATATCACCAAAAGCCTCAAACAGCCACCATTTTATATTAACGGCTATTGAATACTTCACCAAATGGGTAGAGGTGGCAACATTTGTTAAAATTGAAGGCCAACATGTTGCCCGTTTCATAAAGAACAATATCCTATTCAGATTCGGTGTTCCTGAGTCAATCATCACTGATAATGGATCCAATCTCAAAAATGAAAAGGTCACTAAGGTGTGCAAAACATTTGGGATAACACAGAAATTCTCCACACGTTACTACCCTCAAGGAAATGGGCAAGCAGAAGCAACAAATAAAGGACTTCTCCGGATCATAGACAAAATAATAGAAGGCGGGAAAGATTGACACGAAAAGCTAAATGACGCCCTTTAGGCCTACTGGACAACTAAGAAGACTCCTACTAGAATGACCCCATACTCATTAGTGTATGGTATGGAAGCAGTGCTACTTATCGAGGTTGAGATACCATCTCTCCAAGTGCTTATTTACGAAAATGTAGATGAGGAACAAAAGATCAAAGCACGAATCACTGCCCTCTTTGCTTTAGATGAAAAACAACTATGAGAAACATGAAATATTGTTGCTTACTAGCATAGAATCTAGAGGGCATATCAAATGACAGTTGTTCCTCGACGGTTCAAAGAGCCGAACATGGTACTCAAGAAAATCTTCCACACTCTTGCAAATCCACACCCTTTAGGCACGTTCAAACCTAATTGGGAGGGCCCATTCGTGGTTACCTGGGTCTATGCAGGCAATTCTTGTATGATAAAAAATCAGGAGGGGTGAGAACTCAACGACCCAATTAATGCAATGTATCTCAGAAAATACTACCTGTAACAGGCTAAAAAACATGGTGAAAACCTGAAAAGGCATCACAAAGAAAAAAAAAAAAAAATAATAATAATAATAACAAAAGATCTCCAAGAAGGAGCTTTCGATACAAAGAACTCAAGTACCAACAAGTACTTGCAAGTTCCGACAACACTGCACAAGCAGACCCTAGGAATGAAGACTCCTCCTAAACCCTGTAGATTCCCAACATAACCAACTCAGAAAGATGTAGGAGTGCGACATGAACGGAAAATCGAAGTGATTTTGACGAACCCTAGAAAACGTCAAGACCCTCCAAGAAGAAAGCCCGGCAAGACTCTTCATGGATCCGTGAAGCAGAGGATGAAAGCTCCAGAGGTAAAAAGACAACTTTGAGACCTTTCTGAGTTCTCACAATCCCACTAAGAAATCCTTCATCATCATTGAGAAAAACATAATGAAGAAAATAACCACCAAAAGGGCTACAGGTGGCAAAATTGTAAGGCCCGTCCCATTCAAAAATCTTGCTTTAAATCTTGCAAGTTCTGTTGTTTTCTTAAACCCTTAAGATCAAATTGGCCTACTAAACCCAAAATCCATAGGTCACACAATTTACCCTGTGAGCCGGAACCATTCTGTCAGCCCAGAACTCAGCAGATGCCTATTTTGACCTGAATTCTAGTAACCACGATATTTTACGGAAACAATCATTAAAAATAGTAAAAAAATCTGTTTTGAGCAAAATTTTCTTTGAGAGCTTCACAAGAGGCTTAGGAAGACATCCAAATTGAAAAACTTTTTGTTTGGCCGACACGAGGTGTACCACTCTGCCGACACGGGGCGTGTCGTGCAGCTCATCTTGTAAATGCCCTATTTTACCAAAACAATCATTAAAAATAGTAAAAAAATCTGTTTTGATGCACACATAAAAAGAAAATTTCAATTTGGAGCATTTTTTATTTGGGCAACCGTGGAGTGCTGCCCAGACACGTTTTTATCCAAAAAACATTTTTATCATTTTTCATGTTTTTATGGTCATCTTTTGGGTGGTTTGGTCAAGTGATGCTATCCGCATCTGTCAAATCCGAATGGTTTGACCAAGGGATTTGGGGGTTACGAGCTAAAAGGATGAAAAGGACGAAAAGAAGAAAAAAGGAAAAGAAAAAGGGGTGACAATAAAAGGATGAAAAAGAGGCAGAGCCCAACAAATCCCTCATTCAGATGAATTCACTTTGGGTGACCATAAAAGGACCAAAAAAGACAAAAGAAAAAGGGGGGACGAAACTTTTGAAAGGAAGGACGAGACTTTTGAAACTTTAGGCAGGAAGAGAAACCCTAGGAGAGTAGAGAGGCCTTCTGTTAGAAAACCCTAACCTTCATCTTAAGCCCGAGTAAACCTAGATCTCTAGGGCACAAAAACCCTAGTTATAAAATCATCTCCAAGGCACAACCACCTTGGACATCACAGATCTGCTAGTTAATATTCGGATCAAAAAGGCAAAGAGAACGTTGGTTCTGATACGGGCGAGCCCTCGAAGGCTCGAGTGTCCCGAGCCATCCGGCCCCGTTTGGTGTTGTTTTCTTCCTTTGTTGTACCATTTTAATTCTATTTTATTCTTATTTTGATTAGATTATTTAAAAAATCATGTTTTTGATGCCTTGGATCACGCTGGCTCCGCCACATATCTGAGAGCAGATTTTCTCGTTTCTGGGCAGATTTGATTTCATATTTGAATTTGATTGTTCCCACATTCTCTACAATTGATTTTTCATTTATTTGTGTCAGTTGAAAGTGTCAGATCTGAGATCTCTACATCGTTAGATCGCTTGATTATGTTCTATAAACAGTTTGGCGCCCACCGTGGGGCGAATCAAGAGTGATCTGAGCATCAAAATTTCGAAAATCTCACAATATTTTGAATCTTTGTAGGATTGTTCTAGGTACCATTTTGTAATTTTTCCCAACATTTTTAGATAAAAATAAAATATTTAAAAATAAAAAAAATAGTTGTTTTGTTAGATCTGCTCTCGCTTTATTTTAATTTATTTTCATCAAACTATATTTTATCTACTATTTTTCCTATTTTAAAGTAATATTATTTTATCAATATATACAATAAAAAAATATAAAACAAACAAAAAATAATAATTGTTTTGAGTGACACAAGGCATGCCCCCCAGGCGACACGGGGCGTGCGGCCACGCCCAGGGCGACACGCTATCTAATTCCCCCTGTCGCCCAATTCAGAAGTTTTTGAAAATTTTCAGATCTATTCCTGGGACTTTCTTGTGACTGCTCAAAAATTTCAGACCAAAATAAAAATTTTAAAAATACCAAAAAACTATTTGGCTTGATACATGTTTGTTATATCCATTGTTCTTTAGTTTCACTTTGTTTTATTTTATTTCATCAAAAAATATGATTTTTCTGCTTCTGCAAATTTCAGTAGCATTATTTCATCAACATCAACAAGATAAAAAATAATAATAATAAGAAAAGGATTTTGTTTTTTGTGACACGACCCATGTCGCCCGAGTGACACGATCCGTGGCACCCTATCATGACTCGTGCCGCCCAGACACGTTTTTCCCCAAAATGTTTTTTTTATCATTTTTCATGTTTTTATGGTCATCATTTGAGTGGTTTTGCTATGTGATGCTATCCGCGTCGGTCAAATCCGAATTTTAAAAAAATAAAAGATTGGTTAGACCAAGGGATTCGTGGGTTATGGGATAACTCTACCCAACAAATCCCTCGTTCAAATGAATTCACTTTGGGTGACCATAAAAGGACGAAGAAAAAAGGAAAAAAGGGGGGATGAGACTTTTGAAAAAAAGGACGAGACTTTTGAAAGGAGGGATGAGACTTTTTGGAACTTTAGGTTGGAAGAGAAACCCTAGGAGCGTAGAGAGACCTTCCCTGAGAAAACCCTACCCTCATCTTAAGCTTGAGTAAACCTAGATCTCTAATGCACAATAACCCTAGTTATAAAACCATCTCCAGGGAACAACCACCCTGGACATCATAGATCTGCTGATTTTTATCCGGATTAGAGAGGCAAAGAGGACGCTGGTGCTGATACGGGCGAGCCCTCGAAGGCTCGGGCATCCGGGCTGGTTTGGTATTGTTTTCCTCCTTTGTTTTACTGTTTTAATTTTATTTTGATCTTATTTTTATTAGCTTTCCTTAAAAAATCGTGTTTTTGATGCCTTGGATCACGCTGGCTCCATCACAAATCTGAGAGCAGATCTGCTCGTTTCTGGGCAGATATGATGTCATATTTGAGTTCGATTGTTCCCACTTTCTCTACCATTGCTTTTTCGTTTATTTTTATCAGTTGAAAGTGTCATATCTGAGAGATCTACATCTTTAGATCGCTTGATTCTATGTTATAAACAAGAGGCTAAATTGATAGTCACGCTGGCCTCGCTCTCGAAGCCAACTTCCTTTGCCTGTTATGAAGGCTTGAAACTAGCCAGGCACTTTATGGTTTTATGAGTATAACTACCAACTACCACATATAGCAGATGGGTGAACCTCACCAATGATAAAATTGGCTAGTCTAGGAACGTTTTTCTCTCGACTGTATCCCCTGAGGAAGATGGGGTAAGCTCATCCCTGTGTGTGCGTACAACGACCCAATAGTAAAACATTCGAGACAAAAACCTTACAACTAGGGGACTATGTTGGTAAATATTCAGTTTGAAAAGTATGTGCAAAGAAAGTGTTCTACTATGCTTCAATGAATAAAATTGCACACTTACAAGGGCAAGCTTAGCAAAGACCCCCCAACAAGGGCAAATTTTTTTTTTTTTAAAATCTCCCCACAATAGTGGAAACGTTGGGAAAGATCTCACAACATGGGCATCAACACTTAATAAAATAATAAATAATAATAATAATAAAAATTTTTATGGGCGACACATTTGGTGTCACCTAGCCAAAACATAATAAAATAAAAATAAAAATGAAAAAATAAATAAAATGAAATTTTTTTATTCAAATGGGCAACACGCCTGGTGTCGCCAAGCCTGTGTTGGCAACACCACTCGCGTCCCTCAAATATTTTTGCGAAAAACCTTTTTTTTCAATTAAACCAATCTTTTCAAGTAAAAAAAAAAAAATTAAAAAAATTTCATATGCTCCATGGTGGCGTAAGCCTAAACTACCAACTAATTCCAAAATATTCTGCTCCTTGGTGGCATGAGCTTAAACTGCGAACGGATTCCAAAATTCCATATGCTCGTCGGTGACATGAGCCTAAACTACGAACTGGCTTCAAAATATTTTGCTCCTCAATGGCATGAGTCTAAACAGCCAACCAATTTCAGAAAAATCTTTGCTCTACAGTGGCATGAGCCTAAACTGCCAACCAAGATTCAGATCGTCAAACTCGTGCGACATTAAAAACTCGAGCTAACACATCAAACTCATGCGACGTTAAAAAAATGAGCTAACACGTCACACTCGTGCGGCATTAAAAAGTCGAGCTAATACGTCTAGCCCCATATGTCGTAAAAGGTCGGGCCATCCAGTTCAATGTTAAACTCGTGCGACGTAACAGAGCCGAGACAGGTAGCGTCTAGCCCCGTATGACGTAAAAGGTGGGGTTATCTAGTTCAACATTAAACTCGTGCGACGTAAAAGAGCCGAGACAGGTATTGTCTATCCCCGTGTGATGTAAAAGTTCAGGTGTATTGTGCATCGCTGCATGACGCTAAACTGCTTAGAGGGCTCTATGGTTGCAAGAGTTGTAATTGCTAACCAACATTGCTTTTCGAAGTATCTTTCTCTTTAAAAAAACTTTAATTTCTTTGCTAAAATCATAGCCTGTCCCTTCTCTGAGTTCTGTTTAAAATCCCTTCCTACATTCAAAATTTCTAAAAAGACTTGTAAAAACAAAGGAGCTTGGACACCCGTATATGATGAACACTGCGTTGCTGTGATTACCGAGTTGTTGCCTCACCTCTATATTCAAAATTGATCAGACAAGTCTCGTCCTGTAGAAAGTCTTTCCCTATAGACAGTCTGAGGAAACCCTTAAGGAAATCAAAGAAATTGCCAAGGTTAAAATTTTTGATCTGAGAAAACCTTGAGGTCAAGTGGCATGGCTGTAAAATCCACTTCGAGTTTTGAGCTTGTGTAACTCATCGACACCTCACGCCAAAATACCTAGGATGAAATTTCTCGAGGTGGGTGAGGATGGGAGTGCAATGACATGGAGGGATAGTTGGTGTGCCATCTGCCCATGTGACGTTGGGATGACATTCATCTTTGATTCTCCTGCGCCTCCAAGGACAAGGAACGTCAGAGAGTCAACTGTTGCTACTCACCTATCCCTCAAAGGATAGGGAGTGCGCGTTCGCCTGCCCCTCGAAGAACAGGGAATGACAGTGTGTCTACTTCTTTGGCACTCTCCTATCCCCGAATGACATGTAGTCGCAAAGAGGGGCAACTGTAGACACCCGCTTTAAATCTGGCAAGTTTTGTGGTATTCTTAGACCCTTAGGATCAAATTGGCCTAGTAAACCCCAAATCCATAGGTCACACAAGTTACCATGTGAGTAGGAACCATTCTGCCAGCCCAAAACCCAGCAGATGCCTGTTTTGACATAGAATCCAGTAAACGCGCTGTTTTATGAAAACAATCATTAAAAATAGTAAACAAATTCGTTTTGACCCAAATTTTCTTTGAGAGCTTCGCAAGAGGTTGAGGACGACACCCATATTGAACAACGCAATTTGGACAAGTTTTGGTATGGGAGACATAAGGCGTGCTGCCCAGGCCACACAGGGCATGTCGCCCAAGTCATCCTGCAAATGCTCTATTTTACCTAAAAATCATTAAAAATAATAAAACAATTACAGTGTAGAATCAAAAAATCTAACGATGTAGATCTCTCAGATCTGACACTTTCAATTGATAAAAAATAAATGAAAAAGCAATGGTAGAGAAAGTGAGAATAATCAAATTCAGATCTGAGATCAGATCTTCCCAAAAACTGCTCTCAGATCTATGGCGGAACCAACGTGATCTGAAGCATTTCAAAACACAATTTTCAATCAGAATGAATCAAAGCCATATAAAAATATATATATATATAATAAAATAAAAGAGGAAATGAAGGAGAAGAAAATATCGAACCGGGCCGGATGGCTCGAGCTTCCCGGGCCTTCTAGGGCTCGCTTGTTTCAGAACCAGTTCCTTTTTCCCTTGTGGTTCAGATGTCAATCAGTAAGTCTGTGGTAGTAATAGGGTGATTGTGGGCTATAAATGGTTTTGATTTAGGATTGTTGTGCCCTAGGTCTAGGTTTCCGCAGGCTTAAGATGAGGGTTAGGGAAGGTCTCTCTACTCTCCTAGGGTGTCTCTTCCAGCCTAAAGTTTCTAAAAGTCTTGTCCCTCTTTAACCCTCCAATTTTTCATCCTTTTATGGTCACCCAAATTGAGTTCATCTTAATGAGGAATTTGTTGGGGCAGAGTTATCCCGTAAGCAATATATCCCTTGGTCAAACCAATCTTTTATTTTTTAAAATTCGGATTTGACCAACGCAGATAGCATCACGAGGCCAAACCACCCACAAGATAACCCTAAAAACACAAAAAAAATATAAAAAGTCTTTGGGCCAAAGCTTGGCTGGACAGCATGAGTCATGTCGCTTGGGCGGCACGCCCCGTGTTGCACAAATAAAAAATGCTCCAAATTAAAAATTTTATTTTCAGGTGTGTTCCTTAGTCTCCTGTGAAAATACCACAAACATTTGGGTCAAAATGGATATTTTTATTATTTTTAATGATTTGTTTTGTAAAACAACAGGTTTACTATATTCTAGGACAAAACAGGCATTTGCTGGGTTCTGGGCTGGCAGAATGGTTCCGGGTCACAAGATAAATTTTGTGACCTATGGATTTTGGGTTTACTTGGTCAATTTGATCTAAGGGTCTAAGAAAACCACAGTACTTGCCAGATTTAAAGTGGATGTTTACGCATATATGGCCCAGTTTGATGATATCTCCCTGGGTCATATCCTTAGAAGGGTTAACTCGCAAGCCGCTGCGCTCTCAATGCTCAGTGCCACCATTCAACTATCTTCATCAAGGCTCACACCAGTCTGGGTAACAGAATGGAGGCATGTCGACTTGAGAACTGAAGTTGATGTAGATGATGAGAGGGATGTCTTCCGTGAATGCCTGCCTTACCCACTCGGAGCACTCCTTGCAACCATGGATGTTATTAAGGCAAAGCAAGAAATATCTTGAAGAAAAGAATCCAATGCTTAGCGGCACGAACTTGAATTCTTCAACCCGATGTGCGTAGAGGTAGAATAAGTGGAAGGCTGGAGGGAGCCTATCATGAATTTCATAAATCATGGAAGGCTGCCTATAGATAGAGCAAAACGCAACGGCATATGACAGATGTCTACCAAGTACATGCTTCTTGATGGGGATGTTCTCTTTCATTGATCATTTGACGGAATTCTCCTCAGATGTGTCAACAAATAAGAAGCAAGCAAAGTACTCGAAGAAGTGCATTCAGGTATCTGTGGACTGCATCATTACGGCCCCAAGCACTACAAACGCGTACACATACTTGGATATTACTGCCCTTCAATGGTCGCTGAAGGCCAAAACTATGCTAAAATATGTCAGGTGTGCCAGATACACTCAAGCCTCATTAATCCACCTTCGGAGCCTCTCCATCTTACAGTAACGTCATGGCCCTTTTCCCAGTGGGGTATGGATATTGTAGGACCCATCGACCCTCCTTCTACCTTGGGTCATGCCTTCATTCTAAAATCGATAGACTACGTTTCCAAGTGGCCTGAGGCGGTCCCTCACAATCAGGTTTCAGGGACCACTGTGGTCAACTTCGTGCGTTACCACATTATATACCGATTCGGGGTTTCGGATCGAATATTCTCTGATAATAGCCCTCAGTTTAGAAGCAAACACGTTGATCGCCTAGTCAACCAGTTCAGCTTCGTGTGGAACCAATGGTTTAGCTGAGGCATTCAATAAATCCCTGTGTGCGGTGCTCAGGAAGTCAGTTTCAAAGTCAACGAAGAATTGACACGAAAAGATGCCTAAAGCTGTGTGGGCCTATCGCACCACCACCCACAGCGCTACAAACTCTACCCCTTGTTCCTTAGTCTATGGAGGTGAGGCGGTTTTACCCCTCGAAGTTCAAATACCTTCACTCCGTGTCGCTATACATCAAGGACTAACCGACGATGAAAGGGTCAAGCTTCAATATCAGGAGTTGGATGCCCTTGATGAAAAGAGACTAATGGCCCAACAGAACCTCGAGCTCAACTAGGGGAGAATGAAGAGAGCCTTTGACAAATCTGTCAAGGTTCTCTCTTTCCACCGTGGATACCTAGTCTTAGCAGTCAAGAGACCGATTGTTATGCATGGGCGCCTTAAAGGAAAGTTTTAACCTAAGTGGGAAGGTCTGTTCATAAAAAAAAAAGGTCACACCAAACGGGGCCTATACAAACGGGGCCTATCAACCGGGCATCGGAACAACCCCGGATCATCCACAAAAAATCATCACCCAATTTTCTAATTTCTTTTAATTCATTTTAGTCTTAATTTCCAGCAATTACGGTTACCTTTGATCATCCACCCATGTTTGGGGTACAATTGTATACATACCGTACCATCATTGTACGCAAAAGGGCTTGAACTCTTCACAAAAGAGAGTTTTTACTTAATAGAGTTTCTCTTTCTTTTCATTGTTGAGTCACATTAGGAGAGAGAAAGGAGAGGGAAACTATTGGACTGGTACCCCTAGGCTCAAGGTAAATCTTCTCCCTCTTCTTTTTCTTTCTTCTTGTCTCTCTTCCTCTCCTTCTTCTTCCTCTTCTCCAACTGAGCTCCCCTTAGAAGCCTTGCACGGCAGTGGCAATGCCATGCATGCCTCTCTTATGGTCTCACAGGTCGTGCATGGTGATAGCAGTGCCATGCGTGAACCTCCTTCTCCTTCTGTTCGTCCATCTCTGTCCCCTAGTGAGGTTTGCAGACGATGCTGCTCATCGTCATCCGTAGATGTATCCTCGATATCACAGTGAAGAGCACAGACGGTGAAACTCACTGCCTCCCATAGGGGTCTCCCCCTGTTGAGCATCTATCGCTGCCCAAGAGAGGTCTCGGCAATACCTATCGCCGTCTGCGAGTTTCCTTTGCGAGCACAGTGCCTATCGCCGTTTGTGAACCTCCTTCATGTGCTCGGTGCTCATAGCCATCCGTGAGCCTCCTTCGTGCATTCGGTGCTCATCGTCGTTCCTCCTGTGTCCCATGCCTATCGCTGTGCGCCTCATGAGAATTATTATCGCACGCTTCACAAATGGCTATCGCCGTGTGCTTCACAAGAAGCTATTGCCGCCTGTGCAAGGGTGCGCTGCCTTTGTGTGTTGCCAACAGCGATGCCTAGTGCCATCCATAATTCCCTGCTCCCACTCAAGCCATGAGAAGTAGTGTCATGTGCCGTCTAAGGGCCATGACACTGCTAGTCCACTATCGTGGGTAGCAACACCTAACGCTGACGAGACCCTATCCCTTCATTGTGTCGTGCCTTCTCTTCAGTCTCACCTCTTCTAACCTGATCGAGGGTTGACCTAGCCTAGTACAACAACATCGGCCTCGGTTTCTAGTAGTATTGTTGTCATGTTGGTCCTGAGTCCCATGCTCGTCTTGCTACCACTCCGAATCAGTCATTGTTCATCTATCAAGCTTGCTCGTCCCTTCATCAAGTTTTCTTCTCTCTTCAGCCTTTGTTCGAACCTTCCACTTTATGACTCTAACCCCTCACATTCCTCGTTACACGAATGTGCAATTCTCTATGATAAGTGTGGGCCCTTCGGGCCACTTGTATTGCAAATTAACCATAGTAGTATTGTGCAGAAAAACAAGAAAATTGCAGGTCAAGGGAGGCAATTTCGAACCAGCTAGAACAGCTAGGGGGCTTTTCGTCATGATCTAAAAGGGTGCCCATGCGAATCAGCCTGAGTAAGTCATGAACCCATGTGAGGTTGGTCCCCACCTCACATCCAAAATTCCTCTTAGTAGTTGGATACCTGCACTTGTTCTTAAACAAGGTTCCTGAGAGAGCGATCTCAAGTCTCGGGTTTTTCGAACCCGAGACATTGTCACCTGATCACCTAGATCTAGGGAGGCGAGATTGAGGCACCTAATCAGTACCAACCGATGAGATAGGAATTTAAGGTGGGTTCAGGACTTACTTGGGCTCACAAAGAAAGTCCCCCAGTCATAGAACTGGTTCGGATTTGCCTCCCTTGGCCTGTATTCTCCTGTTTCTGCAATCACACATACATGGTTAATTTTACAAGACAAGTGAACCAAAAGAGACCCCACCTTGTCTTTGAGCAAATGTACACAGGTGTGCACATTGAAGAGAAGAAAAGGGTAACAAAATAGATGAAAGAGATAGATCAGAGGAGTTTTGATTAGGTGGTGAGACTAACACAACATCTAGATCGGCAAGTGATTGATCCGATGTGGTAGCAAAATAGGCGCGATGACTAGACCGGTGCAACAAAAATACAACTAGACATTAGAGCGATCATCAACCATCTTAGCATAATGGCTAGCCAATCATGGCAGTAAGGTGGGCACGGTGATTAAGACCGGCTCAGTGACACTACTGCTAGACGACAAGACTACCATGGCAATGTTTTGTCTCAGCCTCTCTTGGTGAAACAAGAGAGAGAGAAAGAATACCGATATCGTGCATCGGAGAAGAAGACGAGATGAGCAATGAAAGAGAAGAGGCACAGAGGAAGAAGAAAGATAATAGGGAAAGATGGAGGAGGAGAAAAAGAGAGTGATGGAAGAAAGGAGCACCTAGACGGTGATAGAGAAGATCGAAAAGAATATGGACAGTGATGAGCTTCCACCGTCCATGTCAGAGGAAGAAGAAGAGAGAGAAGACATTGGTGGTGATGTGCTTCCGTCATCCGTGTCAAATGATGAAGAAGAAGAGAGAGAAGACATGGGCTGCGATGTGCTTCCACCTTCGGTGTCTGATGTAGACGCAGAGAGAGAAGACATGTGCGGCATTGTGCTTTCGCCTTCGGTGTGAAATGAAGAAGAAGAGAGAGAAGACATGGGAAGCGATCCTCTTCCGTCGTCCATGTCAAATGACGAAGAAGAGAGAGAAGACATGGGCGACGATGTGCTTCCACCATCTGTGTTAGATGAAGAAGAAGAGAGAGAAGACATGGGCAACAATGTGCTTCCGCCATCCGTGTCAAATGAAAAAGAAGAGAGGAGACATGGGCAGCGATGTGCTTCTGTCGTTCGTGTCCGATGAAGAAGAAGAGAGAGAAGACATGGGCAGCGATGTGCTTTAGTCGTCCGTGTCAAATGAAAAAGATAAAAGAGGAGACATGGGAGATGATGAACATCAACTATCCATGATAGAGAATCAAACAAGAGGATTTTGACAGAGCCCAGGCCTGCCACTCTGGTAAAGGCCTAACTCCTTGTTCATGTCGCTAAAGTGAGAAAACATCATGCCAAGCGATAGGCCTCACCATGCTCGACCAGAGAAGGAGAAAGAAAGAAGAGACAGAGGAAAAGGGAAGGAAAGATAAAGAGAGAAAAGGAAAGTGGATAAAGGAGATCAGAGATGAAAAGGAAAGAAAGATATAAATGAGAGGAGAGAGAAAGATAGAGATAGAGATGAGTAGAGAGTAAGAGAAAGAAATATGAGAGAGAAAACAGAAGAGAGAGAAAAAGAAATATGAGAGAGAAAAGAGGAGGAGAGAGAAAAAGAAAGAGACGAGGAGAGAAAAAGAGAGAAAGATGAGAGAGAAAAGAGGAGGAGAGAGAAAACTACCTTATCGAGGGTTATCAGCCCTTTTCTTCTCTCTCCTCTCTCTCTTCAAGACGCACCCACGAACTCAAAGCAAAGATTGAAATTTTATTGATGAATGTGAAGAATGAACCGGGGGTTCTTTTACAATTAGGCTTTGCATGTTTATATAGAATTGGGCCCAAACATGGGTGTACATCCAAAAAGTACCTAAATTGAATTGAATTAAAAGAAATTCTAAAATTGGGTGTAAAAAGATTGTTTTGCCCCTACCCAACAATGAATGAAATTCCAAAACAGTCCTTACTGCTGCTCTAGAACTTACGTGATCCTTCATGGAAGACTCGGGGTTGCTTCGATGTTTGTTTGTCTAAAAGATTCTTATTTTCTTGCAGGGTTCGGCATGGCGATCTATTTGATATTAACTTTGAGCCATGAATCGTGTTTTTGGGTCATGATCATGCGACTCTAATTTGGATGACTCTTGAAAACTACGAATCGATAATGTGCTCGTTCCTTGATGGTTTTCTTTGATTTCTTCACTGAGTCACACCAAGCATGTTGTCACGATCGCGTGGCAATAAAAGCAACTCGATTTCATGTCCAGACGAAGATTTTATCGTCTTGAGTTTTTGGCCGAAATGTGGAAATTCGGCAATCGGAATTTACAACAGCTTCGATGCCTCCGTGTGTGAAATCCAACTGTTCATCATATGTAGGGTTCAGATTAAAGATATCATTAAACCTTACGCACATACAACAATTGGTTTCACATCGATCGGGCATGCGAGCATCGTGATTCGGTTACTCGAGCGAGGCATGCTGCTCTTGATTTTTCTACAAATTTCTTCATGGATCGGAAAATTCTCTCTAGTTTTTCTCCCTACTCGTATGTCTTCGTTGGTCGTGCCAATATTAAAATGCTCATCTTGATGAGACGAACGCGCTCACTATATTTGAGAGCGATCCGAGTCAGAACGAGTGAGATACGAGCCTTTGAAGTTGCTGCTCGGGACTGTGCTCACCAGCCTCCTCTAATGGACATTGGTGCAGGAGGCCACATGAGAATAGCATGCAGCCTACCCTTTTTAATGATTCACCCAAAACTTTGTCCCGCAATGTTCGATTAGGCCAAAACTTGACCCATAGGGGTTTTTTACCGTGTCAAATCCAATGACGATTGTTCCACAGCTATTTGACGAGCCAAAAATAGAGTTCTAGTCACGAGGTCCTTTTCAAGGTACTAGAGGCATCTTGAACATGGCCTCTTTCCATGTGAACTTCCCGCTCCTCGAGGCTCTTGTTGATAGGTTCAAACTATCAAACGAACAACTTCTTCCTTCTTACTGGTGAGACAACGCCAACTTTGGAAAAAATACCCTAAAATACACAACCCTGATCTAGACGCACGACCTTAAACTCCGCGATCCGTGCTGCATGACCCTAACTGCACAGCCCTGATCTTGGCGCACGACCCTAAAACTCTGTGGACCGTGCTGCATGACCCTAAACTTCACAACCTTGGTCTAGATGCACGACCCTAAACTCTGCGGTCCATGCTACATGATCCTAAACAACATAGCCCTGGCTAACATGTACGACCCTAAACTTCGCAGTCCATGCCGCATTACCCTAAACTACATAAACCTGGTCTAGACACACGACCCTAAAATCTATGATCCGTGCTACATGACAATAAACTGCACAGCCCTGGTCTAGACGCACGATCCTAAACTCCGCGGTCCATGCTGCATGACCCTAAACTTCACAGCCCTGGTCTAAACACATGATCCTAAACTCTGCGGTCCATCCTGCACGACCCTAAACTACACAGCTCTGGTCTAGACACACGACCCTATACTCCACAGTCCATGCTTCATGACCCTAAACTGCACAGCCCTGGTCTAGATGCACGACCCTAAAACTCCACGGTCCATGCTGTAAGAACCTAAACTGCACAAGCCTAGTCTAAACGCATGACGTTAAACTCCACAGTCCGTGCTACGTGCCCCTAAACTGCACAGCTCTGGTCTAGACACACGACCCTAAACTCTGCGGTCCAAACTTTACGACCTTAAACTATAAGGAGGTCAAGTTACATGACCTTAAACTGCATGGTCCTAGTTGTATGACTTTAAAATGCATAACTATGGTCCGAACTATAGGACCTTAAACTATAGCGAAGCTCTAGTTGAACGACCCTAAACTGCATGGTCCAAACTATATGATCTTAAATCATAGTCTACTTTCAGGTGACATGATGTTAGACTGCACAACACCATGGTCTGAACTATATGACTTTAAACTGTAGCAAAGGTCAAGTTGCACGACCTTAAACTGTATGGTCCTAGTTGTATGACTTTAAAACTGCATAACCACGGTCCAACTATATGACCTTAAACCATAGTGCACGTATTGGCCGCATGATGATAAACTGTTTTGCCCAGGTCTAGGAGGCATGGCCATAAACTCGCCCCCACGTGCGCACGCCTTTTAGCTTTCTCTCTCTTCTTTTGTCAACTGGTAAGATCTAGCACTGGTTGGCTTTCTCTCTCTTCTTCTGTCAACTGATGAGACCTAACGTCAGTTGGCTTTCTCTCTCTTCATCTATCAGTTGGCGAGACCTAGCGTCAGCTGGTCTCGTCTCCCTTCTTCTACCAGTCAGTGAGACCTAGCGCCGGTTGGTCTCCTCTCTCTTCTTCTGTCAGTCGGGGAGACCTAGTGTCAGTTGGTCCCCTCTCTCTTTGTCAACCAGTCATCGAGACCTAGCATCGGTTGGTCGCTTCTCTCTTTGTCTATTAGTCGATAAGACCTAGCGCCGGTTGGTCTCCTCTCTCTTTATCTCTTTATCTCTTTATTTATCTCTCTCTGAGACGTAACGTTGGTTGTCTTCTCTCTCCGTACCAGTCAACAAGGCCTAGCACTGGGTTGGTCTCCTCTCTATTCTTCTACCAATCGACGAGGCCTAGCGCCAATTGTCTTTTCTCTCTACCAGTAAGCGAGGCCTAGTGCTCAGTGGGTCTTCTCCCTCTTCTTCTATCAGTCGGCAAGGCCTAGCTCCAACTAGTTTTCCCTCTCTTCTTCTTTCAGATGGTGAGACTATGCGT
The DNA here is from genome assembly GCF_054954075.1 of Amborella trichopoda. Lineage (NCBI taxonomy): Eukaryota > Viridiplantae > Streptophyta > Magnoliopsida > Amborellales > Amborellaceae > Amborella > Amborella trichopoda. Next base: position 30,829,545 of record NC_142340.1, read on the forward strand.
TAGTTGGCTCCCTTCTTGTCTTCTCATCTGACACAGACGGTGAAGCTTATTGTCAACTGCTTCCTCTCTCTCCTATCTCTTAAAATAGTCGACGATGTCTAACACCGACTGCACCTTCTCTTCCTTCTTCTCTCTCCTTTAGTTTATCCCCTTCCTCTCTTTAACCATTCCTCTACTGCTCTCTCATTCGACCGAGAGGGATTGAGGTTAGCATCTCATGGCAGTTCTGTCCTCTAGCCGAAATGTTGTCGTGCCAGGTTCACTTGGCCCGCTTTACTGCCGTGACAGATCGACCATCAAGCCTAGCTAGTCGATATCGACAATAACGTCTAGTAGCAATCATGTGAGCCGGTCTCAGTTACTGAGCCCATTTCGCCACCATGTTATGTCAATTATCCACTAGTCTAGTCATTGCCCTAACCTTCTCGCTTGGTCAAATTCTTCTCTCCCCCATCTTTCTTTCTTCTTATTGAATTTGCATGCTTTTGTACGATCATCAGAGAGGAAAAGGGTGAGGTCTGACCCACCTGTCCCATAACCTTTACCATATATGTGTGTGATTGCCGAAAGAAGAAAATAAAAAGAGTACGAGCCAAGGGAGACAATTTCGAACCAGTTTCATTGCTGGAGGGCTTTCTTCATGATCTAAGAGGGCGCCCACACGAGTCAGCTGAAGTAAGTCTTGAACCTATGTTTTAAATTCCTTTTTCACCGGTTGGTAATGCCTGCCTCTGTTTTCGAGCGAGGTTCTCGAGAGAGCGATCTCAAGAAGGTCCTGGGTCTTCCTTGAAACCCTAGAAGAGAGCTGCCCGATCCCCTTCGGATCCGGAGGGTGAGATCGAGGGGCCTAACCAGAGAGGCTCGAAGGGTTGAGATGATGTGTAAAGGAGGAAAATCCTTAATGCCCTTAAAAAGTACTTCAGGTTGGCCTGGGCGTCTGAAGGCTACAATCTTATCAAAATAGTCCACTATGGCACAGTGGGTGGACAACCAATCCATACCCAAAATAATATCAAAGTCTTGGACATCAAGGAGTACCAAGTTTATAGGCAACACCTGCCCTTCAATCCACCCAAGGGCGTATGTACTATCAAAATCCAATCAAGTTGTACAGATTTGACATTCAAGTGACATGCAAAGTGTGGTGCAACAATTGAGTGGAACATCCTGGATCAATTAAAACTCTTGCCTTAAATCAACATACAGAGAGCGTACCTCAAACTACCGAGGTTGACACCTTAGCCTCTTGCTTAGTCAGGGTGGACACCCGCCCTTGAGCCCTCAATCAGTCCTCTGGTGCCTTGACATGAGTCTTTCACTAGATGGCCCAATTTGCCGCACCGAAAGCAAGCGTTGGTCTTACTAAAGCATTCAGCTGTCGTGCGATTTCCCAAACCACAGTGAGGGCAGACGGGGTATCGATTGCTCCTTACATCACTTGGGACAACCCCCGAGATTCTGACACCACCTTGATTGTCTCTCCCCTTCCATTCTCTCCTTAAGGTTGGTCGTACCTTCTTCTTGAAACCCCTAGACTGGGTGACACCCATCCTTCCATCCTTTCTTGCCCGAAAATTATCACCATCTCTCTCCATTTTTGGGGTCAGGTCCACAAGTGGGGAGATGGTCATGAGGTTCGCTGCAACAATCCTTCTCCTAATATCGGGCCTAAGGCTCCTCTCAAATTTACTGGCCTTTCCCACCTCAGAACTAATGATATGGGGTGCATACCTAGAGAGTTCAGTAAACTTTGCAGTGTATTGCTCAACAGACATATTCCCCAGTTGCAGCTCTATAAAATCCACTTCTTTCCTCTCCCTTACGGAGTCGAGAAAATATTTCTCATAGAAGACTTCCAAAAAATTCTCCTAAGTAGTTAGAATCCCCAACCCTTCTCTGGATTGTTTTACTAGGCTCCCCCAGTGCTCAGCCTCTCCTTTTAGCGTAAAGGTACCCACCTGACCTTTTGCTCATCGGTACAATTCAGAACTTCGAAGATCTTCTCTATCTACCTTCTCCATCTCTTGGCCTTTTCTACTCCCCCATGCCCAACAAAGTTTGGAGGTGTCATCCTCCTGAACCTTTCTGTCATAGTATTATCACTCATATCAAAGGCGGTGGTAGACAGGGCCGGTATAGCTTCTCTGATCACTTGTGCCATGGCCCCCACAGTTCTGACTAGTTTCGCAAAGGTCTCGGAGTTCTCATTGCTTGAACTCCCATTGTTGGTACGAGTCCTCGGCATCTCCAACCTTAAACATCAACATTCAGTTACTAGCCTATCAAAGAATTATCCTACAGACACTCCTAAGACTACCTAGGCCAAAAATCCTAACCTGGCTCAAATACCATAATTATCACGACCCCGCCCCCTGGCCCCACCATACACTGCTGGAGGGCGACAGAGCGCGGGATCGCAATCACAGAGCTCGCAAATGTCACTCAGGTGGGAGAGGCTCAATGCATAAAATACATAATCAAGAGCACACAAGAAAGAAAACTAGAATAAATCCAACCGAACAGACAATATCAATCCAAAATAACAGCCATCTCATTCATTCATTATCAAAAGTCATTACAATTTTCCCAAGGCACAACTGGCCCAAAATACACAAAACGAAATGTTCATCATGAATCTGAGACATATAAAACATACAAAATCAAATGTTCATCGTGAATATGAGACATATAAAACATACAAAATGAAATGTTCACCATGAATCTGAGACATATAAAACATACTATGAAAGTCTTCATAGGACGACTTTCGAACTTTTGAACTTCTGGCTACAAGTTCCAAGACGGTGGCCCACATTTAGTATGAATGGCACACTCTTGACTCTACAGTTTTAAAGATAGGATGGAATCAGCTAAATGACCCAGTAAGTAGATTTACACCATTGCATTCCAACTAGCATAACGGTGAAAATAATAGGCCATGCACATATATATGTATATACACAAGGTATCAAACGAAGTCCCTCAACGTGTTCTCAACACTCTGACAGTAATGTGATAAAGGCAGTTCAATTTACAATGCATAAGTCACAATCACCTTACTTAAAGCAGCGTAGTAAGGACAACAGATCACAGGTAAAGATAAAAGTTCATGCAAAAAGCTTAAATATGATAGGCAAACAGATCTATCTACTCCTGAAGTAGAAGCCACATCGGTTAAGCTAAACCAATCCTGCACTTGGGACTTCTACCCTCACTCAGGAGGGTGGACAATGACAAGTGGATAACCTACTTCGTAATTCCCTCACACAAGCACACATCCCCAGCGCACTTTGGCATTTTTGATAGGTAGTGGCCTAGCAAGACACGACCCTCCCCTTGTGCCCTTTTGGCGAGAGGGCTTTACATTATCATTTGGTGGTCCCATATAGATATGGGGGGGGGGGGGGAGAGGGGGCGACCCTCCCAGATATTCACATTCACATCCTGACTCCCATCCTATCATGGGGAGTAGGGGAAGATCACGGCTGCCAGCTCCATCATTCACACAGTAGGTACCCTACCCAATAGGCGGCCGTTAGAACCATCATTCACACAGTAGGTGCCCATTCATATATCAAATAAACAGTATGGTACCATCATTCACACAGTAGGTATCCATTCATATATCACATAAACAATATAGTACCATTATTCACATGGTAGATACCCATTCAAATGTAGCATAATCAGTTGTAATATCGCATTAAAAGTAGCAATATCACGCTTAAGCATACAACACAATTCTTGCATTCGTAGACCATGATATGCGCTCACAGTTTGGGTCGTAACTCTTGGACCAATTAGAGTTTTAAGATGGTTCCAAAACAATTTTTTTGCTAGATGCACCAATATTTCAAAGGAAGATGGTTTGAATACAATCGAATCTTATTTGACCCCCAAAGGTTCACGAGAATGGGGCCTAGTCACTGTACTCTGCTGTGTGCATGGAACAACGGCATACCATACTTCGCAATGCTATAACTTTCGAACCGTGAGGAATTTGAGACATTTCTAAAAACAAAAGTTCATTCCATGACACATATATTTCTAAGAATGTCAATTTTAAAGGATTTTGACTCCTTTGGTTACTCAAAAGCCCATACCAAAATAAGGGGATAGTTCTGGTTTTTATCAAATTGTATGCAGTGATATATTCTCACAAAAAGACGCCTATCTTTCAATCTATGGTGAATTCAAAAATATTTTGTCTAAGCAAATTTTAGTCCTTCCAGGAATATTTCAAATGGCTGCGGTTTCATACGAATTGGACTTCATTTTTTTGGTGAAAACTAGTTATTACACTAGGGTTAGTGAAAACTCCAAGAAAACAATCAAGCAGTGACCTACCCACACAATTACTAGGATCATATAGCAACTCAACTCACCATGCACCCAACTCAACCGGCCGAGATAGTCCGGGTCCTTATATGTCTACAGTGTTTTCCCCCCGTGCTAGCTGATACTTCATAGACCTGTACCATGTAGCAAGCCTCTTGAGAATAGAAGCTCTGCCCTCTTGATTCTCTCTGTCTCTACCCAAAGTTAGGCTCAGGAGGCCACTGGGATTTCTTTGACTATGACTTCTTGTCATTACTGGTGGAAGAGGATGGCTCTGACTTAGCTTGAGCCGCCACGGTGTCAGCAACTGTTAAGAATCTAGCTGCCTGGGCTAACGTCTTTTTCAGCCGTCTCCGGTGCGTCCTGTTTATACTGGTTCCTTTGAGCTCTCTGTCAAGAGCCTCAAAGTCTGGACATTTCATGGTTGTTTCTGCAGGAGACATAGAAGAGGAAGGATAAGAAGAACACAAATAAGAGGAAGAAGGAGAAGGGTCAGTAGGTGAGGGACTTTTAAGGTCGTTCCCCTCATTGGACTGATCTGGGCAGCTTTTTACATCATCACAAAAATTCAACATGTCCAGGGGGCCTTTTACGTCTTCCCCTTGCTTAGACCGTTGGGGAGTGCTTTTAAAGTCATCACCCTCATTGGACATACCTCGGGAAAGGGATGACTCAGGGGTATCCTCTTGATGAGACGAAAGAATGAGGTTGATGGCAACCGGGATGAAGTCTTTTAAAGTCAGCAAGGGAGGAAGAGGCCTGAGGAATTCTAGGTTGACCGATCGCTGAGGAACCTTGTTCTTCCTGTGGGCAGCCCTTGGTACTCGTCTTCTTCTAGTCACCTTTGGAAGTGCTTGGTTCATCTTGCTAGGTTTGCGATCAGCCCTAGCTTGACAAATCGCTTCTTACTTGAGAGACTTGAGCCTGCTGCACCCGTGATGGACTTTGCATGGCAAGGAAGTGGAGGGTTCATCAGAGGCATCCTCACGGGAGTCTTGTACTGGGACACTCTCCTGGGTGGAAGTATCGACTTGTGGGCATTCAACATAAGTAATGTGACTTGCCTTCACTTTTTTTGCAACCACAGCTTCGAACCCATAACATTCATTCAGCTCATGCCCCCATATCTAATGGTATGGGAACCAATGATTATCGGTCCCCAGGGCAAGGTGTTTGGGCTACCTTGCCGGCTTAAGAGTGACAAGCCCTTGTTGGAGCATTGCCTCATTGCCTCAATTGAGGCTAAGAGAGGGTCTGAATTATCATTTCCCGAGTCTTGAGTTAGGGGATTCTCTTGTACCGGTGGAGGAGAGATTTTGGAATCTCTGTCTTGAACGTCACCAACTTCTTGAGCTCTCTGCATTTTCTTCGCTAATAGCTCATGGAAGTCAGAGCATTCGCACAGGTCATGCCCTGATATTTAATGATATGGACATCCCCTTAGCTCCTCAAGTCTGGTGCTTGGGTTGTCTAGTTGGTTTCGCCGTGAGGAGGCCTTCTTGAAGCATCATGGAAAACAAGGTGCGAAGGATGCTGGGTGCCTCATCTTCATCCTAAACTGCCACTGCGTGGGGTGCTTTTGCTGCCCCAAATTCTTTCTTGAGTTCTTTGAGCTTGATCTGACCCTTTTGGATCAGAGCCTTGATGAGATCTTTGAGTGTGTAGCATTCTTCTGTGGAGTGGTTTACCATTCGATGATAAACATAGTATCTTGCATGTGTATCGAGACTAACTTGATCAGGAAACCTGATCTCGGGTAGGTCAATCATGTTATGTTCCAGCAGTAGTCAGAGGAGTGCGGGAACCCATTCCTTTTCAAAAGGATAAACTTCATTCTGATGTTTGGTCCAATAGTCATCTCGATTAACGTTTACATGTGTGGATACCTGGTTGTATGACGACTGCTATTTGCCTGCCTTTGGTGTTGTCTTTGCTGTGATTACCCCTTTAGAGAGGTACAAATTTTGAGATGCAGCCTTCTTTGGATCACTAACGATAACAACTGCACTGATTACCCCTTTTTGTTGGTTGTCGGGCGCTGGTCCAAGAACTACCATTTGCCCGGTTGTTTCCCAAGCTTGAAGACTGTTGTTGTGACCCGCCATCGTGGCATGACAAACTATCTATGCAAACTGGATTAGAGATCAGCTCTAACATGGAGGTCGGGTTGGAGGCCTCGACATGCAGAATGATCTCAGGTCGCAGGTGTCACACATAGGTTTGAACTGCTTCCTTCTTAGGCATTGGATTGGGATGAGAAGCGACCAAATCTCTCCACCTTGCTATGAATTAATCTATGGATTCATCTGAATCTTGGGTCAAGGTGAGAAGCTCGATGGTTTGAACTTCTCTCTCAACCTCATAGCAGCACTGGTGGAACAATTTCTCCATTTCCTCCCAAGTATGTACTGAGTTTGGGGGAAGCCGAGCATACCACTAAAAAGACGGGCATCAAGGGTTTCAACGAACTGACAGAATAGGAGTCTACCGTCAACTGCTATTTCTCGACATGTCGTTTAGAAGTGGGCGATATGCTGGTGCAGGGATTTGGTACAATTGAATAGGGGAAACTTCCTTTTTCTGTACTCTGAGGGAAACGACACCTGATCAATGTATGAAGGGTATGACTTTTGATAAAGCGTTGCACCATGTATTCTCGGGATTTGATTGTTCTTTAGGCTGTGAGTCACCATATCGTAGATGTCTTCCTATGAGACGGGGTGAGGGATAGAATTGTCCAGTGAGGCAAGTAGAGGAGGCTACCTTGGAGCTGTACCATCTGAATGATGGGAATTGACCTCATGGTTAGCCGAATGATGCGCGACCTCCATGCGATCAATCTTTTCAATCATTGTTTACACCATCTATTCAAACCTTTCCATGCGAGCTTCCTGGGAGTCGCCAGGCTTGTTTACAACCTTGACACTGACCGTTTCTTGAGGGAGGTCAGCCTTAGGTGCAGTTGAGGGTTTTCGATCTTGGCAGGTCGTACATGGTAGATCGGTCAGCAAGGGGTAAGCATGTGGCGATTCGACTCAAGTCTTATATGCGAACTGTGTGAGGACCAGTTCTTGACGGTATTGGGACCGTGGCTATTGGGTGGTTGGGTAGTCTTCCATGATGCTGACCATGATAGAGGATTTCCGTAATTCTTCTTCAGTATCTGTAATTTGAAGAAAGTAGAAGGGATTTTGAGGGAGGAGACCCTTGAAACAGGGTGCCCTGGCTTTTCTGGTCGGCTCCTTAATTAGAATCTGGGTCCTCTGTCTTGCTTGAGCTTTAGACTGCAATAGACCTATTACAGTGTAAAATCAAAGCGATATGACGATGTAGATCACTCTGATCTAACACTTTAAACCGATATAAATGAAATGAAAAAGCAATGGTAGAGAAAGTGAGAACAATCGAATTTAGATCTGAGATCAGATCTGCCCAGAAACGAGCATATCCGCTCTCAGATCTGTGGTGGAGCAAGCGTGATCCAAAGCATTTCAAAACACGATTTTTAAAACAATATTTAGATCAAAATAAAATAGAAATGATATGAGAACAGTAAAAGAAGAAAAGGAAGAAGAGAAGAGAAAATACCGGACGGGGACGATTGGCCCCGGATTCCCGAGCCCTCGAGGGCTCGCCCGTATCAAAACCGGTTCCTTTTGCCCTTCTGAGTCAGATATTTATTAGCAAGTCACTGTGGTAGTAGGGTGCTTGTGCTTTAATGATAGTGTAGATCTAGGGTGGTTATGCCCTAAGGTTTCACAAGCTAGGGTTCCTCTAAAGGTGTCTTTGTGTCTCTCATGCAGTAGTCTAAGGTTTCAGTCTCTCTCTACCCTCTCATCTCAAGCCAAAAAAAATCTCCTTTTTTTTTGAAGGTACCAAAAATAGGTTTTTATCTACGAGGGATTTGTTGGGGCACGGTTATCCCCATAACCAACAAATATGTAGTTAAACCGATCTTTTATTTTTTAAAATTCGGATTTGACCGATGTGGATAGTATCACGCTGCCAAACCACCCACAAGATAACGCTAAAAACACGAAAAATACATAAAAATTGTTTGGGCCAAAACGTGGCTGGGCGGCACGAGTCGTGTTGCATAGGCAGGCGCAAAAAAAAAATTACTCCAAATTGAAAATTTTCTTTTCAGGTGTGTACCTTAGCCTCTTGTGAAGCTACCAAGAAACATTTGGCTAAAAACAGATTTTGTTTACTATTTTTAATGATTCTTTTTGTAAAATAGCAAGTTTTCAGGGTTTTGGGTCAAAACAGGGTGTAACAGGGTTTCTGAGCTGGCAGAACGGTTAAGGGTCCAAGGGTAAGTTGTGTGACCTATGGATTTTGGATTTTCTAAGTCATTGTGATCCTAAGGGTCCACGAAAACCACAAAATTTTCCAGATTTAAAATGGGGTATCTACACTTGCCCTTCTTTTGCACTCCCTGTCCTTTAAGGGACGGGAGAGTGGTAAAGAAGTAGACACACTGGCATTCCCTGTCATTTGAGGGGCAGGCAAATGAACACTCCCTATCCTTTGAGGGACAGATGAGTAGCAAAATAGTAGACTCTCTGACGTTTCCTATCCTTCGAGGGACAGTAGAATATCGGAGATAGATTTCGTCCTGACGTCACGGGGCAGAAGGCACACCAACTATCCCTCCAAGTCATTGCGCTCCCAAGCTCACACACCTAGGGCATTTTCATCCCAGGGTTTTTGACATGAGATGACGACGAGTTCGAAAGATTGAAACTCGAGGTGTATTTTACAGCCATGCCAATTGACTTCAGGGGTTTCTCAGTTGGAAAATTTTAACCCTAGCAATTTCTTTGATTTCCTTAGGAGTTTCTTAAGGCTGTCAATAGGAAAGTTTTCTATAGGATGATACTTGTCTAATCAATTCCGAATAGAGAGGTGAGGCAACAACGCGGTATTCATCATGTACGGGTGTCCAAGCTCCTTCTTTATTTAGAAAATGTTTTAGAAATTTTGAAAGTAGGGGGAGATTTGTAATAGAACCTGGAGCAAGGACAAGTTACGATTTTTTTTTGAAATCACAGACATATAGTGAAAATTTTGAAAAGAGAAAGATATTTGAAAATCAAAGTTGGTTAGCAGTTTTAACACCTGCAACCATAGAGTCCTCTAAGCAGTTTAGCGTCATGCAGAGATCGACCATACACCTGACCCTTTTACGTCATATGGGGATAGACATTTAAACAAGGTGGTTGTGCCTTGAACACCTTGAACAAGGTGGTTGTGCCTTGAACACATTGAACAGGGTGGTTGTGCCCTGAACAACATTGAAAATGGTGGTTGTGCCCTGAACACATCTGACATTTTACGTCATACGGAGCTAGACATTACTTATCTCGGCTCTTTTACGTTGCAAGATTTTGATGTTGAACTAGATATACCCGACCATTAGAGTCATACGGGGCTAAATGTTTGAACAGGGTAGTTGTGCCCTGATCGCATTGAACAAGGTGGTTGTGACCTAAACACATCTGACATTTTAAGTCATACGGGGCTAGACGTTACATGTCTCGGCTCTTTAATGTCACATGAGTTTTTTCCTGTTTCGGCTCTTTAACGTCACATGAGTTTGACGTTTTTTCTCTCTCGGCTCTTTAATGTTGCACTAGTTTGACGTTTTTCCTATCTTGGCTCTGTAACATCGCACGAGTTTGACATTTTTCCATTAAGGTTGTGCCCTGGATCAGACTTTGGTTGGCTGTTTAGGCTCATGCCACCGAGGCGTGTTCTCTCTTTTTTATTTTATTTGTTGTTGAAATTTTGAAAAATAGGTTGGCAGTTTAGGCTCATGCCACCGTGGAGTGTTTTTATTTCTTTGAATTTTTTTTTTTTGAAATTTTCTGGAAAGTTGGTTGGCAGTTTAGGCTCATGCCACGGAGGAGCATTTTTTATTTTTTGAATTGTGTTTTTAAAATTTTCTAGAAAATTGGTTGGAAGTTTAGGCTATTTCCATTGAGGAGCATTTCTTTTTTAATCATTTTTTTGTAATTGTTATTTTAAAAAAATTAGTTGCTAGTTTAGGCTCATGCCACCATGGAGCATCTAACTGGATGTCTGAAACCATGGAGCATCTAACTGGGATTAGATTGGGACAAAATTTGCGAAAAAAATTTGGGCGACACAGACCATGTCGCCCTCTGTGTCGCCCGGGTGGCATGAGACATGCCGCCCATATGCAAATTTTTTATTTTTTTTTATTTTTATTAAATGAGTTTTTTGGGCAGCACGTCTCGTGCTGCCTAGGGTTGGGTGACACAGAGCGTGTCGCTTAGGCAGCACAAGGCATGCCGGCAATAAAGTTTTTTTTCTTTTTTATTTTTAAATGAGGTTTTTGGGCAGCACGGACCGTGTCGGCAAGGCGGCATTAGACACGTCGCCCAGGGCTGGGCGACACGGATCGTATCCCCCTAGTGGCAAGAGACGTGCCGCCCACGTGTGATTCCGAAATTGGACAACACGTAGCATGTCACCTTGAAATAAAAAAATTATTTTTTTATTTTATTTTACTTGGCTTTAAGATTATCCAGGCCTACTGTTGGCCAAAATGGATAACTGTAGGAAACATTTTTTGTCGGGTCTCTTTTTTTCTTTTTCTTTTTATTAAAATCATCCCCCTCCCATTCTTCCCTCAACTTTCAAACTCAATTTTCTGCCTCTCAACTTCATCGTCCCACTTTTTCATCATCTTCCTCCTTTTTCATCATCTTTCTCTGTTTTCATAGATTTTTCTTGCTCTCAACTTCAAGCTTTCATGGCTCCTAAGAAGGACAACGCGATCTCCAAGTGCAAAGGAAAGGTCTTCAAGCGGGTTGACAATGAAAGAGAGAAGGAGGCTTTGCCACCTTTCCCTAGGGTCAAGCTGTAAGGGCCACAATTTTCTCTCAAGGCAGTATCACCAAGCAAGAAGAAAGATGTAATGTTGAGTGAGAAGTCATAAGGATTTTTATCGTGCACGAAAGGCGTATGGAGTATTTCCATCTGAGGAATTGCCACGTGTATTTCAGAGAGCAGCGCCGGTTGGAAGAGATGAGAGAGCAGCGCCTGTAGCATGAGAAGAGAGAGTAGCACCGGTTGGAAGAGAGGGGAGAGTAGCACAGATTGGAAGAGAGGAGAGAGCAGTGCCGGTTGAGAGAGCAGCACCGTTTGGAAGAAAAGAGAGCAGCGCCGGTTGGAAGAGAAGAAAACATCGCTGGTTGGAAGAGAAGACAATGTCGGTACTATAGGCACTTTATGGAAGGATTCTCAAAGATAGCGCTCCGCTTAACTGGGCTGACCCAGAACAATGCAAAATTTGTATGGTCAGAGGAGTGTGAGGGGAGTTTACTAGAATTTAAGAAGAGATTAGTCACAGCCCCAATATTAGTCTTGCCCAAAGGAAATGAAGACTTTGTGGTTTATATCGATGCATCCCATAAAGGGCTCAGATGTGTAGTTATGTAGAGAGATAAAGTTACTGCTTAACGCATCTAGACAGCTAAAGCCGTAAGAACGAAACTATCCCACTCACGACTTGGAGCTCGCGGCAGTAGTGTTTGCGTTCAAAATATGGAGACACTACCTCTTTGGGGCCAAGTTTAAGGTGTTCATAGACCACAAGAGCCTCAAGTACCTGTTTTCCAAGAAAGAGCTAAACATGAGGCAGAGAAGATGGATGGACTTATTGAATGATTATGACTCTACAACTGATTACCAACCAGGCCAGACTAATGTGGTAGTCAATGCTTTGAGTTGAAAATTTGTGGTCTTCGTGGCACAATTGCTGGTTTGAGAAATGAAGCTATTAGAAGATGTGGTGGAGTGGCACCCATCTCAGCCCTATAGCAAGGGGGAAGGAATGCTGTCATGTTTAAGAATGGAACCCCAACTCCTTCAGCAAATTCGAGCGACCCAAAATGGAGATCCTCAGCTAACAAAAATCCTTGACGAAATAAGAATGGAAGGAAAAGGAGATTTATTTATGAGCAGTGATGATTTGTTAAGGTTTAGAAGCCGACTGTGTGTTCCTAATGATGAGAAGATAAAAAGGGTTGTCCTAGAGGAAGCACACCTCTCCCACTACACGATACACTCAGGAAGTACAAAGATGTACCAAGATTTGAAAAAGACATTCTGGTAGAACAATATGAAGCGAGATGTGGCACAGTTTGTCGCTAAGTGTTTGACATGCCAGAAAGTGAATGCAGAACATCAGAGACCTGCAGGACTATTACAGCCCCAACCCATACCAACAGGGAAATGGGAACACATCACGATGGACTTTGTTTCTGGATTATCAAGATCAAGTCTGCATGACTTATACTCTGAATAAACTGGCCAAGTTGTACATCAAAGAACTTGTGAGATTGCACGGAGTGCCCGTCAACATTATGTCAGAAAGGGACACTAGATTCACCTCTAGAGTTTTGGCAAGTCTGTAGTCAGTGTTGGGAATCAGACTTACATTTAGCACCACCTTTCACCCCCAGACAGATGGACAGTTGGAGACAACCATTCAAAGCTTGGAGGACATGTTAAGGGCATGTGTCACTGACTTTAAGGGAAGCTTTGTAGACCATCTACCCCTGATAGAATTTACCCACAATAACAGCTTCCATGCCAATATTCAATGGCACCTTATGAGGCCCTATATGGAAGAAAGTGGAGGTCGCCCATCTGTTGGGACGTGGTGGGAAAAAGAAGATTATTAGGGCCTAAAATGGTTCAAATGACTTCTGAGAATATTTCCTTGATTAGAGAACGGCTCAAGATAGCCCAAAGTCGGCAAAAGAGCTACACTGATAATCGTCGAAGAGACCTCGAGTTTGAAGTAGGGGATCGAGTCTTCCTAACGGTATAACCAACTAAGGGTGTTACGAGATTTGGTAAAAATGGGAAATTTAGCCCAAGATTCATTGGACCTTTTGAAATCCTAGAAAGAATTGGAAGCAAGGCTTACCGACTTGCCATGCAACTTGAACTGACCAGCGTCCACAATGTCTTCCATATATCACTACTAAGGAAATATCAGCCTGACCCACCCCATGTCTTGGAGCATAAACAAATCCCGCTCAGGGAAGATTTGACCTATGTTAAGCAACCGATTGGGATCTTTGACATAAGAGTACATGTGTTGCGCAATAAAGAAATTCCTCTAGTCCGGGTACAATGGCAATATGATTCAAGGGAGGAATCGACATGGAAGCTGGAGGACGAGATTAGGGAGAAATACCCCCACCTCTTTAGTTAATGATAATATGATTTTGAGGATAAAATCCCTTTAAAGGGGGGGATGATGTAAGGGCCACAATCTTCTCTCAAGCCAGTATCACTGCGTGAGAAGAAAGATGTAATGTCGAGCGAAAAGATTTTTGCTACGCACGAAACGCATATGGAGTATTGCCATCTGAGGAATTGTCACGTGTCTTTAAGAGAGCAGTGCCAGTTGGAGCAGGGCCGATTGGAAGAGAGGAGAGCAACGCCGAATGAAGGAGAAGAGAGAGCAGAACAAGTTGAAGAGAGGAGAGAGCAGCGTCGGTTGAAAGAGAAGAGAGAGCAGCATCGGTTGAGAGAGTAGCGTCGGTTGAAAGAGAAGAGAACAGTGTCGGTTGGAGGAGAAGAGAGAGCAACTCCGGTAGATAGAGCAGTGTTGGTTGGAAGAGAAGAGAGAGCAACGCTGGTTGAGAGAGCAGCACTGGTTGGAATAGAAGAGAACAACACCGGTTGGAAGAGAAGAGAGAGTAGCGTCGTTAGAGAGAGCAGTGCCGGTTGGAAGAGAAGAGAGAGCAGCGTCGGTTGGAAGAGAAGAGAGAGCAGCGTTGGTTGGAAGAGAAGAGAACAACGCCGGTTGGAAGAGAAGAGAGTAGTGCCGGTTGGAGCAGCACCGGGTGGAGCAAGGCCGGCTAGAGCAGCACCAGTTGGATGTTTGATAGTGCAGCGTCGGGAGTGTCTCAGTCAAACAACCTTTGTGCATGTTCGAGCTGCCCCTTACGTGTTAGAGCAATCAGTGATTGCGTCAGCCACAGTGTTTTCCAACCATACTCTCCTTTTCAGCCTTGGGCAACATGGTCTCTCCCATTCGTCCTCAACTTTTGCCTCTCTCTTGAAGTTCACTGTTGCCCCTTCGCTGACAGCCCACTGGTGAAGCCAAGGAAAGCCCGTGAAGTCCGTGAGTAAGGATTTGTGATACCGTGAGAAGTTAAGGTAAGTGGGCTTAGCTTTATCCATCCATGAGTGTTGTAAAATGTATAAATGGATTAGATGATATAAAGGAAAATGTGAAGAATGAATGGGTTAACATGATGTTGATGTTTCAGTTTGTGCTTCTCAATGTCATGACTGTGCCTACCACATGTTTGATCTTTTTATTGATGGAAACTCATGAAATCGCTCACCATGAGACTCCTTATCACGAATAAGGTTCCAAGTCCAAAGTGTAGCTTGGCTAGGAAATATTAAGTATTCTTTAAAAGTATGTTAATGTGAGAATGTGAATTCCATAACTGTGAACGTTTTTGCATCTATATGTTCGATGACCAAATAGCGTCACAATAGGACCAAATTAGTCGCAAATAAAAGACGTGTGTATACTCCAAGTTTACTTTTTTTCATGATAATGTTTTGTATGGATAAAAAGATATGGCCCTAAATGCCGAGTCATGACACTGTTCACAATTGCTGTTATTTTAAGAAACTATTGCCTTCATTGGGCAATTCTTGTGACCTAGCTAATGTTATCCAAAAAACCTTGAAATTACTGCCATTGGAAGGGTCTGTGAATGTACTTAAAGTTGCATGTTTGGAGTTGTTTGAAACTCCCCATGGATTTTGATCTATGACCTGAATTGCACGAACATGTCACCGCGCACTGTGCAGGGAAATTTCTAGCAAATAAGGCTCACATTATTCTAAGCTATTGACCCATCAAATGGCACCTTTAACATCATTGTTTTTGTAAAGAAATGTGTGCTAGCTCAAGGTTTTATGTTTGAGGCATTCTGAAACTCCCCCTACATTGGGAGCTACGCCCTCGCTAAGAGGGGCATGTCACTGTTACTTGTCACTGCATCAATGTATGACCATGCAGCAGTAAGTTGTCTTGATATATGATAAATGTGAATGCCATATGATAAATTCTATGAGAATTCCATAAAGATATGTGAATGATGCCGCGTAAACTGCACTTTGTGAGAAAAAGGGGCCACGAACGAGATAATGATGAAATGAATTAACAATGAATGCCAAATGCTACTGAGAAAGCTTATATGTAAATGCCCTGTGATAACTTATGAAATGCATGTCTTTTGCTAAATGTTTTGATGCTATGATGAAATATGATTCATCTGTTACGAGGCAATGAATGGCCACTGCTTATATTGTTATTGACCACTACGCGGTGGGACTCTCACCAGTAGTGGATACTGTGTTGTTATATTGATTAGAGTGTTGACCACTATGCATTGGGACCCGAGCCCTTTAATAGAGGATATTAGAATTATTGATGGGAACATTGGCCTCTACACGGTGGGACCGATCCCATCGATAGTGAGAGCTAGGTTCACTAAGACATTGATGAGGATATTGGCCACTACGCAGTGGGACACTCATCAGTAGTGGATGCTACTATGATATTGCCTGCTGCACGGTGGGCCACTCGTCGATAGTAAGGAAAGAGATGTCGGCATATATCCTAACCTGCATAATGATAGGAACAGGTTAAGGGAGAGGATAAAGAGGCGCACCCTATGTGAGTGTGTTGAGGGTATTACGAAGTGGATACACCACTTGTCATTACCCTCCCTTTTGTGTAATGGTACAGGTCTTAAGCAATGGGATTGGCTTAGCCTGAAGGATAGGGCCTCTACAGCAGGAGTAGGTGATTCAGGGAGTGAGTGGGTAAAGATTGAATTTCTTTAAAAGGAATGTTTAGCATTATAATGATGGAATGATTTATTATTTCATTAATTGAAGCCTCTGATCGCACTGATTTAGGATGATTGTCGTTTAAATGAAATTTTCATATTTGATGTCTTGACTTGATATGCATTTCTGCTAAATTATGACTCTATATTGATAAACTGTACCATTGTCACATATGGATAGCACCACCAGAGATGTATAACACTAGACCTGCTTACTGGGCTGTATAGCTCCTCTCGTTATTTCTCCTCTACTTGTAGATTGATAGCGGTAGGTCAAGGGATGGAAGATCGTGTTTGGCGGCTGGAAGACAAAGCTAGTGTTCTTGAAGAAGGTGCTTAGACCTTGTTTATGTCAGGGCCGTTTGGCCCGGGTTTTGTTTTGCTCCTGATGGATATGTGTAATATTGAGCCTTGATGCCCTGCACTGAATGTAATATTTTGGAAGATTTTATATTATGAATTTAGGTGTGCAGAGCTTTTCCTTACTCTTCTACTAGTTAATCTTGTCGCTTTAGCCCTCTTCCATGGTTTGCTCCATTTTTTAATATAGAGGCATTGAGTCCACTCGTACCTGAGTGACAAACGTTACATTGAACCACGAACACTCACTTGATCGCCCGTTACCATGTAAGGTATGGTGGCCGGGGATGGGGTCATGACATAAGCACTGCCCTGAAGGTCTGCCCTCTCTGAAGGTCTGCACTATTGGGCTCTGTTCTTTTCCTGAGTGGTCGTAAGACAGTTCGCAGTTCCCTTATTCCTTTAGTCCATGCTTTCTAAGAACGAGCGGGTTACACGATTGTTTTGACCGTGTTGACAAGCATATACCGGGGTCTTCACGATAGGGTCACTTGAGGTGATCTATTTATTGAGGGTAGTGTCTTGATTTTGCAGGTGTATTCTTTAACATAATTTTATTTATTTTACCCCTAGAACTTAGATTTGGGCTTATGAACACGTCGTTGTTGTTCACCCTCCTCGATCAATGATGGTTGTATCTACTGCTCTGGGACTGGCATATGTCAATGACACCACTCAACCCCATAATGTCAATTATTATCACAGGATTCTTGACGAGTTGTATCCATTAGATTGGGTGACCAGGGGACTTGAAAATGTTTCTCTATTGCTACCTGCTATGGGGCATTCATGCCTTATTCTAGTGGGGCAGTACTTCACAAAGGGGTACTTCCCTCAAAGGGTTCTTTTCCAGTTTCCCCATACTCAGAATTATACATCTTTAGAAGAGGCGATCAATCGTCGCCCTATCTTTCCACTTTGTCAGAATTCTTACACTCTTCTAGTCAAGGCAAGTTTGTGGTGGAAGGGAAAGAAGTCATCTTCTAGCGTGGGACTGGCTAAGGAAGGCAGGCCCACAACTACTTCAAACTACGATTCTTAGTGGGGATGTGCCTACCCTCGTCCACTATGCCCTAAATCTTCGAGACTTCATGGTGAGTCTTCTGCTCCAGCTCAGGAATCTCATGCTCCATCAAGAAGATAGCGCCTTTTGTTCTAATAAACAAATCAAATCGAATGAGGATGTATCTGACATTAGTTTGGAAGATGCTGAAGCTGAATTGGCTCGATGGGTGGCCTTCGTGGCGGAACTCAAGGAGAAGGACATTGATCTGAAGCCAAAGACTGAATAGCCAAACATATTGTATTTTCTTTATTTTATTTTATTTTTTTGGCAAAGCACTATTTTTCAACAGTTTTGTTGAGTTTGTTAGAACAATAGGAATTTCGGTCTCAGGATCATATTTGATCGTGAGAATGCATGTAATGAAGACATTTCCAGGGAATGAATAAAATCTGAAATTATCGCTTATCTAGAATTTTGTTTTGCATTCTGACTAATTTCCTATGATTTTAGAATTATTTTTCAAAATTTTCTAAAATGTTTTTGGTGATAATGGGGTGGGTGGCAAGGGATGTGTCGCCCAAGAGGCACGAGATGTGCCGCCCATGTATGTGTATATATATATATATATATATATATATATATATATATATATATATATATATATATATATATATATATATATATATACATATATATATATATATATATATACATATATATATATATATATATATATATATATATATATATATATATATATGTATATATATATATATATATATGTATATATATATATATATATATATATATATATATATATGTATATATATATATATATATATATATATGTATATATATATATATATATATATATATATACTCTTCTTCTTTTTTTTTTATCAGATTGGGCCACACGGACCGTGTCACCCGGGTGGCACGAGGTGTGCCACCAAGAAAGAGTTTTTTTGTTTTTTTATAAATAAAATTTGGGTGACACGGACCATCTCTCCTGGTGGCATTAAGTGTGCTGCTATGTGCTGGGCGACACGGACAGTGTTGCCCTGGCGGGATGAGACGTGTTGCCCTGGCGACACGAGACGTGTCACCCACATCCCGTTTTTTTTTTTTTAGCAAAAGAAAACAAAGAAGAAAAAGATCATGGGCAACATCAGTGGTAGCCAGAGCAACAATAAGAGTGTCACCCAAAAAAAAAAAAAAATTTTGTTTTTTTGTTTGCTTCATATAGAGGAGAAAGAGGGTTGGGCGACACTAGGTGTGTTTCCCCCTTAAAATAAAAAGTTTTTTTTTTCCTTTTTTTTTTTTAATATTTTGAACATGGGTTGATCTCATGATCACCATTATTTTCAATAGTTTTGTTAAATTATGTTGGGACAATAGGAACTTTTGTCACAATACCAAATTTGATGGCATGAAAGCCTGTAATAAGCCCATTTCAATTAATGAAATCAAGATCGGAATTTTACCTTTTATTCTGATTGATCTTTCTTTTTCTCTATTATTGTTGTTAGCCTTGTTGGGCTCCTTTAGAAGGTTTGGATATTTTCCTGGGTTCATGGAAATAACTTCGGTTTTCCATTCATGTCACCCTTCTACATCTTTCTAAGTTGGTTCTATTGAGAACCTGTAGGGTTTAAGAGGAGTCTTCATCTTCGCGGTCTGCTTGTTCAGTATTATTAGAACTTGCAAGTACTTGTTTATACTTCAGTGTTTTGCATCAAAAGCTCTTTCTTGGAGATCTTTTTATTCCTTTTACCAGTGGTGCCTTTTCTGGTTTTCACCACATCCATTTTTTGTTTTCTCTTTGTTTTTTTTTTTTTTTTGGTTTTTCTTTGTGATGCCTTTTTAGGTTTTCACCATGTTCTTGAGCCCGTTACGAGTAGTATTTTTTGAGATACATTCCATTAATGGGGTCGTTGAGTTCGTACCCCACTTGAGTTTTTTTCTTATAAGAATTTCCTGCATGCACTCAGGTAACCATGAATCGCCCCTCCCAATTAGGTTTGAACTTGCCTAAAGAGTGTGGATTAGTAGGAGTGTGGAATATTTTCTTGAGTACTATGTCTCCTTCTCTGAATTGTCGAGGAACAAATTTTCTTTTGTATGCCCTCTCGGTTCTACGCTGGTAAGCAACGATATTCTGTGTTGCTCGTAATCGTTTTTCATCTAGGTTAATGAGGGCAGTAATTCATGCTTCGATCTTTTGTTCCTCATCTAAATTTTTATGACTAAGGACTCGAAGAGATGGTATCTCAACCTCGATAGGTAGCATTGCTTCCATACCATACACCAATGACATGGGGTCATGCCAGTAGGAGTCTTCTCAATTGTCCAGTAGGCCCATAGGATGTCATTTATCTTTTCGTGCCATTCTTTCCCGCCTTTTACTATTTTGTCTATGATTCTGAGAAGTCCTTTATTTGTGGCTTTTGTAGGTCCATTTCCTTAAGGGTAGTAAGGTGTGGAGAATTTATGTGTTATCCCAAACCTTTTGCACACGTTAGCGACCTTTTCATTTTTGAGATATGATCAATTGTCAGTGATGATTGACTCAGGAACACAGAATCTGAATACGATATTGTTCTTTGTGCAACATCTTGGCCTTCAATTTTAACAAATGATGCGGCCTCTACCCAATTGGTAAAGTATTTTATAACCATTAATATAAGACGGTGGCCGTTTGAGGCTTTTAGTGATATCACTCCAACGATATCAAGACCCCACATGGCGATGGGCCATACCGGCGGTATTAAGTTGAGTGACATAGAAGGTGCATGAATGAGGTCTTCATAGAGTTGACATTTGGAACACCTCTTAACGAACTTCTAGTAGTCTTTAGCCATGGTGGTCCAGTAACAGCCTTGGCGCCCAATTTTCTGATCTAAGGCGGCTACCCCAGAATGACCTCCTTCATGGTGCAACTCTGTTAGTACTTGGTCAATTTCTGGTTGATCGAGGCACTGTAGAATGATGCCATCGAAGAACTTTTTGAATAGAAGATCGCCTCTTACCAAGAATCCCATCGAAAGCCTTTGAAGAGCTTCTTTATCCTTTTTGGTGGGTCCTTCGGGGTATAACTCATCTTTTAGCAGGGACCGAACATTCTGGAACCATGGTTTTTCTTTAACTAGTTCTTTTGACACCACGAGAGACACTTCCCCATTGTTCTCATTTTCTTGCTCTATTTCGTTTTCGATCCTTGGTGGGGTAGGGTCATATTTGTTCCTGATGTAGAATGGCAGCGTGGTGATTTCTGGAGGATTATCCACCATTAAAGTAAGGGTCGCAAGGGTATCGGCAAACCAATTATTTTCCCTAGTTACACGCGGAAAGGTGATTTTCTTAAAGTATGGAATCATCTTTTCCACCTTTTATTGATGGGATTTGAGCTTTTCTTCTTTCACCCTCCATATTCCTTGAACTTGGTTTGTGATGCGTAAGGAGTCACCAATCACTCGTATTTGCTAGATTTTCATTCCCATGGCATTCTCAAGCCCAGCTATCAAGGCTTAGTATTCAGCAACGCTATTAGTGCATGGGAAATTCAACCTGATGGCTGTTGGCATTAAAATCTTCTAAGGTGAACATAGTATAACTTCTACACCTGACCCATATTCGTTCTTTGCAATGTCAAAATATAGCTACGAAATTGAGTTCACAATTCTGAAGAGGTTTTCCTCAAGGAGATCCACGTTAACAAGAATATTGTCTAGCAGTGCGTCTTCAGCTAAGTGGTTAGCAATGGCTTGTCCTTTGACTAATTTTTGAGTGACTGACTCTATCTCAAACTCGCTCAATAGCATTCTCTACTTAGCCAAACGTCCATTGAGGACTGACCTCTCCAATAGGTACTTGAGTGGGTCAATTTTTTATATGAGCATGACTGAATGAGATAAAATATAGTCTTAGTTCTGCATGGCCCACACAAGTGTTAAGCAGTGTTTCTCCACATCCGTGTATCTTGTCTCATAGTTGACCATGGTTTTCTTGATACAGTATATCGTTTGTTCTTTTCCATGATCGTTATATTGTCTTAGCATTGGCCCCATGGTCTTGTCTTTCACTGACATGTATAGGAACAAGGGTTTATCTGGACTAGGAGGACTAAGGATGGGAGATTTGGTGAGGTACTCCTTGATTTGATTGAACGATTTTTAGCATTCAATGTCCCATATGAACGGGGTGTCCTTCTTAAGGAGCCTATTGAATGGTGCGTACTTATCCCCCAATTGTGAAATGAAATGCCGTATAGCTTGTATGCGACCTTGAAGCCTATGAATTTCTCTGATGTTCCGGGGAGGCATTTTAGTGATGGCTCATATTTTGGACGGGTCCACCATAATGCCTGTTTGGCTTACTATAAATCCTAGTAATTTGTCTGATTCAACTTCGAAGGCACATTTTTGTGGATTGAGTTTGAGTTGGTGTTTCCAGAGTCTTCTGAAAATGGTTCTCAGGTTGGTGAGATGATCAGACCTGGTCTTCGACTTGACCAGAATGTCATCGACATAGTCTTCCATAATGGTATGCATTAAATTGTGGAAGATACGTTGCCCCTGCAATTTTTAGGCCAAAGGGCATGATGCAGTAGAAGTAAGTTCCCCATTGTGTTACGAATGAAGTCTTGGTTTGGTCTTCTTCTGCCATGAGGATCTGGTTGTATCCTGAGAAGCCATCCATGACTGATAACATCTTGTGTCCCGCAGTGTTGTCAATCAAGGAATCTATATTTGGTAGTGGAAATTTATCCTTTGGGCATGACTTGTTGAGGTCTCGGTAGCAAACAGACACTCAGATTCTCTCGTCTTTCTTAGATATGACCACTATGTTAGCCAACCATTCCGAATAATCGACGAGGGTGGTGAACCTCGGCTTGAGCAGCTTGTCAATCTCTTCGTTAATTTTAAGCTCAAAGTGAGTCTTTTGACGTCAAAACTTCTGCCTTACATGCCTTGCCCCTTCGTTGAATGTTAGGTGATGTTGCACCAATGTGGGATCAAGCCCTGGCATATCATTGTATGACCAAGCGAAGACATCGTGATATTATTTGAGAAAGGAAATCACATTTTCTTGCTCCTTAAAAGATAAGGAGGTTCCAATCTTGGTTAACCTTGGATCCTTCTCAGTTCCTAGGTTTACGTCAATCGTCTCATCGATGATAGCCGTCGCATCACCATCGAACCTCTTCTTGAATTGCTCAATATAGGAAGTAAGTTCCTCAGGTTGAGAGATTTCTTCAGACTCTTGACTCTCTTGCTCATCATCTTGGTCGTCCATTTCATCGTCTCAGGTATTATGCACTATTATTGGCCTATCTTGAGTGAGCACCGTTTTTGAAAATTCTTTTTCATTATTATAAGCTTTACCGTGTTTCAAATTTTCACCGGTTTTTGAAATATTGGAAAAGGTATCCTTTATGGTACTCGTGAGAGAAATGTTGGGGACTGGATTCGTAGAGTGGTTAGATGGCCAGCCTGCGCCGATCCGTTTTTTAGCATCGGGACATGGAGGTGCCGCTAGTATGCTTCCAGTGATTCTTGAGACAAAGGAGTGATCAACCAATTATGTTCCCTAGTTTCAGTAGGCGGATGAGCATGCTTGGTTGTGTCAAAACCATTATGCATACCTTCAAATCCAAGTCAGCGAAAAGTTCTTCAGTTCCCAAATCTTGTGTGTGTTGAGAGGCGAAAGAAGAGTTATTACCTGTTGGGGAATCAAAGATCACCTTTGGTCGTTTTGAATGACGGACATCGAGAGTATCGAGGCTTTGAATGCCTCCAGATACAAAGCCTGGATAGCTTGAAGGCTTCATTTGGCTTTGAAATAAAGTGAGAGAACACCTGAGTCCTCTTCGATCCCCGTTTTCAGTTTTGGCTTGGGGTGATTCAGAAATTACCTCCGTTACGCCTTCCCCTTGACTCGCCAAGCCTTGGCCTAGTTGGAAGCCGTGGGAGAGGAGCATGTGCCAAGCTTCTAGGGACCCGAAATCGTATCGATGTTGACATTGGATAATGTCTTCCATTGATGCAGATGTTTGCAAAATTTGAGGAACAGGGTCGCCGACCTCTAGGCGTACGTTGTCACAATCAGCTCGCTTGAAGGACGAGAGTGGGATTTCTCCAATCTCGACCCCTACGGCTAGCTTCCCGTTATGTATGCTAAATTTGGAATAGGAAGGGGGTTCAGCGCATACCTTCGCGGCGCTGTTTTTAATCAGAAACTTGAGTCATTGATGGAGTGTTGAGGCGACCACGAGGTTCTCATGTAACCATGGTCTGCCTAGCAGCATGTTGAATGAAGGTTTTATGTCTAAGACAAAACTTTATCACCTAAATAGTAGGACCAATATTGAGTGTGAGAGGCAATATACCTTCAGCTTGCCTCTTGGTCCCGTCGTATGCGACGATAGTTAGTTGGCACGACTCGAAGTCATCCGGGCTTTTGCCTATCTACTTCACCATTTTCATAAGAAATATATTCAGGGATGCCTCATTATCAACCAGCACTCTCTTCATCTGATATCCTTTCATGAAAATTGTGATATGAAGAGGCTGGACGTGAAAGCGATTGACATTAGCTAGGATGTCATCGTCCGTGAATATGATTGGCGTTGGTGTCGTTAATTGGTTGATCATCCCGCACAACTCATGCGGTTGTGTGTTGTTCGGGATGTAGGTCTTAGCAAGAACCTTTTCAATTTGCGCTTTATGTGCTGACGAATTCTCAAGCAGCTCCAAGATGGAGATTTGAGCCTGGATCTACCCAAGATGTGTCGGTAGATCATAGGTGGTTGCGGATCCTTAAGTTCTTTTATTAGGTTCATGATCTGCAACCCTTGCTGGTGGTTTGGCTGTTGAAGTGGCTCCCATTCTTTCATCAAGAGTGTCTGCCATCAATTGGATGGGTTTGAACACTCGACCTCTTCAAGTTAAGGAATCAACTTTGCCATCCTGGAGCACGATAGGGTCAGCCCTAGCGATAGTAATGGGAGACCACGGGGTGTTGGCCCCTTGTTTTGAAGATGATCCCTTTCATAAGCTTTGACCATGTCAATCTCGAGGGCATCATCTTCGTCATACTAGTCCTACTTAGGAGGATCATCAGAGTTTGGGGACGAAGAGTTTCCTCTAAGAAGACTCAAAAGATCTTCTTCAACTTCTTGGGGATGATAATCACAAGCAAATGTGAATTGGCTGGGATCATCTTCTTCGTCTCCGTTTTCAATCATGTGAATGATAACATCCTCCTTTGAGTTACTCGAATCTCTCGTTTCTTCGATCGTTGTTGCCGTATTTTTTAGGAGAGGGTTTGTGAAGATACCCATCTTTTGAATGGGTTCTTCCACAGGTTGATTACTAGTTCCGACAGTGATGGGCCCCTATTAATCAACCCTTGATTCACCCGCTTCAAGTAGAAACAGTTTTGGGTATCATGGGCATAGGTTCTATGCCACTTGCACCCTCTATTCTTATCCTTAACCTCAAATGGTTGTTCAGATGGTGGCGGGAGTTGAACCATGCTTTTCTTCAAGAGTAACTCCAGCACTTTTTTTAACGGGTCTTGGAGAGGAGTAAAGTTGTTCTCTCTCCTTCGATTCATATTTTGAAAGTAAGCTCTAGGATGACCCCTTCGATTTTGATTCCTATTATTATGTTGGGTGGCTGAACCCTGAGCCGGTCTGTTAACGACAATTTCGTTCACCTGACTGGGACCTTTCCCCTTGTCGTTGCTCTTATTTTTATTCTGGGCAGTCGTGATGGGTTTGTTATCGGGATTAGTACTGAGGGGTGTCCCTCTCGTCCTTTCATGTCACGCCACCGGCTCGATCATGAAGGCGAAAGAGTGGGGGATAAGTCCTTGGCTAAAGAAAGTCCTGTATTTAGGAGCTACATTTTCCAAGGCCATGGAGATTTTAGTTGGGATCATAAGTGAACATTCGATGACCCGCATCGTCGCCTCAAAAAATCAACTGATAAAATCCTAGAAGGATTCTCCTGGGTTTTGTTTGGTTGCACTGAGCTCGTCCAGGGAAAGAGATCTTGATGTCGACCCATGGTACTGAGAGACGAACGGGTTGAACATTTTGTCTAGAGTGATGTGTGGTTTAGCTGTTATTATTCTCCAATGGCAGTTTAAAGCCTCACAGGTCAAATTTTGTGAAAATAGGGCCATCAACTTGTTAGGCATGTCTCGCAAGGCTTGGACGGAAAGGAGGTACACGTTGACGTGAATATCTGGGTCACTCTTCGCATTGAACTTGTTTTTTAAACTCTGGGATGACAAACCTAAGGGGAAGGTCTTCCATGCCTCCAAGGGTCTCATGGACATAGGCCTCTGGGGGTAGGATTTCAGGCATACCCATCATTACAAGCATATCTTATATCGCTTTTAAGGTGCCTTCTTATATGGTATTCGGCATGAGAGTAGGCCCACCGGCCGGTGGGTTCCCAAGCATAGATTGATGAGTCATGACTCGAGGTAGATGTTAGCCTACTTGGGCCTGGGATGAATGAGTCGCGGTGACCGGGGTGGTTTGACACATTTGTCCTTCAGGGGCATACTGACCCATAGGCATCGCCACCGGTTGCAGAAACTGCACGGTTGGTTGGATAGGATTCACAGGAGAGACTGATTGAAGAATCGGCTGACTTGGCTGTGCTGTGGGTTGACCTATGCTATTAGGTTGGTTTATGCTATTAGGTTGGTTTTGGACCGACCCATGAACTGGGGCATGAACTATGTAACCTAAGTCAACAAGAATTTTGAGGGCAGCCTGCATGCCTATCTCGCTAGGGTTGATCTAGATTGATGCCCCAGCTGAGCCCCAGGGTTATCTTGGTGCAACTTTTGGGCATCATTTGATACAGCATGAACTTCTTCCCTCTCACGGCTCCTTCTTTGGTTGTCGAAGGTCACACGGCTCCTACTGTGGCTACGTAAGGTTCCCTGTAGAACAATGCCCAGACGGATCCCTTTGCTGCTCAATGTTTTTCGGGCAGAGCTAACTTTTGGGACCATACAGAGCTCAGGGTTAGTAGGGAATCCTTGGAACTCAACTTCCAATTGAAGACCTGGACGATGGATAGTGGATTGGCTCAAGTTCTGGTCATAATCCCAAGGGATTGCGGCATACTGGTCCCTAGATTTGGGAAGGTTTGGTTTAGAGTCAGCCATGGAGCAGTCATCATAATCCCCTTGGGTAACCGACATGATGAATTTCTTTGGCTGGGTTCTAGAGTCTAGGGTTAGGTAAGATCTAAACTCGATGACTTACTGCAGACTCAGCCTGACTCTAGGGGCAAAACCTTAATTAAGACCAAGGCTAAGACTAGCCCGGAATCTAGACTTCTTAGACTCAATGGGTTTTGGTTCAGACCCTAAACTAGGGTAAGCCTAGTCTAACTCTAGAGGCAACTCTAAGCTTAGACCTATGATAGAACCCACAGTAAGATCTAGACTAGATGGGTGCGAATCTCAGCTCAAACCAAGAGTGGGTCTTCGGACCTGGGTGTGAGCTTGGTTCGGATCTGGACTGAGATGGGTTCAAGCCTGAGCTTGGACCTAGAGCGTTGTGAAACTCAGAATGGGTGTAGACCTGGACTGGATCAAAGTTGGTTTAAGCTCGAGCTCTGGCTTGGACCCAAAAGGGGGCCTAGGTTTGGACCTAGGTTCGGACCTAAGTGTGGACCTAGTTCGGACTTGTGCTAGGTTGGGTACTGGGTATAAGCCTGAACTTGGACCTAGAGAGTTTTAATGATCAGATCAGGTATGAACCTTGACTGGATCAAAGAAAGCTAGGAACAAACCTTCGGCTCGAACCAAGATGGGACCTAGGCTCAGACCTGAGTGTGAACCTGGTTCGGACCTAGGCTAGGCTGGGTAAAAGCCTGAACTTGGACCCAGAGTTCAGGTTGGAAAAAAGGTGGGTCCGGGCTGAGATCTAAGATTAACCAATCAGAAATAATCAAGCAAGCTCAAGAAAACATTTGACCTAGTAAAGTACTATAGATAGGCTTGGCTTGAGAGTGGGTTTCTAACTAGTCAAATGCAGTTAGGATGATATAGGTCCCCACATAGGTCCTGACCTCCTGTTATAGTATTTTTCTATGTCCTACGATATGCAGAGTTTCTTTGAGGTAAAGGATTACAGAGGAGCGCTCACAGTTAAAGTTACACGAATCCCAACCGCCTCGACTCTCAAAGCTAGGTTCTCATCATGCTGTTAACATGGATTTTGAGGGTTTTCAAAAAATTTATTTACTGGTTTTTCGGATTTCCGATCGGTGTGTGATAGAGTGTGTAAAGAAGCACGAAAATGAAAATAAAGTCAAGCACATATGCACGTAATACGAAAGAAAACAAGTGAGCTCTTGGTACTGATCACGCCTAGTGATACGCGCTTCAAGGCGAAACTGGCTCGAGGCACAATATAGATGGAGGGGCGAGGAACCCCTTAGAATGTATGGTCGAAGAAGTGAAACCAGGCACAGTTCATGCTAAGTCTAGCGTGACCTAAGTCGAAGATTACTCGAAGGGGACTTGGTTCTGGGAGGGTGCAAGCAACCCTCAATCAATTTTTTTATTTTTTAATTTTTTTGTCTTTTTTAATTTTGATGAAACACAATTAAACTAAGCATGGTGAAAGCAGGAAAACAGGAATTATCTAACTAGAATGAAATCAGAAAGTCAAGAATAGAGCTGACCTACTTGAAAAAAATAATTTTTTGGTATTTTTAAAATAACTTTTTAATCCAAAAATTAGTGAACAAGCACAAAAAAAGGTTTTGGAACTGGCTTGTGCGGTCCCAGAATATTTCTGGGACCTCTGTGATGGGGCGGCATGGACCGTGTCGCCCAGGCGACACAGGTCATGTCGCACCTGTAGGTTGGGCAGCACGTGTCATGTCGCACAAAATCAAAGAATTTTTTACTTTTATTTGTATCTTGTTGATCTTAATGAAATAAGGCTGCTGAAACTTGCAGAACAACAAAAATCAAAATTTTTGATGAAATAATATTAAAACAAAGTGAAGCAGAAGAATAACAGATAGAACAGACCTGTATCAAGAAAAATATTTGTTTGGTATATTTAAAAATTTTCTTTTGGTTTGAAATTTTGGGGAAGTCACAAAAAAACCCCAAAAAAGATTTGAAAATTTTCAAAGGAATATAAAATGTTATGGTCAGGGCCACACAAAGTGTGTCGCTCGGGTGGCAGTACTAGTGTCGCCTATGCAAGCTGGGCAACACTAAGTGTATTGCCAAAAAAAAGCATTATTTTTATCTTTTTATATATTTTTCTTATATATATTGATGAAATAAGTTCATTTTATACTTGGATAAACATAAAAAATAGTTGTTTTGATGAATATAAATTAAAATAGAGTGAAGAGAGAAAGACATAGATACGACTGAAAAATACTTTTTTGTATTTTTTTGTCCAATCACAGGAATACCCTGGAACACTACTGGAAATATTCATGATAATATAAATGTTTTTGGTTTGGGCGACAAAGTGTGTCGCACGGGCGGCACCACTAGTGTTGCCTATGCACGCTGGGTGACACTAAGTGTGTTGCCCAAAAACAATATTTTTTTTATATTTTTTTCTTGTATGTATTGATAAATAATCTTACTGTAAACTTGGTGAAACAGAAAATAATATTTTTTTTATTTAAAATATATTAAAATAAAGCGATAGGAGGGGACTAATGATCTAACAGAAAAATATATTTTTTTACTTTTAAATATATTTGTTTTTACCTGAAAATTTGGTAATAGTCACAAAATGGTACCTAGAACATGCTTGAAAAGTTTCAAAATATTTTGAGATTTTCGAATTTTTGATGCTTGGATCTCGCTCGATTTGCCCCACGGTGGGTGCCAAATTGTTCACCACACAAAATCGAAGCGACCTGTGATGTAGATCACTCTGATTTGACACTTAAAATAGACAAAAATGCAATGAAAAATAAATGATAGAGACAGTGGGAACAATCGAATTCAATTCTAAGATCAGATCTGCCCAGAAACGAGCAGATCTGCTCTCTGATATGTGGCGGAGCCAGTGTGGTCCAAAGCATTTCAAAACACAATTTTTTAAAAAATATTTAGATCCAAATAAAATATAAATGATATGATAACAGTAAAAGAAGAAAAGGAAAAAGAGAGGAGAAAATATCGGACCGGGCCAGTTGGCCTGGGATTCCCGAGCCCTCGAGGGCTCGCCCGTATCAGAAGCAATTCCTTTTGCCCTTCTGATTCAGATATTTATTAGCAACTCTCTGGGGTAGTAGGGTTCTTGTTCCCTAATGATAGTGTAGATCTAGGGTGGTTAGGCCCTAAGGTTTCACAGGCTGGGGTTCCTCTCAAGGGTCACTCTGAGTCTCTCATGCGGTAGTCTAGGGTTTCAATCTCTCTCTACCCTCTTGTCTCAAGCCAAAAAAAAATATCCATTTTTTTATATGGTATCCAAAATAGGTTTTTATTTATGAGGGATTTGTTGGGGCAGGGTTATCCCCATAACCAACAAATGCGTAGTCAAACCAATCTTTTATTTTTTAAAACTCGGATTTTACCAATGTTGATAGCATCACATGGACAAACCACCCACAAGATAACCCTAAAAACATGAAAAATACGTAAAACATTTTTTGGCCAAAACGCGGCTAGGCGGCATGAGTTGTGTCACCTGGGAGGCACACAGGAAACAAAAAATGCTCCAAATTAAAAATTTTCTTTTCAGATGTGTTCCTTAGCCTCCTGTGAAGCTACCATATAGTATTGGCTCAAAACGAACTTTTTTACTATTTTTAATGATTTTTTCCATAAACAGCGCGTTTTCAGAGTTTTAGATCAAAACAGAGTGTAACAGAGTTTTTGGGTTGGCGGAATGGTTCTGGGTCCAACGGTAAGCAGTGACACTTATTGATTTTGGGTTCACTAAGTCAATGTGATGCTAAGGGTCCAAGAAAACCACATAATTTTCCAGATTTAAAATGGGATATCTTTAAGACCTCTCTTCAGGACTGAGATTGGGGTCGAGGTTGACCTGCCTTCTTAGAGCATGAGAGGTCGTTGTTCATGAGATGGGGCAGCGAATGTGGACCTTGGACGGGGGCCAACTTGGGCTACTGCCTCGAAAGTTGAAGAACTTCATCAATAATCAGGCCTTTGCCCCGAACTCTTATGTGGGCTCCAGAGGCATAGCGAAGCTGATGAGGCTGATTGAGAATGGTACTATTAGGAAAAACCTTCGAGTACTAGGTCTTATGGTTTCCACCAGGAGGAGAAAGGGCAGAAGAAGAGGGGAGCAGTTCTCAAATATGTTTGGGTTGAGAGCAAGCAGTGGCCTGAGAAGGTGGCGTGTGTATGCCCCTTGAAGTAGCATTCCAGGCGACCTGAGAGTCAGCCCAGGCTCGAACAGGTGATCTTGCCTTAGGAGGTTGAGAACTGCGAGCACGTGTCTGTAATGGAACAGGTGGAGGCCTACCCCTTACAGGGTGTGCGAGTGTGTCCTAAATGAGAGGATGAAGGGGTCGTCTCCCGTGTGCTTGAGTTGGCGCAGCAATGACGTTTCCCCGAGCAGTGGTATGCATATGCATGCGAACAGGTTTCGGCCAAAGGAGGCTTGATCCTGATTGCTTACTCGAGGTAGCACAAGGGCTGCCCTGAGGTGTGACTCGAGCGGATGACCCACGAGCCTTAGTGTGTGTGCGTGAGGTGGAGGCCGCAGGGTCTCCTCCTCGATGTGTTGAGTCTCTAATCATAGAGACTCGAGGTGGTATAAGAATGTTGGGGGAACCCACAGAAGCAATGGAAACTTCCTTGCCTATTTTAGAAAGGGACTGGCCAGCCTTTCTGCATACCTCGGTAATGCGATCAACAAGTGACTTGCCGGTGATAGGGTCCATGCTGTGAGTGGCAGCAGACATGTTACCAATGCAACGTGCGTTGGTGGAAGTTCCACCAGAGCGAAGAGATGGGGAGTTAGGGACCTTTAAGTCCCTCCTCACGCCTATCCTGATTAAGACCTGGGAGCTAGGCACTAGGTCCTTGCTCAAAAGGAAAGTTGGAAACGAAGTTCGAGGAACTTGCTCCCGGGGGAAGTTTGCGAATGCAGGAATAAAAAAATCCCCTATTCGGATAAATGGGTTACAGAACCCAGAAACCATATGTGGCGTGTGAAAACAGACAAATAAAGGAGAAACTAGCCAAACAAGGATGATCTGACGAAGAGGTAGTAAGTCCCCAGTGGAGTCGCCAAGCTGGTTAGGTGCCTCGATCTCGCCCTTCGGATCTGGATGATCTGGTGGAACGCGTCTCAAGTTTCAGTGGAATCTGGGACTTTGAGATCGCTCTCTCGGGAACCTCACTCAAGAGCAAGGGCATATATACTAAATGATGAGAGAGGAATTTATGGTGGGTTCGGGACTTACTCAGGCTGGCTCACGTGGGCACCCTCTTAGATCATGAAGAAAGCCCCCTAGTTCTACAACTGGTTCAGAATCGCCTCCCTTGTCCTTTATTATCCTGTTTCTGCAATCACACACACATGGCTAATTTTACAAGACAAGTGGGCTAAAGGACCACCTTGTCTTTGGGTGAATGTACACAGGGCGTCCACATTCAAAGGAAAAAAGAGAAGAAGTGATGAGTAGTTAGGTGCCTTGATCTCGCCCGCCGGATCCTTTAGGGGTCAGGCGGTACGTGTCTCGAGTTTTGAGGGAAGACCGGAGATATTTTTAAGATCGGGAACCTCGTTCGAGAATGGGGCCAGGTATTACCAACTGGTGTGATAAGAATTTAAAGGTGGGTTTGGGGACTTACTCAGGCTGACTCGTGTAGGCGCCCTCTTAGATCACGAAGAAAGCCCCCCCAATAATAAAACTGATTCGGAATCGCCTCCCTTGGATTGTATTCTTTTATTTTCTACGTTTCTACAATCACACACATATATGGCAAAGGTTATAAGACAGGTGGGTCTGACCTCACCCTTTTCCTCTTTGATGAACGTACACAAGCATGTGTATTTAAAAAGAAGTAGAGAAGAAAGATGGAGAGAGAGAAGAATTTGACTAAGCGAGAGGATAAGAGAGGTGACTAGGCTGGTGGGTAATTTGCCTGACATGGTAGAAAAATGGGCTCGGTAACTAAGATTGGCTCATAAGAATACTACTTGACGTCGTTACCAATACTGATTAGCTAGGCAAGATGGTCAGTGTGTTGTGGCAATAAAAGAGGGCTAAGTAATCCTGGCACAACAATGTTATGGCTAGATGATATGACGACCTTAAGAGGCTAACGTCAATCCTTCTTAGTCAAACGAAGGAGTGGCAGAACTAAGGCTATGATGAATAAATAAGAAGAGAAGAAGGGAAAGAAAGAAGGAAGGAGAAGAAAGGAAGAGAAGAGTATGAAAGATGAGAGAATAAAGGATAGAGAGGGAAGGAAGGTGCAGTACGACTGTGTTAGAAGGAAGAGAGAGGATATGCAGTCGACGTTAAGCTTCACCAACTGTGATAGAAGAGGAGAGAGAAATCCAGTTAGCACTTAAACTTCACCGACTGACAGAAGAGGAGAGGGAAACAAGTTGGCGTTAGGCCTCAGGGACTCACATAAGAGAAGAGAAAACCAGTCGATGCAAGGTTTTGTTGACTGATAGAAGAGGAGAGAGAATCAATCGGTGTTAGGCTTTACCGATTAATAGAAGAGGAGAGAGAAAATCAACTGGTGATAGGTTTCACTGACTGAAAGAAGAGGAGAGGGAAAACAAACTGACGTTAGGTTTCGTCAACTGACAGAGAGAGAAAACCAACCGGCACTAGGCCTCATCAGTTGTGACCAAAAAAAGAGAAAACCAACCAGCGCTAGGCCTCGCCGGTTGTGACAGATGAAAGAGAAAACCAACCGTCGCTGGGCTTCGCCGTTTGCATTAAAAGAGGATGGATGGAGATAGAGATGAGAGGAAAAGAGAGAAAGGGATGGAGACGAGAAGAGATAAGGAGAGAGAAAGAGATAGAGATGAGAAAAGATGAGGAGAGAGAAAGAGATAGAGACGAGAAGAATAGACAGAAAGAGATAAAGATGAGAAGAGAGGAGGAGATAGAAAGAGATAAAGGCGAAAAGAGAGGGGGAGAGAGCAGAGATGTAGTCAATGCTAAGCTTCACCAATTGTAACAAAAGAGAAGAGAGAAATCCAGTAGACATTAGGCCTCTCTGATTAATAGATAAGGAGAGAGAACCAATTGATGCTAGGTTTTGTCGACTGTCGGAAGAGGAGAGAGAAAACTAATCGACGATAGACTTCGTCAATTGATAAAAGAGG
Organism: Amborella trichopoda; assembly: GCF_054954075.1. Classification (NCBI taxonomy): domain Eukaryota; kingdom Viridiplantae; phylum Streptophyta; class Magnoliopsida; order Amborellales; family Amborellaceae; genus Amborella; species Amborella trichopoda. The sequence goes on from NC_142340.1 coordinate 30,863,521, forward strand.
AGAGAGAAATCCAATCGACATTAGATTTTACCGACTGAGAGAAGAACAGAGAGAAAACCAATCAGTGTTACGCTTCGCTAACTGTTAGAAGAGGCAAGTGAAATCCAGTCAGTGTTAGGTTTCGTCGACTGACAGAAGAAGAGAGAAAACCAATTGGTGCTAGAACTGACAGAAGAAGAGAGAGAAAACCAATCAACGGTAGGTTTTGTCGATTGACCGAAGAGGAGAGAAAACCAACTGGTGCTAAGCCTCGTCGGTTGTGAAAAAAGAAAGAAAAAACCAACCGGCACTAAGCCTTCTCGATTGTGAAAATAGAAAGAGAAAACCAATAGACGCTAAGCCTCACCATTTGCATTAGAATATGACCGATGGACATAGAGATGAGAAGAAAAAAGAGAAACAGATAAAGATGAGAAGAGAGGAGAGAGAAAGAGATAGAGATGAGAAGAGAGGAGGAAAGAGAAAGAGATAAAGATGAGATGAGAAGAGGAGAGAGAAAGAGATAAGGATGAGAAGAAGAGAGAGAATAAGATAAAGATGAGAAGAGGAGAGAGAAAGAGATGAGAATAAGAGAGAGAAAGAGATATAAATGAGAAGAAGATAAAGAAAGAGATAAAGATGAGAAGAAGAGAGAGAAAGAGATAGAGATGAGAAGAAGAGAGAGAAAAAGATACAGATGAGAAAAAGAGAGAAAGAGAGAGAGATGAGAAGAAGAGAGAGAAAGAGATAGAGATGAGAAGAGAGGAGGAGAGAGAAAGAGATAATGATGAGAAGAGAGGAGGAGAGAGAGATAAAGATGAGAAGAAGAGAGAAAAAGAGGGGAGAAGAGAGAAAATTATTATCTCGAAGGGTATTAGCCTTTTCCTTCTCTCTCCTCTCTCTCTCTCTCCAAGACGTACCGACAAACTCAAGCAAAAATCAGAATTTTATTGATTGATCCAAGAAGAATGAATCCCTTCTTTGTACAATGAGGCAATGCCTGTTTATATAGAATTAGGCAAAAACGTGGGTGTACGCCTAAAAACTACTTAGAATTGAAGATAATTACAATTTAATTGAATTTAAAGAAATTCTAAAAATTGGTGCAAAATGATTGTTTTTCCCTTGCTTAACAATGTGTGGAATTTCAGAACAGTCCCTGTTGCTACCCGAGAACTCGTGTGATCTTTCGTGGTTAACCCGAGGTCGTTCAAATGCCCGTTTGATCGAAAGATTATTGGTTTCTTATAGAGCTCGTCATGGCGATCATTTTGATATCAACTTTGAGCCATGAATCATGTTTTTTAGCCATGATCATGAGACTTGAATCTTGGATGAATCTTGAAAACTTCAGATCGATTGTGTGCTCATTCCTTGATGTTTCTTCATGATTTCTTCATTAACTCGCACTGAGCATGCCGTCACGATCATGTTGTAATGAACATAGATTGATTTCGTGTCCGGATGAAGATTTTGTCGTCTTGGGATTTTTGTAAAAATCTTGAAATCTGACAGCGAAAATTTACAACAGCTTTGATGCCTTCATGTATGAAATCCAACCGTTCATCATACGTGAGGTTTGGAGCAAAGATAACCTCGGACCTCACACACATAATGCAATTATTTCATGCTGATTGGGCAGGCAAGTGTCATGATTTGGCTGCTCGAACGAGGCGTGCTGCTGCTGAATTTTCTGCAACTTCCTTCACGGATCAACGACTTTCATTTAGTTTTTCTCTCTACTCGGGCATCGTCACGAGGTGTACCACTTATCTAATTATTCATTTTGATGAGACGAACATGCTCACCAAATTTGGGGGCGATCCAACTTAGAATGAGTGAGATATAGGCCCTGAAAGTGTCTGCCTGTGACTATGAAAACAGACACTTTCAATGGTGTTTTAGTGCAGGGTGGCCACACAGGAATAGTGTGCGACCCACCTATTTTAAGTATTTTACCCATAACTTTGTCTTGGGGTACCCGATTAAGTTGAATGACCCATATGGGTTTCGACTTTGTCGAATCTAATGACTGTGGTCCCATAGCTTTTTGACGCACCAAAAGTGTGACTCTAATTATAGGGTCCATTTCAGGATGCAAGAGACTAATTTTGCTGAAATTGTTTCGTTGTGTTCACTGCCTTAGACATGTCTGACTATGATGAAACTCGATAGGTGGTCTTTTAAAGTGCTGATGATTATCCTGACTAGTTTTGGGGCCATTTTGAGACTATCAAGAATTTACACTGGTTTGTAGGCTTTTATTGACCTACTTCCTACCAAGGACCAAGGTGCTGAAAAATACATTCAAACAACTTTCCTTGCTGAATGTTGTGCATCAAGAGAAGCGAGAAGGACAATCATTTGAAAAATTTCCTTCAGCTTTTACCTTTTTTCTTCCTAGCCACAAGACCACGTGAACGCCGAGGAGATTCACGTAAAGGTGTAACTAGGCTGCTCAGACGTAGGGATGCATTACTCGCGAGCCCGTCCGTAAAGACTTTAGGGCGAGAAGAGACTCTTGGTGATTCTGAAGCTAAGGATTTTGTACGGATCTTGTCAGTCAGAATCAGTCCCGATTAGCAATTGAGTGTCATGTAAAAGGGCATCGTTCCCATTTGGTCTGGGTTTGTTGGTTTTCTTTGGTAGGCGTTGTTTACTGCTACACCAGATTTTCTTTTGACGTTCAGAGGACCACTATGAGTCTCGTTTACTAAGTCCAGTCGGGGACAGGTTCTATTAGCCAATCCCAAAGGTCTGGTTGTGCTGGCTAGACGAGCTAACGACTTTGGCAGGTTCTCCCCTCACCTTTTCAATTTCTTTACTTTGGAGTATTTATTTCTTAGAGTATGTTTGTGACCTCGTGGGTATAATGTTCTTCCTCATGAGACTTGTCTTTCTATCTTGACGAGTCTTCTGTCTTTCGAGTCCTTTTGTAACTGAACTCAAGCTGTCAGAATCTTTTCCTTGAAGCTCATAGTTTCGAGTCCTGGAATTTATGACAACAAGGGTTTTCTTCTTTTGAGCGAGGGCTGAAGTCTCTTGTTAAGACGCGTGCAGCATCAACCTATTTATTGATCTAAGCATCCTGCGAGGGTTTTCACTTGAACTTGGGAAGCAGCACTGTAGAGATGGTTGGCGAGATTGTTCGCCATTTTGTGAGCACAAGTGAGACTCACTCGGGAATGAGGTTTGGTGATGAAGTGAATGAATTCACTGAGGAGGTAATGAAGGTGGCGTGCGCACATTAACAAGTAGGTTAGGGAAGGCAAGCGTGAAAAGTATGCATAAAAGGCGTGTGTCCATATGTGGGGGTGAGTTTATGATCATACCTCTAGGACCTATGCAAAGTAGTTTATCGTCATGCAGCCAGAACGTGCACTATGGTTTTAAGTCATACAACTAGACCACGGTTATGTAGTTTAAAGTCAAACAACTAGGACCAAGCAGTTGAAGGTCGTGCAGCTAGACCTCCGCTATAGTTTAAGGTCATATAGTTCGGACCATAATGCTAAGCCTTTTAGTATCATGCGGCTAGGTCATGTACTATAGTTTAAAGTCAAGTAGCTTGGACCTTGGTTATGAATTTAAAGTCATACATATAGGACCTTGCAGTTTAAGGTTGTGCAACTAGACCTCCGCTATAGTTTAGGGTCATATAGTTTGGACCATGGTTATGCAGTTTAAAGTCATACAACTAGGATCGTGCAATTTAAGTTCGTGCTACAAGACCTCCGCTACAGTTTAGGGTCATATAGTTTGGACCATGGTTGTGTCGTTTAAAGTCATACAACTAGGACCGTGGAGTTTAAGGTCATGCAACTAGACCTCCGCTACAGTTTTGAGTCATATAGTTTGGACCATGGTTCTGCAGTTTAAAGTCCTACAACTAGGACCGTGAAGTTTAAGGTCATGTAACTAGACCTCTGCTACAGTTTAAGGTCATATAGTTTGGACTGTGGTTTTGCAGTTTGATGTTATAGAACCAAGACCATGCAGTTTAAGCTCATGCAACTAAACCTCCACTACAGTTTAAGGTCATATAGTTCAGACTAAAGCCGAGCAGCTTAGGGTTGTGCAGCATAGACCGTGGTTATGTAATTTAAAGCCATACAACTAGGACCATGTAGTTTAAGGTCGTGCAAATGGCCCTCTCCTACAGTTTAAGGTCATATAGTTTGGACCATGGTTATGCAATTTAAAGTCATACAACTAGGACCTTGCAGTTTAAGGCCATGCTACTAGACCTCCTCATATAGTTTGGACCAAAGCTGGGCATTTTAGGGTCGTGCAGCACGGATCGTGGTTATGTAGGTTAAAGTCATATAACTAAGACAGTGCAGTTTAAGGTCATGTAACTGGACCTCCACTACAATTTAAGGTCACATAGTTTGGACCATGGTTATGCAGTTTAAAGTTGTACAACTAGGACCGTGCAGTTTAAGGTTGTGCAACTAGACCTCTGCTACAGTTTAAGGTCATATAGTTTGGACCAAAGCTGGGCAGTTTAGGGTCGTACTGCACGGACCGTGCTTGGGCAGCCATGTAGGTGAAGCTCCATCGAGAATAGTTCTGTGGGTAGCAATCCGGTTCCCTAGGGATAAAATGGCTAAGACCATTCACAAACGGAGGGCTCAAGTGGAAATGGTGACCAAATGAAGGATGGCCACTATAAGGAGACTCCACTAAGGCTTAAGGGGGTAAGCGCACTCCCTGGGGTGAAAGGTGAGACCCTATGGAGCATAGGTAACCCGACTTCCTGAGGATAAGATAGCATGGTGTGAAATAGACCAACTGGAAATTAAAGAGGTAAGAATGACCCTAACTCCACTGGGGATAATGGGCTGCAGTATGGGTGTGACTCCTATGGGGATGAGGGATAGCTCTTGCTCCATTAGGGATGAAAGCTCCCAGTTTGGGTGCAACAGACTGGGTGCAACATCACTTGGGATGATAGGTCACGGCTTGAGTGCAACCCCACTAAGGACAAGTGGTCGGATGCACAAGACTTCAACCTAGAGTAGGTGACGATAGGCTGCTTGAAATACGGTATATGCCATGTGTAGCGCTAGCGGTTTCTTACGAATATTCAACAGGTGCTGAATTCTCACAATCATAACCGACGCTGGGTTGTTAAAAACTCAGCTAGAGCTGTGAACGACCCGTGATATTGCTTGAAGACAACCAGCGTTAAGTTAACCGGTGCTAGGGTCGTTTGGAAACACACCCAGTGCAAAATCAACCAACACGAGGGTTGTTTAGAAACACAACCAGCGCCAACTCAACTGGCTCAAGGGTTGTTTTCAAAACACACCCGACGCTAAGTCAACCAATACTATGGTTGTTTTAAAAATCACCCGGCGCTGTGTCAACTGAAGCTAGGGTTGTTTGAAATGCACCTGGCGTTATGTCAACTGGGGCTAGGGTTGCTTGAAATTCACCAGGCGCTACGTCAACTGGCGTTAGGGTTGTTTGAAATTCACCCGACGCTGGGGATGGATCGTTGAGAGTTACCTCAAGCCTCTGTCAAAGCCCGACCAGACTCATCGTTGCTTGGCTTCCCTTGGATGGGACTGGAATTCCCAGTTCTTGAGGGCATTTGAGGGTAGTGTGGTCTATATAATTGGGTAAAATCTCGTTTTCCCTCACTTCTTCAACAAGGGTACAAAAACTTATGCGAAAATTTTCTTAACAGTGAGGAGAGGGTGATCAGTTGAATTTCCAACAAGCAGTGGGACTCCGGCAAAGGTTTTGCAGGGAAGCTTCTCGGTCAACAGTGGGATTCCAGGCTGTTTTGCAGGGAAGACCTTTGGTGTGCAGACTTTGCCAAGAATTTGGTGAAGTTGCAAGGAAAGGAGCAGAAAAGGAGAGTTCTTTGGGGAGTTTTCTAAGAAACAAAAGAGATTTCGGCTTCATCAGTTTCTGGATGAAGTCGTAGGAAGTGAAAATGTGAGCATTTCCGCTTGTCTTAGGACTTTTTCGGGGATTTTTAAGAAGTTTCATGGGGATTGTGGTAACTTTTCGACGTTGTTTGTGGTTTTTACAGAGGTTGTCGGGGACTTAAGGGAAGTTTGCAAAAGTTTTAAATGAAGTTCTAGTGCTTTCCAAATGAAAAACGTCGACAAGAAAGTTTTTCAGTAGATTTTTCGGCCGTGTAGGAGACGTTTTGGTGGGATATGAACGGTCACGAGAGGTAGATCGTCGTGGAAGGCATATGGTTGGTGGAGGTGAACCGTCGTAAAGGAGGCACACGGTTACCTCCGAATATCATGCGACCATCAAGGAGATGTAGAAACATAGGCTTTGAAAATGAGGAGTCTCGAGAAGCGAATAGTTGCGATAGGGCCGGTGCTAACAAAAGTGAAGCTGGCACTGGGGCAACCGGCGCTAATGATTGGAGTGCTGACACAACCGGCATTGAACCTCAAGAGAGGCAATCGACACTAAGCGTTAGGAGCACAACCGACGCTGGCTTCTGTCGGCATTCATCAGCACGTGTGGCTTATCATGGTGCGGAGAGTGATGCTCGCTTATGGCGGTAAGTAATGTGTGAGATTTGCTGCGCTCGGCGATAAGCTACATATGACAATGTTCGTGGACCGGAAAAAAGTGGTGAATGATAATAGGGCGTGGCTTGTGGTACCTGTTGGAAGCCAAATCCTCCATGTTATTCTATGGAAGAGCACCCATTGTGAACAGGGTATGCTTTCCATCATAGGCCAGTTCCTTGCCAAGCCAACCCACTTTGTATGTTTGATACACACGTCGAATGAATCCTTCATTGTATATTTGATATACACGTCAGATAAGATATCAGGCTTGTATGTTTGATAGACACGTCGGATGAACTGAAGATAACTTCTTGTAGTGGCTCTGCTTTGTCTTCTAGCTTGTAACCATTGTCATACTTGTCAGATGAATTAAAAATGACTTCCCCAAGTTGTTTCACTTCTTCTTCATGAGGAAAGCCTTTGTTTCGTGGGTTTGCTTCTTCCTCATGGGGCAGGAATTTTTTTAGCCTATAACCGTCCTCTTATCCTCAGATGCAAGAGCAACACTGCAGGTTTTGGTTTGAAACTTTCCTCTTATCCTCAAATGTAAGAGTGAAAGTACAAGTTTTGGTTTGTAACTGTCCTCTTATCCTCATATGCAAGAGACTTGTAACCTCCCTAGTAATGGGCTTCTTGTAACTTGTAACTCATGTTTACTGCAATAAAAAGACTTGAATTTTTTTTGGACTATCTTGTCTAATTTTGCATTGAGTCCCTTTCTGTTGAATACAAATTATGGGTAGTACTTCTTTAAGTATCGTCCATTGATAGGGGGCATTGATTCCTCTCCCCCAGGATGTGCCAGTATATTGGCTCCATTAGGCGAGACCTTTTTTATTATAAGGGGAACGTCCCACTTAGGCTCAAACTTCCCTTTATGCTGTTCGTGCTTAACAATAGGCCTTTTCACAGCTAAGACTAGGTCATCGCGAGTGAATGAGCGGACTCTGACAGACTTGTTAAAAGCTCTCTTCATTCTCCCTTGGTTGAGTTCAAGGCTCTGCTGAGCCTCTAACCTCTTTCCATCGAGTGCATCCAATTCTTGATACTGGAGCCTAACTTTCTCATCTTCGGTTATTCCTTGGTGAATAGCAACTCGCAGTGAAGGGATTGGTATTTCGAGAGGTAAAACTGCTTCACCCCTATAAACCAAAGAATAAGGAGTGGAATCAATAGCATTTCCCATAATAGTGCGATAAGCCCATAAAGCTTCAGGAATCTTCTCATGCCAGTTCTTCCTTGTTTTTTGTATTGACTTTCTCAAGACGTTGCACAGAGTCTTATTGAAAGCCTCAGCTAATACATTCTCCCGAGGGTGGTACATAGTCGAGTACCTCCATTCGAAACTGAATGGGTTAACTAAGCGATCAATGTGATGACTCTTAAATTGAGGACCATTGTCGTATATAATCTGGTCGAGCACTCCGAAGTGATATATGTTGTGATGTCACACAAAGTATGCCACTGTTGTCCCAAGAACCTGCTTAAGGGGGACGAGTTCAGCCACTTAGAGAAATAAGTTGTTACAACTAAGATAAATACATGCCCATTGTTGAAGGTGGGGTCAATAGGCCCTACAATGTCCATACCCATTGTGAGAAGGGTCATGATGCAACCATAGGGTGTAAAAAATCTGAAGGCTGGTGAACCAGGCTGGAGTGTATGTGGCATACTTGGTACTTTTTAGCATAGCTTAAAGAAACGACAATCATGGAAGGCCAATAGTATCCCATCCTACGTATTCGTTCATAGAGCTTAAGACGAGACTGGTGTAGTCGACAAATACCTGAGTGGACTTCTTCTAACACCTTATTTGCTTCTTGGATATCGATGCATCTAAGAACAATGTCTACAAACAACTGTTTGAAGAGCGCATCTCTTTCAAGGAGGGTATACTTGGTAGACATTCGATGTATGTTGTTGCGTTCGGTACGATCTTCTAGGATCCTGCCATGTTTTAGGAAAATGGTCATTGACTCTCTCCAATCTTGTACCTGCTCAATTTCTGCACATATTGTGGGTCAAAGAATTATGGTTCTTGATTTCGACCGTTAGCTCGTTGATTCTGTGCTATTGCTTGTTCAGATTTGATTACTTCTTTGGTTGATAGAAGTACTCCAAATGGATAGGGGGGGCACTCGGGAAAGATATTTTTCTCGTCATCAGCATCGACCTCAGTTCTTAGTTCGATGTGTCTCCATTCTGCCACCCAGAAAAGTGTGGGCCCTGATGAGGATAATTGAATTGTAGTACCAAGTTTTGCAAGTGCGTCAGGCTGCGAGTTTAACCTCCTAGGGATGTGACTCAGGGATATGTCCTCAAGCTGAGGCATATACGATTTTGTAGTATTGTGGTAAGGCTTGAGAGTGTCTTTTCTCACATCATAAATCCCTTTGAGCTGTCGGATAACCAACTCAGAGTCACCATAAATCTTGAGCTGCTCCAAGTCGAGGTCGGAGGCTATCTTCAATCCGATTATAAGGACCTGATATTCTGCCTCATTATGGGAACTGACTTGAGAGAGAGAGAAAGAAAGTGGCAATATTTCTCCTCTTGGAGTCAGGAATACTACTCCAGTGCCTCCTCGATCTGATTGGAAAGCTCCGTCAAAGTACAATTCCCACACAAGAGTAAGGTCAGCACAAAATACTTCTTCATCGGCGAGGTCACTTGATAGAGGAGATTCTGCCGGTACAAGGTGTGCTGTAAGAAAGTCAGTGATGGCCTGGCCCTTGATGGCCTTATGTGGGACATAGGTGATGTCGAACTCCATCAGCAATAATGCCCACTTGGTAAGGCATCCCAATAAGCATGGGCGTGTCATGAGAAACTTTAAGGATCAGCTTTCGATATAAGTTTAACTTCATGACCAAGTAAGTAATGGCAAAGTTTTGGTACTGTGAAGATCAGTGCCAAGCACATCTTCTCAATAGGGGGAAAATTCTTCTCAGCCCCCTATATCCTGCGGTTGAGGTAATATAATGCAGTCTCTTTTCTGTCTTCTTTGTTTTATGCCAACAATACTCTGAGTAACTCGTCCAAAGCAGTCACGTATAGAATGAGGGGTTTTCTCAATATTGGGGTAGATAGTACTTGAGGGTTGAGTAAATAGTGCTTGATGTCATCAAGGGCTACCGGACATGCTTCATCACAGATGAATGAGGTATCTTTTGTTAGCAGGTGCGTAAAGGGTCTGTAGCGATCTGAGAGGTTCGAGATGAACCTGCGAATGTATGTCAGCAGCCCTTGAAGAGAGCACAGATCTCAAAGTGTAGTCGGTGACAGAATTTCTTAGATTACCTTGCTCTTGACTGGCTCAACTTCAAGGCCTCGATGTATGACGATGAACCCTAAGAATTTTTTGGAGCACACGCTGAAAGCGCATTCATTTTAAGTTGATGAAGGCGCAACCTCTTGAATACCTTTTCAAGGTCTCTCATGTGAGCATCCTTTTCTTCAAATTTTACTACCAAGTCATCTACATAACACTCCACCTCTTTGTGCATCATGTCTTTGAAAATGGTCGTCATTGCCCTCTGATATGTGGCACCAGCATTCTTTAATCCAAAAGGCATCATTGTGTAACAGAAGACCCCTTTTGGAGTTAGGAATGCAATGGCCTTATCATCTTCAGACACCATCCTTATTTGATTATATGCAGAGTATCCGTCCATGAAGGAAAAGATTTGACAGTGAGCTGTAGAGTCGATGAGCATCTCAATGAATGACATTGGGAAGTCATCCTTAGGACAACTGGTATTCAAATCACGAATGTCAATACACACTATGATTTGACCATTCTTCTTCTTTACTGAAACAACATTTGCTAGCCATTTCAGGTTCTTGACTTCATGAATAAAGCCTGCTTGTTTGAGTTTGGTCACCTCGGCGTCTATCTGCATCTCGAGGTCAGACCTGAACCTTCTCGATTTCTATTTGATGGGTTTGATAGTCAAATCGATGCAGAGATGGTGAATAACTATTTGAGGGTCTAAACTAGGCAGCTCATGATAGTGCCGAGCAAAGACGTCTCAGTTTGTTTCAAGAAAGTAGTGAAATCCTCTCTCTTCTGGAGACATATTCACTAAAATGAAAGCGAGTCTGAGATTCGCTTCGTCTCCAAGATTTATTTCCTCGAGTTCGTCACTTACGGCCTAACCACCTACTTCCCATTCTTTTGAAGCCTCTTGCAACTCTTCATCGTCGCTTTTCGAGAACTTTTGATCGACCTCAAGTATAAAGACCCATGATCCTGACATTTCTACCTCTGATAGACGTCCAGAGTGGATCATAATTTTTGCACCTTTATTGAACTGAGTGACGGAAAGGTCAACCTCAAAAGTGGAAAACACGTCAAGTTGGAGAGACTTATCTCAAAAGTTAGAAGAAATTTGAGGTTCAGTGATAATTATGTGAAGAGTGTCTTCGTACGGATGACACAGTGTTAATATGGATGCCTGAAGTGTTTGCTCCAAGCTGGCTGGTTCTTCAAAGACTTGTTTCATGTGGCAAGACTCTTGAGTGTAGAAACTTTGCTTTCTTAACTCTCTCGGTCGTTGCTCAAATTCAGCCTCAGGAGGCCACTAGGGTTTCTTTGGCTTAGACTTCTTGTGCTTCCTTAAAGAAGGTGGCTCTGCCTTGACTTTAGCTCCCAGGGCATCAGCAACTGTTAGAAATCCTGCTGCATGTGCGAGGGTCTTTCTCAATCATTTTCGTTGTGTCCAGCTTAAATTGGATCCTGCAAGTTCTCGGTCTCGAGCCTCGAAGTCCGAGCATATCAAGGTTGTACATGTAGGGAATGTAGAAGAGGGAGAATGAGAAGCAGGAGAAAATGGAGGAGAAGGGTTAGAAGGTGGGGGACTTTTAAGGTCGTTCCCCTCATCAGACCGATCTGGGCAGCTTTTTAAGTCATCACCAGGGTTGGATGGGTGCAGGGGGTCTTTTTGGTCTTTCCCTAGCTTAGACCGTTGGGGAGTGCTTTTAACGTCGTCACCCTCATTGGACGTATGCTGAGTGGGAGATGGCACGGGGACGTCTTCTTGATAGGATGGAGAAGGAAGAAGAGTAGTGTCAGGGATGAAGTCTAGTAAAGTTTTCAGTGGAGGAATGAGCCTGAGAAACTCCTACTCGACTGTGGGTTGTGCAGTCTTGTTTTTTCGATGAGCAGCCCTTGGTGCCTGTCTTTTTTTGGTTTTCTGAGGTGATGTTTGATTCATCTTGTTGGGCTGGCGAACAGCCCTAGCTTGGCTAACTGCTTCTCGCTTTAAAGATTGGAATCTGTTTCGGCCGTGGTAGACTATCCATGATTGGAAATTCGAGGGTTCTGTAGTGTCTAAGTCATTGATAGGAAGGTCTTGCTTTAGGAGCTCTCCTTGCCCCGATGGAGAAGTTACATGGGGATCATTTACGTGGAGATTTTAAACTCCTGACACTCTCCCAATTTCTTTGCAAATATATCAAGGAAACTTGTGCATTCTGATAGGTAATGGCCTCTTATCTGATGGTACAGGCACCAACGATCTTCAGTCCCCTTAACAAGGCGATGGGGTTGCCGTGCTTGCGTCAGTGTGATTATGTCGTCTTGAAGCATTATAATGAAGAAGGTGTAAAGGATACAGGGAATTTTGCCTTCCTTTTGGATGGTTACGACATGAGAGGCCTCGGCTGCCCTGAAGGCCTTAATTAAGTCTTCAAGCTTTATTTGACCTTTCAGAATCAAGGTCTCAATAATATCCTTCCGCTTGTAGCAGTCATCTGTGGAATGATTGATCCTCCGATGGTAGGCACAATAATTCTCCTGAGTGTCAAGGCCAGGTTGCTCAGGGATATTGGTTTCTAGTAGCTGCATCATATTCTGTTCCAATAATAACTGGAGCAACACAGGGACCCATTCCTTCCCAATGGGGTAGACCTTGTTCTTTTGCCTGGTGAAATAATCACCCCTATCAAGGTTGGCCGGTGGGGGTACCTGATCGTATGCCTGTTGTTGCTTGCCAGCCTAGGGTGTTACCTTTGTTATGCTTACCCCTTTGGTGAGGTCCAAACTTTGGGAGGGAGACTTCTTTGAATCAGCGACCATGACGGCTGCACTGATTACTCCTTTCTGTTGGCTGCTCCGTGCGTTATTCCTAGAGTTACCATTGCCCTGGTTGTTTGTTGAACTTGTAGATGGTTGTCATGTTGCACCATGGTGGGGTGATAGATTTTCTATGTAGACTGATTTAGGGATCAACTTTGAAATGGAGGTAGGATTAGAGTCCTCAACATGTAGAGCGATCTCGGGGTCGCATGTTCCGCATGCAAGTTTGGACTGCTTCCATCTCAAGCATAGGATTAGGATGGATGGAAGCCAAGTTTCTCCATCTTGATATGAATTGATGTACGGGCTCATCGAGGTCTTTAGTCAGGGTGAGCAGTACGATGGTTTGAACCTCTTTCTCGACCTCATAAAAGCGTTGATGGAATAGTTTCTCCATCTCCTCGCACATATACACTGAGATTGGAGGAAGTCGGCCATACCATTGAAATGTCGGGCCATCGATCTCAACAAACTACCAGAGAAGGTGTCTCCTGTCAACCGCTATTTCTCAAGAAGCTGCCTGGAAGTGGAAATATGCTGATTCAGGGATGTGGTTCCGTTGAATAAAGGAAACTTCCCTTTCTTATAATCTAAGGGAAACGAGACTTGATCAATATACGAGGGGTATGTCCTTTGATAAGGTATTGCGCCATGTATCCATGGGATTTGTTTGTTCTTTAGGCTATGGGTTACCAGAGCGTTAATGTCTATCGAAGAGACAGGGTGAGGGATAGAATTGTTCTGTGAGGTAGAAGGAGCGGGCTACCATGGAGGTCCACCATCAAAGTGATGGGAATTGACCTCATGGTTAGCCGGCTGGCATGCGGTGTCGACACGCTAGATCTTTTCCATCATAGCGTGCACCATATCCTCAAACGTTTTCATGCGCTCTTCCTACGCATCACTGGGCTTGCTTACAACCATTACGCTGATCATTTCACTATGAAGGTCAATGTTAGTGGCGACAGAGGGCTTGTGAACTTGACGGGTCATACATGGTAAGTCGGTCAATTGGGGACTAACATGCACTAACTGAACTCGACTCTTGTCTGTTGATCGCGTTTGGATCAGTTCTCGATGGTCTTGGGTCTTGGCTGTTGAGCGGCTGGGTCTTTTTCTACAACAATAACCACAACATAGGGCTCATGAAGCTCTTCTTCGGGCTTTATCATCTGAAGAGGGTAGAAGGGATTCAGGTGAAGAGGGTTGTCAAAATTGGTTGTTTCGTCCGCTTTGGTCTCCTTCCTAGTCAAAATTTGCAGACCTCTATCATGTTTAGCCTTGAGGTTTTGATGGACCTCCCATCAAAACTGCGATCTAGGTCGCGGCTGGTAAGCTTCTCTCGCACATGAGAGAGTTGTCTCCAATCGGTGCGGCAATGGATGAGGGCCAAGAACATGAGTCATCTTAGGCTGGGGAGGATAAAGGACTCGATCTTCCATCTGTTCAATGCCTCGAGGTCTCTTGTGGGCTCGAGAGATACGACCAAAGTGACAAGGCTGGTTTAGGATGGTACTCTTAGGGAACACCATCGAGTACCAAGGTTGAAGGTGCTTACTCGATGAAGAAGGATTGGGCTGAAGAAGGGTGGACTCATAAGAAGGCCTGAGTCGAGGGAGAGGGCGTCTGTGATGGCGACGAGTGTACGTCCCTTGATGAAGGGGAAAAGGAGAGCTGGGGGTCAACCCGGGCTCAAGTAAGTGGTCTGGCAAGTGTCTACAAGAGAACAAGTGTAGGTCTGTTCCTTACAGAGTGCGCTTGTGTGTGAAGAGTAGGAGGACGAGAAGGTCACCTCCTGTGTACTCGTGTTGGTGTGGCAATGGCGTTGCCCCGAGTAGTGAGATGCATATGAGTAGCTTGCACAGGACATGGCCTCGGAAGGTTTGATCTTGGATGCAGTCTTGAGGTGACAGAAGGGTTGCCCTGAGGTGTGGTTCGAGTGGGTAACCCACGAGCCTTGTGGTGTGTGTGAGGGATGGAGACCGTGGGGTTTCCGCCTCGACATGTTGAGCCTCTAAGGGTAGAGACCAAGGGTGCAAAAATGTGGGGGGTATCCTTATGGCCACCCACAAAAGAAATGGCAGCTTATTTTCCTTTTGCAGAAAGGGACTGGGCAGCCTTCCGATGCACATCAGGAACACGACCGACAAGTAATTTGCTGGTGGCTGTGGGGCAACGGGAGTGCTGCCGATGCAGGGCGCCTTGGTGAAGTTTCCGTCAAAGCGAGGAGATGGGGAGTTAGGGACCTTTAAGTCTCACCTCACACGGGTGTAGGTTAAGGACCTGGGACTTAGATAAGGGGTCTTTGCTCAAGAGGATGGTTGAGAACAAAGTAGAAGGAACTTGTTCCCTAGGGACATTCTTGAATATGGGGATAAGAAAATCCCCGATCCTGATAAATGGGTTACCGACCCCGCAAGCCATAATAAAACGTGAAAAGATAATGAAAGCAGATAATAAAGGAAGAAACTAGCCAAGCAAGAAGGATCGTACTAATGGGAAGTAAGTCCTTAGTGGAGTCACCAAGCTGGTTAGGTGCCTCGATCTTATGCTCCAGATCTTGTAGGGATCAGGCGGCGTGCGTCTCAGGTTTCAAGGAAAGACCCCATACGTTTTTGAGATCGCTCTCTTGAGAACCTCGTTCGAGAACGGAGGCAGATATTACCAACTGGTGAAAGAGGAATTAATGGTAAGTTCGACACTTACTCAAGCTAACTCGTGTGGGCGCCCTCTTAGATCATGAAGAAAGCCCCCAGTAATAAAACTGGTTCGGAATCACCTCCCTTGGCTTGTATTCTTCTTATTTTCTGCTTTTCTGCAATCACACACATATATGGAAAGGTTATAAGACAGGTGGGTCTGACCTCACCCGTTTCCTCTTTGATGAACGTAGACAAGCATGCGCATTCAAAATGAAGAAGAGAAGAAGGACGGGGGAGAGAAGATTTTGACTAAGCGAGAGGATCAGAGCGATGACTAAGTTGGTGGATAATTGGCTTGACATGGTAGCAAAATATGCTCAGTAACTAATACCGGCACACAAGATTACTACTAGACGTCGTTACCAATACCGACTAGCTAGACGCGATGGTCAGTCTATCGTGGCCATAAAGCTGGCTAAGTAATCCTGACACAATAACATTACAGCTAAACGTCAGGACTACCATGAAAGGCTAACCTCAATCCCGTTTAGTCGAACGAAGGAATTGCAAAATTAAGGTTATGAGGAAAGAATAAGAAGAGAAGAAGGGAAAGAAAGAAGGAAAGACAAGAAAGGAAGAGAAGAGTATGAAATATGAGAGGATAAAGGCGAGAGAGGGAAGGAAGGCGCAGTCGCGGCTAAGCATTACCAATTGTGTTAGAAGGAAGAGCGAGGAGAGGCAGTCGGCGTTAAGCTTCACCTACTGTGAAGAATGAGGAGAGAGAAATCCAGTCAGTACTAGACCTCATTGATTGATAGAAGAGGAGAGTGAAAACCAGTCGATGCTAGGTTTCAGCAACTGACAGAAAAGGAGAGAGAAAACCAATCGATGTTGGGCTTTACCGACTGATAAAAGATGAGAGAGAAAATCAACCGATGCTAGGTTTCACCGACTGATAAAAGAGGAGAGAGAAAATCAACCGGTGCTAGGTTTCACCCACTGACATAGGAAAGAGAAAACCAACTGGTGCTAGGCCTTGTTGGTTGTGACAAAAGAAAGATAAAACGAACCCGCACTAGGCGTCGCTGATTGTGACAAAAGAAAGAGAGAACCAACTGATGCTAGGCTTCACCACTTGCATTAAAATAAGACGGATGGAGATAGAGATGAGCAAAAAAGAGAGAAAAGGATTGAGACGAGAAGAGAGGAGTAGAGAGAAAGAGATAAAGATGAGAAGAGAGGAGAGAGAAAAAGATAGAGAGGAGAAGAAGAGGGAGAAAGAGAGATGAGAAGCGAGGAGTAGAGAGAAAGAGATAGAGACAAGAAGAGAGGAGGAGAGAGAGGAGATGCAATCGACATTAAGCTTCACCGACTGTGACAGAAGAGGAGAGCGAAATCCAGTCGACACTGGGCCTCACTGCCTAATAGAAGAGGAGAGAGAAAATCCGTTAGGACTAGGTTTCACCAACTAACAGAAGAGGAGAAAGGAAATCAATCTATGATAGGCTTCGTCAACTGACAAAGAGGAAAGAGAAAACCAGTAGACGCTAGGTATCACTGACTCAAAAAAAAAGAGAAAACCAATCGACGTTAGGCTTCACCAACTGATGGAAGAGGAGAGAGAAAACCAGGCGAAACTAGGTTTCACTGATTGATATAAGAAGGGAGAGAATACCAATCGGCACTAGGTTTCACCAACTGATAAAAGAGGAAAGAAACCCAATCGATGTTAAGTTTCACCGACTGATAAAAGAAAAGAGAGAAAACAAACTGAGGCTAGGCCCCATCGGTTATGATAGGCGAAAGAGAAAACTAACTCGTGTTAGGCCTCATCAGTTGTGAGAAAAAAAAGAAAAAACCAATCGACGCTAAGCCTCGTCTGCTGTGACAGAAGAAAGAGAAAACCAACCGGGGCTAAGCCTCGCCATTTACATCAGAAGAGGATGGATGGAGATAGAGATAAGAAGAAAAGAGAGAAAAGGATAGAGACGAGAAGAGAGGAGGAGAGAGAAAGAGATGAAGATGAGAAGAGAGGAGGAGAGATAAAGACAAGAAGAGAGGAAGAGATAGAGAGTGATAAATATGAGAAGAAGAGAGAGAAAGACATAGAGAAGAGAAGAGGAGAGAGAAAGAGATAGAGATGAGAAGAAGAGAGAGAGATGAGAAGAAGAGAGAGAAAGGGATAGAGATGAGAAGAGAGGAGGAGAGAGAAAGAGATAAAGATGAGAAGAAGAGAGAGAAAGAGGGGAGGAGAGAGAAAGATACATGCTCGAAGGTTACTGGCCTTTTTCTTCTCTCTCTCTCTCTCTCTCTCTCTCTCTCTCTCTCCAAGACGTACCCATCACTCAAGCAAAAATCTAAATTTTATTGATTGATCCAAGAAGACTGAATATGTCTTGAAGAATGAATCCCTTCTTTGTATAATGAGGCAGTGCCTATTTATATAAAAATGGGCTAAAACATGGGTATATGCCAAAAAACTACCTGGAATTGAAGATAATTACAATTTAACTGAATTTAAAGAAATTCTAAAAATGGGTACAAATGGATTATTTTGCCCTTACTTAACAATGTGTGGAGTGTTAGAACAGTCCCTGTTGCTGCCCGATAACTTACGTGGTCTTTTGTGGCTCACCCGAGGTCATTCTGATTCCCGTTTGATTGAAAGATTATTATTTTCTTGTAGGGCTCAGCATGGCGATCATTTTGATACCAACTTCGAGCCATGAATCATGTTTTTTAGCCATGATCATGGGACTTGAATCTTGGATGAATCTTGAAAACTTTGAATCGATTGTGTGCTCATTCCATGATGTTTTTTGTTATTTCTTCATTGAATCACACTGAACATGTCTTCACGATCATGTTGCAATGAATAAAACTTGATTTCATGTTCGGATGAAAATTTTGTCATCTTGAGTTTTTTGTCGAAATCTTGAAATCCGACAACTGGAATTACAGCAGCTTTGACTCCTTCTTGTGTGAAATCCAACCATTCATCGTATGCGAGGTTCGGATCAGAGATAGCCTCATACCTCACACGCATAATGCAATTGGTTTCGTGCCGATCGAGTATGCAAGTGCCGTGATCTAGCTGTTCAAACAAGGCATGCTGCTGCTGAATTTTCTGAAACTTCCTTCACGGATCAGCGACTTTCATTTATTTTTTCTCTCTGCTTAGGCATCGTGAATGTGTGACCTACCCCTTTTCAGTATATTACTCATAACTTACTCTTGTAGTACCCGATTAAGCTGAAACCTGACCCATAGGGGTTTTCAACCATTCAGGATTTAATGGCAGTGGTCCCATAGCTGTTTGAAGCACTAAAAATATGACTCTAGTTACAGGGTCCATTTCAGGGTGCTAAACACCAAATTTGTTGAAATTGTTTCTTTGTGTTCATTGCCTTAGGCATGTATGAACGCGTTGAAACTCGGCAGGTGATCTTTTGAGTGTTGATGACGATCCTGACCAATTTTGGGACCATTTTGAGACTGTCGGGAATTTCCATTAGTTTGTAGACTTTTGTTGACCTGCTTCCTACCATGAACCAAGGTGCTGAAAAATACATTCAAACAATGAGGTGAGGGTTGGGAGAAGGAAGAAGAGAGAAGTAGAGGAAAAGAACGAGACATTTGACCAGGTGACTAGCCTAGCACGGTGGCTAGATTAACATGATGATTGACCTGAAGTAGTAGTAAGATGGGCATGGTAACATGGACCGGCATGGCGGCAATACTATTCGACGATAGTACACCAACACCAACTAGCCTGGCACAACAGCTAGTTTAACGTGGCTGCAAGATGGGCACGGTAACTTAAACCACTACGATGGTAATACTGCTCGATGACGAGACTACCGTGACAGTGCTAGATTAGTCCCTTGGTCAAATGAAAGAGGAAGAAGAAGAAGAAAGAGGGAAATAAGGGATAAGAAAAGTAGAGAGAGAAAGAGAGAGAGAAAGAGAGAGAGAAGAAGAGAGAAATAGTAGAAAAGAGAAAGAAGAAGAGAGAAAGAAAGAAGACTGAAAAAAAGAAGTTATAGAAATAAGAGAGAAAAGTATGGATAGCGATGGACTTCCACCATCCATGACAGAGAAAGAGGAGAGAGAAAAAACATGGACGACGATGAACTTCCACTGTGCATGATAGCGTTAAGATGAGAGATAAAGGACATGCACGATAATGGACCTCTGCCGTCCATGACAGAGAGAGACAGGAATGAGAAATGAGTGCCATGTGCAGCGATAAGCATTGCCATGCACCACATGGG
Source organism: Amborella trichopoda (assembly GCF_054954075.1). Classification (NCBI taxonomy): domain Eukaryota; kingdom Viridiplantae; phylum Streptophyta; class Magnoliopsida; order Amborellales; family Amborellaceae; genus Amborella; species Amborella trichopoda. The sequence goes on from NC_142340.1 coordinate 30,883,046, forward strand.
AAAGGAGAAATTTGGATAGAGGCTCGACCCGTCACTCGGGTTAAGGCCCTGCTCTTTGCGAATATTTCTAAAAGATATAAGAAGACTGAGAACGTGATTCTCGATGATGAGCATCTCCTTGCATGACTGGAGGGGAGAGAGAAAAGAAATCAGAGTGAAAGCAAGAAAGACAAGGAGGAGGAAAGAGGATTTTTAGGAAATAGGAAGAGGAAAGGAAAGCAGAGAGAGAAGAAAGGAAGAAGAGAGGGCAAAGGACAGTGAGGAGAGAAATTGGGAAAGAGCCAGAGGAGAAAGAAGGAAAGATACAGAAAGAAGTTAGGAAAGAGAGAAGAAGAATAAGAAAAGAGGAGAGGAAAGAGGTATGCACGGTGCTGCCACCACCGTAGGTGTTAGAAAGAGAAGAAAACAAAAAGAGAGATTTATGCACGACGTTGCCATCACTGTGCATGTTCAGATAAAGAGAGAAAGAGAGAAAGATAGAGCAGAGAGAAGAAAGAGATTTGTGCTTGGCGTTGCCATCGCTGTGCATGTTCAGACAGAGAGAGACAAAGAGAAAGATAAAGAAGAAAGTAGAGAAAGAGATTCATGCACAATGTTTCTATCGCCATGCATGTTCAGACAGAATGAGATAGAAAAGGATAAAGAAGAAAGTAGAGAAAGAGATTCGTACACAGCATTACCATCGCCGTGCATGTTCATGCAAAGAAAGACAGAGAAGGATAGAGAAGAGAGAGAATAAAGAAAGAAGGAGAAGAGAAAGAAGAAGATGAGAGAAGAAAATACACACCATTGCCATCGTCATCTATGTGAGATTAAAGAAGAACAGAGAGAGAAGAAAACACACATGGCATTACCATCGCCATATGTGTGAGACTAGAGAAGAAGAGAGAAGAAAACGCACATGGAATTTTCATCGTCATGTGTGAGATTAGAGAAGAAGAGAGAAGAAAACACACATGGCATTGTCATCACTGTGTGTGAGATAAAGACGATAGAGAGAGAGGAAAACGCACATGGCATTGCCATTCACGTGTGTGTGAGATAGAGAAGATAGAGAGAGGAAAACGTACATGGTGCTGCCATCGCCGTGTGTGTGAGATAGAGAAGATAAAGAGAGGGGAAAACACACACGACATTGCCATCGCCATGTTGTGAGATACAGAAGGAAGGAGATGACATGCACAACTCTGCCACAGTCGTGCGTGTTCACAGAGAAGAGAGAAAAGCTGAGAAAAGAAGAAGAAAGAAAAGAGAGAGGAAGAGAGAGACAAGAAAAAAAGGAAAGAGAAAAATAGAGATGAGAAGAGAGGGAGAGAGAGACAAGAGAGGGAGAGAGAAAATTACCTTATCAAAGGGTACCGACCCTTTTCATCTCTCTTCTCTCTATCTCTCTCTCCAAGACGCACCCACGAACTCAAAGCAATAGCATGAACTTTATTGATCAATTGAAAGTCTGAGGGGGAATTACGTCAGCCCTTTACAATTAAGAAGGACCTTTCTTTACAATTAGGTTTAGTATGTATTTACATAATTGGGCCCAAACATGGGTGGATGCCCAAAAACTATCTCAATTGATAATAAGTACAATTATTTTGAATTCAAATAAAATTTAAAAATGGGTGGAAAATGATTGATTTCCCTTGCCTAATAATTTATGGAATTCCAAAACAATCCCTACTGTTGCTCTAGAACAAATGTGATCTTTCACGGATGATCAGGGGTTACTCTGGTACCCGTTTGTTCAAAAGATAATTGTTTTCTTGTAGAGCTCTATGTGGGGATTGATTTGATACCAACTTCGAGCCATGAATCATTTTTTTAAGCCATGATCATGCGTCTTGAAATTTGGATGAATATTGAAAATTTTGGATCGATAGTATACTCGTTCCTTGATGTTTCTTCATGATTTCTTCGATGGATCACACTAAGCATGCCATCACGATAGTGTGGCAACAAACGCAACTTGATTTCATGCTCGAACGAAGATTTCGCAACTTTTGGATTATGGTCAAAATTTGAAATTTCAGTGCTAGGAATTTATAGTCACTTCGATGTCTTCGTGTGCAAAATTCGACCATTCATCATGTACAGGGTACAGACTAATGGTAGTCCTGAACCTTATGCACGCCATGAAAATGGTCTCGTGTCAATCCGATGTGCGAACGCCGTGATTTGGCCCATCTAGCCAGGCATGTCGCTATTGATTTCATGCAACTTTCTTCACTGATCAGCAACTTCGATCTAGCTTTTCTTGTTGTTCGAGCATCGTCAGGGGCATGCCACATATCAAAACGTTCATCTTGACGAGACGAACACTCTCACAAAATAAGAGCATGGTTCGACTCGGGACAAATGAGATATGGCCCTCGAAAGTCACTACCAGACACTGTAAAAACAGTCACCTTTAATGGTGCTTTGGTGCAAGGAAGTTGTGTGTAGCTAGCCCCCTTTCGGTATTTTACCCATAACTTTGTCCTTAAGTGCCCGATTAAGCCAAAACATGACCCATAGGGGTTTTCAATCGTGTCGAATCCAAAGGAAGTGGTCCCACAGTGTTTGACACACCAAAAATATAGTTCTAGTTATGAGGACTGTTTCTCGGTGCTAGAGGCTAATTTTTTAGAGATTGTTTCTTTGTCATGTCAGATTGTGATGAAACTTGGCAAGTGGCCTTTTGAAGTGCTTAAGAACATTTTGACTTATTCAGGGGTAATTTTGAGACTATCGAGAACTCCAATGTATGTCAAGGATTTATTGACCGGCTCATCACCGTGAATGATCACAACAGAACACCATTTACCGTCGTTAATCAAAGGATCGAGCGAACAGTAGCCACGCACGATTAAAGCTAGGTGCGTCATGTTGTTAGCCACGTGTGACCAAGGCACTGACTAGTGTCGCACGAGACTAGTGTTGGCTGTATCTTTAAAAGACTATTTGTCAGCTGTGTTTCTAAGGCTCAGCACCGGTCGCTTATCATAAGGCTAGTGCCGGTTGTGTTTTTGAGACTTAGCACCGGCTACGTTTCTAAGACTTAGCACCAGCTGTGTTTTTGAGTTCCAGCACCGACTACATTTCTAAAAGGCTAACACCGGCTGTGTCCTCAATACCCCTCGCCACCTCGCCACCTCGACTGTTGACCTTCTGGTGACCGTTTGCTACCGGTGAACCTTCGTCTCCTCGTGACTTATTCACCTCCCGGTGACCCTTCGTCTTCCTGTGATTGCTCACTTCTCGGTGACCCTTTGTCTCCCCGTGACTATTCACCTTCTGGTGACCCTTCGTCTCCTTGCGATTGTTCACCTCTCGGTGATCCTTCGTCTCCTCGCGACCGCTCAGTTTCTCGCTGAGAAACTCCCCTCTCTTGTCGGAAACTCGCTGTGATGTCATCCCCTTCTTGTACACCGTCGAAATACTATCAGAAACTAGCAGAAGCTCTTAGGCAAGTCCCATGCTGGAACTTCTACCATTTCCTTGGTACTCCAAAATCACAATCGAAATATTTAAGGCTCCCCAGTGAACCCCTTGTTTTTCTCGCTGCACTTGTCAGCAAACTCCTGCAAACCTCACGAATGCACCTGCGTTCCCTCCAGTGCTCTCTTTTCTCAACTGGAACCTTCTCCTGCTTGCCGACAAACTCCTAGAAACCCCACTCAGGTGCTCTAGGTGCTCGCTGAAATTCTTGCTGGAAGCTCTCTCACACTGTTAAGACAATTTGCCTTGGCCATTTTTAATCTTCGCTAAAAGTGGTAAAAATGGGGTATGCCCCCTTTATATAGACAAAGCTTCCCTGAAGTGCCCCCCACAAACCAAGAATGTTAGCCAGGTCCTTGAAGACTGAACTACGATGGACCGAAACAGCTCGGGCTCGGACCCGAGGCCCAAATGAATGTTTACCGTCGCCCATGAAAACTCAAGACCAAGACCAAGACCGACTCGAGCTTAGGCCCAAGACCCGAACACTAACCCGTACCCAAAGCTACCTGTGTTCTTAAGGACCTAGCACCGACTATGTTCTCAATGATCTATCATGGGCTATGTTCTTAAAAGCCCAGCGTCAGCTGTGTTCTCAATGACCCAGCACTGACTGTGTCTCAATGATCTAGCACCGACTGTGTTCTCAAAAGCCCTGCACTGGCTGTGTTCTCTAAAGCCTAGTGCCGGCTATGCTCAGTGCCGGTTGTGTTATCAAGTCTATCGCCACATGTGTTTCCACTGTGTACATTAGCGCCGCGTGTGTTGCCTCCGCTCATGCTAAGTGTCGCACATGTCAATGACTACTAGCATTCAAAGTCCACCGCCGTGTGTGTTACGTTTCTCATGCTAGCGTCGTGCATGTTTTAGCGCCACATGTGCTAGAACCTGGTCACTGTTGTGTGTGTCCTACCACTATCCCTAGTGGAGTTGCACCCAGGCCTTGACCTGTCAACCCCAATGGAGTCAAGAGCGGGCCACTGTCCCTCATCTCTAGTAGGAGTCACACCCGTACTGTAGCCCATTATCCCCAGTGGAGTTAGGAACATTCTTACCTCTTCAACCCTCATTCGGTCTGTTTCTCACCAAGTCCTTATTCCTTTGCTATCTTATCCCCAAAGGAGTCGAATTACTTTCTATCTTATCCCCAAAGGAATCTCACTTTTTGCCCCCTGGGAGTCACACTCACACCCTAATCCCTAGCGAAGTCTCCACTCCTCGTAAGGCCACCATTTCCAATTAAGCTCTCCGCTTGTTTATGACCAACACTACTTTATCCCCAGGTAGTCAAATTACCATTCACAGATCTGTTCCCCATGGTGCTCCACCTATATGGTTACTCACACCAAGGTTCGTGTTGCAAGATCTTAAACTACACATCCCATTGTTTGAATGTATTTTGCTGCATCTTGGTCCCTGGTAGGAAGCAAGTCAATAAAGCCTATAAAACAATGGGAATTCTCGATAGTCTCAGAACAACCTCAGAACTGGTCAAAATCTGTATAAGAACTCCAAAAGGCTACCTGATAAGTTTTATCGTGATCAAGCATGTTTAAGGAAGTGAACACAAAGAAACAATTCTGAAAATTTGGCATTTAGCACATTGAAATGGATCCTACAACTGGAACTACATTTTTGGTGTCTCAAATCACTGTGGAACTATTGCATCTAGATCCGACATAGTCAAAAATCCCTATGGGCCAAGTTTTGGCTTAATCGGACACTCCAGGAATAATATATGAGCAAAACATTGAAACAGGAGGGGTCGTACACTATTCCAGTGTGGCCTCACCAACAAAACGCCATTAAAGGTGGCTATTTTCATAGCCACAACCATCCACTTTCAGGTCCCATATGTCGCTCGTTCCGAGTCAGATCGCTCTCAATTTTTGTGAGTGTGTTCATCTCGTCGAGACGAGACAAGCATTTTGATATGATGTATGCCCTACGATGATGTCTGAGCAGAGAGAAAAACTATATGAAATTCTCTGATCCATGAAGGACACTGCAAAAAGTTCAGTAGCAGCATGCCTTGTTCGAGTAGCCGAATCACGATGCTCGCATATCCGATCGGCACGAAACTAATTGCATTATGTGTGTGAGGTCAAAGGCTATCTCTAGTTCGAACCTCACGTATGATAAATGGTTGGATTTCACACACAAAGGCATCAAAGCAGCTATAAATTCCGGCCATCGAATTTCAAGATTCTGTCCAAAAACTCAAAGACGACAAAATCTTCATCAAAACACAAAATCAAGTTACGTTTAGTGCAACTCGATCGTGACGACATGCTCATTGTGATTCAATGAAGAAGTCATGAAAAACATCAAGGAACAAGCACATAATTGATCAGATGTTTTTAAGATTCATCCAATTCAAGTCTCGTGATCATGGCTCAAAAACATGATTTATGGCTCGAAGTTGATATCAAAGTGATTGCCATGTCAAGCCCTGCAAGAAAACAATAGTATTCGATCAAACGGGCATCAAAACACCCTCGAGTCAACCATGGAAGATCATACAAGATCTCAGGCAGTAGCAGTGACTGTTCTAAAATTCCATATATTGTTAGGCAGTGGCAAAACAGTCTTTTCACACCCATTTTTAGAATTCTTTAAATTCAATTAAATCGTAATTACCTTCAATTAGGGTTACGTTTGGGTGTCCACCTATGTTTGGGCCCAATTCTACATAAACAATCATTGCCTCATTGTAAAAGGACGCTCGATTCATTATTTGATCATTTAATAGAAATTTCCATTCTTGATTGAGCCTGTGAGTACATCTTGGAGAGAGAGAGAGGAGAGAGAAAAAAAGGGTTGGTACCTTTCGAGCAGGTAACTTTCTCTCTCCTCCCCTCTTTCTCTCTTCTCCCCTTTTCTCATCTCTCTCTACCCCTCATTACAATTGGTTCAAGTCTAGTGCTAGTTGGTTCTCCTCTCTCTCTCCCCACTTTCATTCCCAGCATCGGGTGGGGTTTTCCCTCTCTTCTTCTTTTGTCATCCTCAATGCTAGATGGGGTTTTCTCTCTCCTCTCTTCTCTAACAGTCAGTGAACCCCAACACCAGTTTGATTTCTCTCTCCTCTCTTCTCTAAGAGTCGGTGAACCCCAACGCCGGTTGTATTTCTCTCTCCTCTCTTCCTTAACAATAAGCGAACCCCAGCATCAGTTGGATTTCTCTGTCCTCATTCCCTAACAGCTGACAAACCTTAGCACCGGTTGGGTTTTTCTCTCCTCTCCTATCACAGTTGGCGAAGCCTAGCACCGGCTCAATCACTTTCCCTTGCTTCTCTCCCGTCGCAACCGACAAAAACATAGCGCCGGTTGGTTCTCAACCTCTCTTCTCTTTTGACAATTGACAAAGCCTAGCACTAACTGTCTTTTCTCTCTCTTCTCTTCTGAAACAGTCGGCAATGTCCAGCACCGACTGCATCTTCCTTCCCTCTCTCTTTTATCCTTTTATCGTTTCTCCCCCCCTGCCCCCTCTGTCTGTTCCCTTCTTCTCTTACTTCATTCATTCCCCCATAACCACCACTCTACTATTCTTTCGTTCAACTATGAGGGATTGAGGTTAGCCTCTCATGGAAGTCCTGTTGTCCAGCTGTAATGTCGTTGTGCCAGTTTTGCTTGGCCCGTTTTATTGCCACGACAGACTAACCATCTTGCTTAGCTAGTTGGTATTGGTAATGACGGCTAGTAGTAATCTCCTGAGCTGGTCTTAGTACTGTGCTCGTTTTACTACCACGTCAGGCCAAATATTCGCCAGCTTGATCCTCTCGCTCAGTCGAACTCTTCTCTCTCACGTCTTTCTTCCTTTCTTATTTTTGAATGCGCTTGCTTGTGTATGTTCATCAAAGAGGAAAAGGGTGAGGTTTGACCCACCCGTCACATAACCTTTGCCCGATATGTGTGTAATTGCAGAAAATTAGAAGAATACGAGCCATGCGAGGTGATTTCGAACCAGTTTCATTACTGGGGGGCTTTCTTTGTGATCTAAGAGGGCGCCCAAACGAGCTAGCCCAAGTAAGTCCCGAACCCACCTTTAAAGTTCCTCTCTCCCCAGTTGGTAACACTTGCCCCCGTTCTCGAACGAGGTTCCCAAGAGAGCAATCTCAGAAGCGGCCCGGGTCTTCCCTTGAAACCCAAGACACGTGTCACCTGATCATCTAGATCCGAAGGGTGACATCGAGGCATCTATCTAGCTTGGTGACTCCACAAGGGACTTACTACCCCTTAGTCGGATTGTTCTTATTTAACTAGTTTCTTCTTTTATTTTCTGCGTTCATTTTCTTTTCACATTCACTTATGACGGCTGGGTTCTGTAGCCCATTTATCCAGATTGGGGATTTTCTTATCCCTGTATTCGAGAGTGTCCCTAGGGAACAAATTCCTTTGACTTCGTTCCCGACCATCCTCTTGAGCAAAGACTCGCTGTCTAGCTCTCAGGTATTAACCTGGACCGGTGTGAGGAAGGATTTGAAGGTCCCTCACTCCCCATCACTTCGCTCTGATGGAAACTCAACCAAGGCGCCTTGCACGGGCGACACTTATGTTGCCTCACACAGCATGCACCCAGCCACCGGCAAGTCACTTACCGGTCATGTTTCTGAGGTATGCCGGAAGGCTGCCCAGTCCCTTTTTGTAAAAGACAAGCAAGTTGCCATTGCTTCTATGGGTCGCAATAAGGTACCCCCGACATTCTTACACCATTGGTCTCTATTCCTAGAGGCTCAACACATAGAGGTGGAAACCCCACGGTCTTCACCTCTCACACACACCACAAGGCTCATGGGTCACGCACTCCAGCCACACCTCAGGGCGACCCTTTTATTACCGCGAGTCCGTGTCCAAGATCGAACCTTCCAAGGCCAGGTCCTACGCACGTTACTCATATGCATATCGCTGCTCGGTGCAATGCCATTATTGCGCCAACCCGAGTACACAGGTGATGACCTCCTTGTCCTCCTACTAGGAGCACAAAAGCGTACTCTGTAAGGGGCAGGTCTGCACCCGTTCCCTTACAGACACCTACTCGTAGTTCTCAGCCTCCTAGGGCCAGATCACCAGTATGAGCCTAGGTGGACCCCCAGGTCCCCCGGTATCCTTCTTCGAAGGGAGCACACTCGTCCCCTCACCCTCAACTCTACCTCCTCATGAGTCAACCGTGCTCCTTCATTGAGCAAGCACCTTCAGCCTTGGTACTTGATGGTTTTCCCCAAGAGTACCATCGTGAACTAGCCCAATCACTTAGGTTGTGTCTCTGGAGCTCATAAGAGAGTTCGGGGCATGGATCTCATGGAAGATCGAGTCCTTCATCCTCCCCAGCCCAAGATGACTCCAGTTCCTTACCCTCATCCATTGCCGCAGTTATGGAGATAGCTCTCTTCTATGCAAGAAGAGCAGACCAGCTGCAACCTATATCATAGTTTTGGCATGAGGTCCATCGAAACCTCGGAGGTCTACAACTAGAGAGGAAACCAAAGCGGCCAAAACAGCCAATTTTGATGACCCTCTTCCCCTGAATCCTTCAACCCTCTTCAAACAATAAGGCCTGAAGAAGAGCTCCATGAGCCCTGTGCTGTGGTTACTGTCGTAGAAGAAGACCTAGCCACTCAGCAGCCACAGTCCCAAGACCTTCAAAAATTGGTTCAAACGTGATCGGCGTACAAGAGTCGAGTTCAGTCAGGGCATGCTGCCCCCTTACTGACTGAACTACCAAGTACCACCCGTCAAGCTTGCAAGCCTTCAGCTGCCGATAAGGTTGACCTCCCTAGAGAAACAGTCAGCGTAATGGTCGTAAGCGAGAGCAGTGATGCGTAGGAGGATCGCATGAACAAGTTTGAGGATATGGTGCACGCGATGAGGGAAAAGATCGATCGTATTGATGTTGTACGCTAGTCAGGTAACCATGATGTCAATTCCCATCACTCTGAAGGTGCACCTCCATGACAGCCCCCTCCGTCTACCTTACATGACAATTCTATCCCTCATCATGTCTCTCAGTTAGATATTGACACTATGGTCACCCATACCGTAAGGAACATACGAATTCCGGGGATATAGGGTGCGATGCCTTATCAAAGACCAAACCATTCCTATATTGATCAGGTCCCATTCCCCTCAGACTATAAGAAAGGGTAGTTTCGCTCATTCAGTGTAACCACTTCTCCAAACCAGCATATTGCGCACTTCCAGGCTGCATGTTGGGAAACAACGGCTGATGGGAGACTTCTTGTCCATAGTTTTTTGAGACCCTCGATGGCCCGACATTCCAATGGTATGCTCGACTTCCTCCGAACTCAATGCATACAGGGGAGGAGATGGAGAAACTATTCTATCAACTCTTCTATGAGTTTGAGAGAGAGGTTCAAACCCTCGAACTTCTCACCCTGAGTCAAGAACCTGATGAGCCCGTGGATCAGTTCATATCAAGATGGAGAAACTTGGCTTCTCGCCACCCTAATCCTATGCCTGAGAAGGAAGTAGTCTAAACTTGTGTGCGGAACATGTGACCTGAAATCGCTCTACATGTCGAGCCCTCTAATCCGACCTCCATGTCAGAGTAGATCTCTGAATCAGTTCGCATAGAAATTTTATCATGCCATCATGGTGGGGCACGACAACCATCTACAAGTTCAGCAAACAACCAGGGCAATGGTAGTTCTAGAAATAACACATGGGGCAGCCAACTGAAAGGGGTAATTAGTGTAGCCGTCATGGTTATTGAATCCAAGAAGGGTCCCTCCCAAACTTTGGACCTCTCTAAAGGGGTAACCACTGCAAAGCTATTGGCTATTGCTGGTGAGCAGCAATAGTTGTACAATCGGGCACCTCCACTAGCCAACTTTGATCGGAATAATTATTTCACCAGGCATAAGAACAAGGTCTATCCCTTCGAGAAAGAATGTGTCCTTGCATTGTTCTAGTTATTACTAGAACAAAATATGATCGAGCTTCCAAAAACTAGGTTCCCTGAGCAATCTAGCCTTGACACTCAAGCGAATTATTGTGCTTACCATCTGAGGATCAATCATCCCACATATGACTGCTACACGCTGAAGGATATTAGTGAGGCCCTGATTTAGAAGGGTCAGATATTGCTTGAAGACTTATAAAAGGCCTTCGGGGCAGCTGAGGCCTCCCATACCGTAACCATCCAAGAGGAGGACAAAATGCCTAGTATTCTTTATGCCTTCTTCATAATAAGGCTTCCAGAAGTAATAATCACACTGAAGTAGGCAAGACAACCCCTTCGCCTTGTTAAGGGACTGAAGATCGTTGGTGTCCATTCCATCAGATAAGTGGTCATTACTTGACATAATGCACAACTTTCCTTGATATATTCGCAAAGAAGATGTGGGAGTGTCAAGAATTTCACAACCTCCCCATAAGTTATCTCCAAAACGCTTCCCCATCAAGGCAAGATGACCTCACAAAGCAAGACCTTTCTATCAGTGACCCAGACTCTACGGAACCCCTGACTTCTTAGCTATGGATAATCTACCATGGCCGAAGTAGACTCAAGTCCCTAAGGCGAGAAGCGGTTCTCCAAACTAGAGTGGATCACAAGCCCTTAATCAATCAAACATCATCTCACAAAACCAGAAAGAGACGGGCATGAAGGGATGCTCGTCAAAGAAACAAAATTGCTCAACCCACAGTCGAGTAGGATTTTCTCAGGCCCTTCCCCCATTGCCAACTTTGCTGGACTTCATCCCCCACACAATCCTTCTTTCTTCTTCATCCTGTCAAGAAGATGTTCCTGCCCCATCTCCCATTCAGCAAACCTTCGATGAGGGTGACGACGTTAAAAGCACTCCTCAGTGGTCTAAGCAAGGGAACGACCCAAAAGACCCCCTGCAACCGTCCAACTCTAGCGATGAAGTAAAAAGCTGCCCAGATCGATCTGATGAGTGGAACAACCTTAAAAGGTCCCCCACCTTCTTACCCTACTCCTCCATCTCTTGCTTCTCATTCTTCCTCATCTATGTCTCTTATAGGTGATATGTTCGGACTTTGAGTCCCTCGATAGAGAACTTAAGGGATCAAACATAACAAAGCGCAACGGAAACAATTGAGAGAGATCCTGGCGCAGGCAGCAGGATTCCCAACAGCTGTTGATGCCCCAGCAGCTAAAGCTTAGGTAGAGCCACCTACCATAAAGAAGCGCAAGAAGTCAAAGCCAAAGAAACCCTAGTGGCCATCTGAGCCTGACTTTGAGGAGAGATTGAGAGAGTCAAGGGGGCAAAGCTTCTATTATCAAGGAGCTTGCCACATGGTGCAAGTCTCTGGAGCAATGCCCACCACGATGTAGATAAAGCTCAGATCGGAAAGACGCTGCAGCCTCCACCGCAGAAGTCGGGCACCTTGAAGTTTCCGAGTCCGCCACTGCCTCCTATTCCAAAAATTAGTTTGCCTATCCTACAGCTCCCAGGGCTCCTTCCCAATCCCAATACTCCAAACAATTCATCTATTCTCCAATTCCCTGGGACCCCTTTGATCTCATGCACTCAGTCTCTTTCAAAATCTCAAACCTCCGTCGCTCAAACTAAGTTCGCTGTGTAATCAAGCCAGCCAGCTGTCCAAAATAAACCCTCTTTACCTAAACCTGCTCCTTCCCATCAAATCAGTGGCAGGACTAGGAGTACAAGGCCTTGATCAAGAAAAGGTGAAATATGATGCGATAGGGCATCTACGAAATCTTCCAGCCTTCTCAGTGTCTACGATTCCCTCATGCTCTTGAAGGATTAACGAATGGATTTGGTTCAAGCACTCTCTAACCCAGAAGTGTACGAGACTGAAGTAGAACCTATTGAGGTAGACTCGACAATTCTACAAGGATGTATGTCAATCACCTTTTCAGAAGATGATCTACAGCTATGGGAAAATTTCATAATCACCCTCTCTTTGTTGCTGGAAAATTACATGTGTGCCCCATCAACCGAATCATGTTAGTTGGAGGGTCAACAGTCAACCTCATTCCAAAAAGGATCTTGACTCGATTGGGGGGTCCGAAGATCTTACCCTGACCCACATCATAGTTCAAGGGTTCAACTAATCAAGAGAGAAGCTGACTGGTATGATACGCCTTCGTTTTAAGATCAGCGAGTTGAATGATTACGCCCAGTTTCATGTAATCGACACCGACACTTCATGCAATATTATCCTCGATTGGCCATGGCTCCATGATTAGGGGGTGATTCCATCGACATTGCACCAATGTTTCAAATATAGCACAGACGGGAGACAACATACGGTCTACGCTAACAAAAGACCATTCCCTATGGCCAAAACTCACTATGCAGATGTAAAATATTACTTCATAGATTTGGCCTTGCCCCAGGAGCCAAATGTTGGGGGTCACAAGTTTACAATCAAGACAACATCTTCTTCCCATGAAGATGTTGAAGATGTTGGGAGACCACTGATAGACATGTTCAAAGAGGAAGGAAGGCAGGGCAGAACTTGACCCCTAACCACCCTTCATTCTAGCATCGCAACCATCATCCCTCAAGAAGCTCCTTCTTCCCTAGAAGATGAGTCTTCACCCTCTGCCCTTAGTTCTGCGCCACCTCGGTCAGAAGATGATCCAGAATTCAATTCTGAAATTGAGCAAGCCATGAGGATAGGATTTTTAGCTCCAAGGATCACCTATACACCAGACCATCAGAAAGTCCTGTATATCCCCACTGCGCTCTTAAGAGCCGAAGATGTGCGACAGCCGCCGTGAAACAATTTTTCAAAATCCGGTAGCTACAAGTATAAAGGATGCTCCTCAGACTAGTGACTAGCTGAAAGTTTTACTTTTCCCCGACCTCTCAAGAAAAGAGAAGTTCGATAAAGAACAACTTCCTGCCCCTCAAGGGCAGGATCCCCTAGCAAACCTAAGAACATAAGTTCGCAGTCTCTAGATTCAGCTGGAGGTCATGCGTATCACTTCAAAGCATCTCAACGAGTTTGTGCTGAAGATTAAAAGCGATGATAAGCTTGAAGTAAACGCGCCCCTAACGCCGATCGAATTCCGTCTTGACTGGAGGATCTATAGCAACCAAGCTCACCAAATAATGTGGAAAATAAACTATGAGCCCTTGGCCAATCATAAATTGAAAGAAGAAAAGCAACGACTCCCTATTTTGAAGCTATCCAAGCCGCGACAGCCCACCATGGGGCCAAACAATTAGTCTGTTGGGGCAATAAAATATCGAGAGACATTCGAAAAAGAAATCACATGAAGCGCAACAAAAGAAAAAGGGGAATGAAATCATGCAGTAAAGATAATAAAAAAAAAGAAGCGCTTTATTCATCAGTCAAAACTTTTACAAGCACTGAAAAAGAGGGGATGACATGCTCAGAAACGATCAATCATCTTATTGATCTCTGCACTGCGTGCTTCAGGAGAAGTCTTGATGCCTTGAACATGTGCCTTCAGCTCTGCCACCATTTGAGTCGCCACAGTTTCTGACTCAATTGCACCATCGTGTTTGTACAAATCTGCAACCAAAGAGGCCTCCATGACCTTCCTCTGAGCCATCTCCGTCTCAAGGTCCACGAATTCTTGTTTCAATATTCGCATCTTTTCTCTAACTTCAACCATTCTTTTGAAGCTCCCTTGTGCCTCTCTCTTGAGATCCTGTTGACGGCCAATTATCATTGTCTTCTTCTCAATACAAGCCTCTATCTTCTCGCGATTGAGTAAGATCGACTCTTCCAAGGAGGCTACCCTTCTTACTTCTTCCTTAAGATGCAACAATCCCAACCACCAGCTCTCTAACTCGTTTAGAGTTGCATCATAATGGGAAAGCACCTCCGGCACCATCCCGACCACAGTAGTCGCAGCAAACTCGCTCAGCCTGGCCAAACCTTCTCTAAGCTCATTGAAAGGCAGCTCCCGCAAGCCCTAAAGGCCTGCTCTAAACATGCCTTCAATCATGTCAGAAACACTACCGAAAACAGGTTTAGACAGTGCTACTGAGGACACCACTGCTGAAGACACCTCGACCTCAAGGAACGGGCTTATTGAAGTGATAGCCATCTGAGCCACTGGATCCTCTGAAACAAGGGAAAAGCCTGAATTTTCTTGCCCTTCAGGCATATAGGCAGTCCCAGCCTCACCCTTCACGGGCTCTTCAATGCTAGCCTCATTGTCTCGATCCTCTATTATGGGGACCTCTACTTCTGTCCCAACAAGCTATAGGGGAACTTGTTCCCCTTGCTCTTCATCCTCTTGAACTGTCACCTCAGCATCACCAAGTTCAAGAATTGCCTCTTCTCTTTGGCCTTCGCCAACCGCCTCATCCCTAGCAATGGCTTCCTCCATTTGGCCTTCCTTCAATAGCCATAACCTTGGCCATAAAGAGCTCAGTCCCCTTATCTTCATGAATTGGGACCAGGGGAATAGCAACCTCTTGGTGCTCAGGCACATCATCAATTGCGAGCTCTTCTCCTTGAGCCATAGCTCCTGCCTCGATCAGGGCACTAAAATCCCCATGCATGGAGGCTACATCGACATCAAAACCCCTCTCTGGAGCGAGTGCTTCGAGGCTTTCATCCTCGTCGGCCTTCATCCAAGCCGCCTTTGACTCAGGAACTACCCCTGGACTCAAAGGTGCTTCCTTAAGATCCAGAGTCACCTCCCGATCAAAAGTAATGTTAGTAGCCTCAGAGCGGCCGGAGTTGTCTACCTCAATTTTTGAAGAAAAAGAAAACATTTCAGCAGAAACAAAAGATGGTCTAGAAAGCACAAATGATGATACTAGAAGAATTCTTGAAAGGTCAGACGAGGAAGGGCTACCTTCTGATTCTGACAACACAGGAAGCTTGTCGCTCTTGCGTCTCCGAGAACACCGACTAACTAAAGACAGTGCATGATTGTCAGCAGTCGTCGGGTGCTTTTTTTTCTTTCCCCCTACTGGAATATGAGCTGCTGCTTCAGATTCACCTCTCGGAGAAGGCCCTCCAACCAATTTACTATTAGGGCCGCCCTCGATTAGGGTATTCAAATCTTGTGGTGGACTCTTCTCAAAACCAGGGACTTGTCGCCCCTCATCCCATTCAAAGAGGGTGCTGAGATTATCAAAGATGCTCCCAGTCCTCGTCTTCATCGCAAGAAACTCTGACGAGGCCTCATCAGCTGTTATCTCGCGTGGGAGACCTAAAGACCGCCAGTTGGAGGAATAACCCAAGGCAAACACCGCATCAAGAGCAGGTGCATCCGCCAGCCTCCTTTGCCTGGTGTCCTGGCACCAGTTACCATTCACCCCTTTGTAAAAGTGTTCCTTATCCCAATAGCCCTTACTAGTGATTCTCCATCAGTTCACATATGCCTTGGTTGTTCGAACTCTCTTACCAAAGTGAGGTAGCACATATTAGCTGGTCTTTGACATTTCAAGACACATAGACCAAGCGATCCGTACGTGCTCCCGTAGCCAACACTCTCAAAAAGTTCCAAACTCTTCCGCTTTCCCCTTATACACCTTACTCAGATGCCTTTTGAAGAATACCGAGAAGGGGCAGCTGTGGTCAAGCCCGTGCTGATGGGCGAACCAATGGGGGAAGTAGCCCTCTATCGGAGCACTGTGAGGAGTCTGATAAGGTAAGACTACCCCTCTGATGCTCAGCACAAACATGAGTTCCTTAATTGTTGTGGGAGCACCATCCAATTCTTTCCCCAATTCATCAATGAAAGCACGGTCGGTGAAGCTCTCGACTGGAAAGGGGACCTGCCTCATGTTCAAGGAATCATTGCAAATAGGCCCGAGCCTCCCCTGGGGTGTGAAATATAGCCCTTTGGTTCGCTATCCTCATCAAGAAGGGCCACAATTTATTCTCGGAGAATTGATGCTTGACATAGGTATCAAGGAAAAAAGCCCCCAACCACCAGCACACATAATGCACAGGGAATGGAGTTTTAAAATGTCCAGGAAAAGCTTCTCCTCCAACGATGTCGTTCCCTCCCTCTTTGCCCTTGTAGGCCTTTCCACAGGAGATGGCCCCCAAGCTGTGGTATATATTGCACAGGACTGGCTAAGCAAGGGCATATTGACGCCCTTTTGCCAAGTCACAGGCCACGTATAATACCCCTTGACGAATGTCGTACCCCAGCTGGGAAGCGCAAATTTACACAAGAACAGGGCCATGTAGGCAGCCAAGAAAACACGGTCATCACCAGTCTCGACTTGATATATTGGAGGCATCTCTTTTGCATCTGCCTTCCCTTTCCCCTTCAGAGTACCCTGGCCACCCTCGAGATAATCCCCACAGAAGAATTTCACCCATTCTGTAAAAGTGACTCTACCATTAGTAGAACGACCGACAATAGATTGGTAGGCCTCAAAGATCTTTGGAAGACTGGCCGACGACACTTCATCTCCCAATTTAGCACCACCAAAGATGATTGATTTCGGGGGCACGAACTCGTCACACATGGCCCCGATCATCAAGAGACCTCCAATAAAGCAAAGATCTAGCAAAGAGCTTCCCACTTATCCATGACTAAGAACCCAAGTATTGCAAACATAGCTCCATGTCTCCAGCAATACCTTTACTGTATTGGAGCAATAGTCGTAGTAGCTACTCGAACACTGGACCGCTGCTAATAATGAAGCACTCTCAAGTGTGCTTATGTACGATGCCAATACCTAGACAGTCCAAGAAGCATATCCCTTCAGGTATTGGTGCTCTCCCTGAATCCGGAGGCCTTTTGCTGACCACCTTGGTAGTCCTTTAGCGTCTACCATTTGCTTCCCGAAGGGAGGCAAGTTCTCCCTGGAAGCTATCTTTTGATGGATACGGTGAAGAAGTGTCATCCCTTCTTCAATATAGATGTTGTCATCAATGACCTCCTACACTTCAAAGCAAACCGGGACAGTAACGAAAGTGATTCTAAGAGGACACTCTAGCTCGGACACTAGCTGGGTAAGCCAAATGGGTTCATCCCTCAATAAGACCTCGCCTGGAAAATCATGAGTGTTGATTTCTCGTTCCTTTGGGAGACTCTTCCCATCAAGGATTTGATAAGAAGAGCCACCCATTATAAAGGGACTTAGTGGTTCACTCACAAAAAGTTTCTATTACACTGGATCAGTGCTGGTTGAGTCTGTTCAACACTCAGTGCCGGTTGAGCCTCTTAAACACTTAGCATCAGGTGAGCTTCTCAAATGCCCATCGCCGATTGCGTGTTAGCGATTAGGGCCAGTTGAGATTCTCAATGCCCAACGTCGGTTGCACGTCAAACGATTAGTGCTGGGTGATGTTGTTAAACACTCAGCGCCTGTTGAGATTGCCAAAACACCCCAGAGCCGGTTGAGTTTTTCAATGGCCAGCGCCGGCTGTGAGCGAACCTCTCACATGTGCCACAAATCCTAGTCATGGCACCTCGAAGCCGACTGACAACCGTCGCCACGTCCTTCAGCGTCGCCTGACACATGAACAAAAGCCAATCGTCATCACATCTTCAGCAACTGTACGCCTTCCTCATGACTGTTCACCACCAACAATTGTACGACCCATCTCTTGTGATCGTTCATCTTCCGTCGAAAGTTCTGTCACATGGCTAGAAACTCACTGAAAAAACTTTCCTGCCTACGTATTTTGGCCTGGACTTTATAAAAAACCTCACCGAGAAACTTCACCAAACATCCTCTAAGGTCCTGAAAACCTTTGCAACACCACGAACAGTGTTGAAAAGTTACCACAACATCAAGAAATATCTTAAAAATTCCCAGAAAACTCCCAAGACGTGCGAAAATACTCACTGCGGCGTTTCCAGCCTTTTCTACCAGAAAACAATTGCAACTAGAATTTCTTCTGTTTCCCAAAAAACTACCCAGGGAACTCGCCTTTCCTTGCTGCTCTCTCTACAACTTCACCAAATTCTTGGCAAAGTCTTCTCGCTGGAGGTCTTCCCTGCCAAATCGCCGGAATCCTGCTGTCTGCCAAAGAACCTTCACTGCAAAACTTCTGCTGAAGTCTTACTACTCGTCGGACCATCAACTGACCACCCTCTTCTCATCGTTAAAGAAAGCTTTTGCTTGAGTGTTTTTTACCCTTGGTGAAAAATGAGTGAAAAGCAGAGTTTTACCCCCATATTTAAACTACACTGCCCTTAGATGCCCCTCACAAATTGAGAATTATAATCGTGTCCAAGGAAAGCCAAGCGATAGTGGGCCTGGTCGGGCTTTGACTCACGGCCTGAGGTAACTTTCATCGACCCAATGCCCTGCGCTGGGTGAACTTAAAACCATCTTAGCACCAGGTAAATTTCAAAACAACCCTAGCGTCGGTTGACTAACGCTAGGTGAGTTTTGAACCACCTTAGCGTCAGTTGACTTAATGCTAGTTGTGTTTTTGAGAGCTCAGCACCTGTTGGACATTCGTATGAAACCATGATCGCTACACCTGGCACAGGCTGTATTATAAACATCCCATTGTCACCGAGTCCAGGCTGGATCAGTGTATGCCCTACCAATCTCCCAAGTAGAGGTGCACCCAAGCCGTGATGTGTCAACCCGAGTGAACTTACACCCAGGTCGTTGCACCCAAACCGTAGCCTCACCAATGGAGTCAGGAGCCGCCCCTCATCCCCAGTTAGAGCCTCACCCATACCACAACTCATTATCCCTAATGGAGTTAGAGTCATGTTTACTCATACAAACCCCAATGGGTCAACTTCACCCCAAGCTACCTTATTCCCAGGGAGTCGAGTTACCTGTCATAAGCCATTTCTCCATAGAGTCCCATCTTTCACCCTAGAGAATATGCTTACCCCCTTTAATCATTGTGAAGTCCGCCTTTGCTGGTCATCATTCATCAGGTCACCATTTTCATTTCAGCCCTCTGCTTGTGTATGGCCTTAACCATTTTATCCCCAGGGTCAAATTGCCATCCACAGACATATTCCTCATGGAGCTTCACCTACATTGCCACCCATATAATGATCTAGATGCACGACCCTAAACTCCATGGTCCGAACTATATGACATTAAACAGTAGTTGTGGTCTAGATGCACGACCCTAAACTCCATGGTCCAAACTATATGACATCAAACTATAGCTTTGGTCTAGATGCATGACCCTAAACTCCATGGTCCAAACTATATGACCTTAAACTGTAGCTGTGGTCTAGATGCACGACCCTAAACTCCATGGTCCAAACTATATGACCTTAAACTGTGGCTATAGTCTAGATGCACGACCCTAAACTCCATGGTCCAAACTATATGACCTTAAACTGTAGCTGTGGTCTAGATGTACGATCCTAAACTCCATGGTCTAAACTATATGTCCTTAAACTATAGCTATGATCTGGATGCATGAACCTAAACTCAATGGTCCAAACTATATGAACTTAAACTGTAGTTGTGGTCTAGATGCACAATCCTAAACTCCATAGTCCAAACTATATGACCTTAAACTGTAGCTGTGGTCTAGATGCATGACCCTAAACTCCATGGTCCAAACTATAAGACCTTAAACTGTAGTTGTGGTCTAGATGCATGACGCTAAACTCCATGGTCCAAACTATATGACCATAAACTGTAGCCACCCTAAACTTCATGGTCCAAACTATATGATCTTAAACTGTAGCTGTGGTCTAGATGAGTGACCCTAAATTCCTTGGTCCAAACTATATGACCTTAAACTGTAGCAATGGTCAAGATGCACGACCCTAAACTCCAGGGTCCAAACTATATGACCTTAAACTATAGCTATGGTCTAGATGTATGACCCTAAATTCTATGGTCCAAACTATATGACCTTAAACTGTAGTTGTGGTCTAGATGCACGACCCTAAACTCCACGATCCAAACTATATGACCTTAAACTTTAGTTGTGGTTTAGATGCACGACCCTAAACTCCATAGTAAAAAATATATGACCTTAAACTGTAGCTGTGGCCTAGATGCATGACCCTTAACTCCATGGTACAAACTATATGACATTAAACTGTAGCTGAGGTCTAGTTCCATGACCTTAAATTGCTCGGTCGATACTGCATGACCCTAAACTGCTTGGTCCATACTGCATGACCCTAAACTGCTTAGCCCCATGGTCCGAACTATATGACCTAAACTGTAGCGGAGGTCTAAATGCACGACCTTAAGGTGCATAGTCTTAGTTGTATGACTTTAAACTACATGACCATAGTCCAGTTGTATGACCTTAAACCATAGTGCACGTCCTTATCGCATGACGATAAAAGGCTCAACACCATGGTCCAACTATATGACCTTATACTGTAGTGGAGGTCTAGTTGCACGACCTTAAATTGCACAATCCTAGTTGTATTACTTAAAACTGCATAACCACAGTCTAGCTATATGACCTTAAAACATAGTGCACATCCAGATGTCATGATGATAAACTGCTTCGCACAGGTCCAAGAGGTATGACCATAAACATATCCCCACGTACGTGCACATGCCTACACATGAATTTTGACGCACGCCTTCCCTAACCTGCCTGTTAGTGTGCACGTGCCGTTTTGATAACACCCCAGTGTGACCATTCACTTTATCATTATATATCATTCCCTAGTGAGTCTCCCCCATGCTCACAAAATGGTGAACCATCTCGCCATCCAAACTCATTGCAAGTTAGTGAGTCACTAAAAACGTCCACTCACATTTCATACATCATCCAATCTTCCATCTCCCCAAGTGAGTCAAACCACCACCATACTCACTCCATGACCTTTATAAACTGACATTCATCACCGTCATGGTCCAGCCGTATGACCTTAAACCATAGTGAACATCCTAGCTGCATGACAATAAACTGCTTCGCGCAGGTCCAGAAGCCATGTCCTTAAAACCTGCCTTCACAGAAAAAAAAAAGTAGTAAAGAATAATGGGCATGGTGTATACATGAACAAGGGAACTCCATGAGTAAAAATGACGGATGGGCATGGTCACGAAACAATAAGCAAAAGAGTTTCGTGAATAAAAAATGAGCACAATGAAAACTCGAAAGGGCATCATGAGTAAAAATACACAAAAAGGGTGGACATGACCGAAATGTCATGGGTAAAAGAGCCCCAAATAAAAAGAAGTTGGTGAAAATCGTCTCTACGACATTGTTTCCCCAGTCTAAGTGAAAACCCACAAAGGGCGCTCGGAGTAATAAAATCAGCTTGATGCAACATTCGCTTCCACAGACAGCCTTAGATAGCACTCCCTACATCATCAAGACGTTCAGCAGGGTGTAGATGTTAAAATCATCCCTCATCTTCCGTCTTCAGTCTTGGGTGAACAAGTAGACCAGTTGATATCCTTCTTCAGTTTTGGGTGAACAGATAGCCTAGTCGACACCCTTCGTCTATCTTGGGTGAACAGGTAGCCCAGTCCACACCCTTCTTCAGTCCTGGGTGAACAGGTAGCCTAGTTGACATCCTTCTTCAGTCCTAGGTTAACTGGTAGGCCAGTCGACATCCTTCTTCAGTCCTGAGTGAACAGGTAGCCCAGTCGACACCCTTCTTCAGTCCTGCGTGAACAGGTAGCCCAGTTGATATCCTTCTTCAAAGATGGGTAACAACCTGCTCCGTCAACATCGTTCTTCAAGGACCTTCTCCCCATGCATGAAATGTGCATGCGTTCTCATTTTTTTTTGGACCTTCTACCCATGCATGAAATATGTATGCCTTCTCCTTCTCTTATGGACCTGCTCCCCATACAAGAAATGCGCATGCATTCTCCTTATCTTATGGACCTTCTCCCCATGAATGAAATGTGCATGCCTTCTCCTTTTTTTATGGACCTTCTCCCCATGCATGAAATATGCATGCCTTCTCCTTTTATTATGGACCTTCTCCCCATGCATGAAATATGTATTCCTTCTCTTTCTCTTATGGACCTTCTCCCCATGCGTGAAATGTGCATGCCCTCTCCTTCTTCTTTTATGGACCTCTCTCTCCATAAAGCTAGGTGATAAAGCAGCCCTGTCAAGGCAGGAAACTGGCAAAGCCAGTGTGGATCTTGCAAGAGATGTCAACTCGCCTAGCCGGCACGACCAGATGTTCGGGATCGCCTAATTGAACTTGCCCCCAACTGGACTCGATAGATGAGACCCATAATGATACTCTGATCGTCAAAAGTAAATCTGGTGTAACAGAAAATAGTGCCGCTAATTTATCTTTTCTCTCCTTAAAGTCTCCAAGGACGGACTCACGAACAATGCATTCATACGTCTGCGCATCTTAGTTACACCGTTACGTGAATCTTCTCGGCGGGCCCATGGTGCTGTGGCTAAGAAGGAAAGTAGTAAAAATCAAAGGAAACTTTTTGAATGATTGTCCTTCTCACTTCTCTTGAAGCACAACATTCGATGGGGAAAGCTGTTTGAACATATTTTTCAGCATCTTGGTCCTTGGTAGGAAAGGTCAATAAAGCCTATAAAATAGTGGAAATTCCTGATAGTGTCAGAATAGACCCAGAACTAGTCAATCCTTATAAGAACTCCAAAAGGCCACCTACCAAGTTTCATTGTGATCTGGCATGTCTAAAGCAGTGAACACAAATAAATAATTTTCATAAAATTGACCTCTAGCACCCTGAAATGGACCTTTCAATTGGAACTATATTTTCAGTATCTCAAATCACTGTGGATCCAGCGTCATTAGATCTGGCATGATCAAAATCCCTTATGGGCCAAGTTTCAGCTTATTCGGACAATCCAGGACAAAGATATGAGTAAAACATTGAAACATCAGGGGCTGCACATTATTCCCGTGTGGCCTCACTCCACAAAACACCATTAAAGGTGGTTGTTTTCATAGCCACGAGCAGCCACTTTCGGTGCCCATATCTCACTCAATCGGAGTTGGATCACTCTCAAATTTTGTGAACGTGTTCGTCTCGACGAGACGAGCGTTTTTATATGTGGTACACCCCGTGACGATGTCCAAGCAGGGAGAAATACTAAAGGAAAGTCGCTAATCCATGAAGGAAATTGCTGAAAATTCAGCAGCAGTGCACCTCGTTCAAGCAGCCGGATTACGGCGCTCGCATACCTGATCGGCACCAAACCAATTGCATTATGTGCGTGAGGTCCGAGGCTATCTCTGGTCCGAATCTTACTTACGATGAACTATTGGATTTCACACACGAAGGCATCAAAACTATTGTAAATTCCGGCCATCGAATTTTAAGATTCTAGCCAAAAACTCAAAGACAACAAAATCTTCATCCAGGCATGAAATTTAGTTATGTTTGTTGCAATGCGATCGTGACGGCATGCTCAGAGTGATTCAATGAAGAAGTCATGAAAAAACATCAAGGAACGAGCATATAATTGATATGAAGTTTTCAAGATTCATCCAAGATTCAAGTCTCGTGACCATGGCTCAAAAACATAATTCATGGCTCAAAGTTGGTATCAAAATGATCTCCATGTTGAGCCCTATAAGAAAATAATAGTCTTTCGATCAAACGGGCATCAGAACACCTTCGGGTCAACCATGGAAGATCACACAAGATCTCGGGTAGCAGCATGAACTGTTATGGAATTCCACACATTGTTAGGCAGGGGCAAAACAATCTTTTTGCACCAAGTTTTAGAATTTATTTAAATTCAGTTACATCATAATTATCTTCAATTAGGGTTACGTTTGGGAGTTCACCCATGTTTGGGCCCAATTCTATATAAACAGGCACCGCTTCATTATAAAAGGATGCTGGATTCATTCTTTGATCATTCAATAGAAATTTTCATTCTTGCTTGAGCCTGTGAGTAAGTCTTAGAGAGAGAGAGAGAAGAGAGAAGAAAGGGTTGGTACCCTTCGAATAGGTAACTTTCTCTCTCCTTCCCTCTTTCTCTCTCCTCCCCTTTTGTCATATCTCTCCCTCCCTCATTACAACTGGCTCAGGTCTAGCATAGGTTAGTTCTCCTCTCTCTCTCCTCTTATTCATCCCCAATGTCGGGAGGGGTTTTCCCTCTCTTTTTCTTCTTTCGTCCCCAACGCTAGGTGGGGTTTTCTCTCTCCTCTCTTCCCTAATAATCGGTGAACCCAACATCGATTGGATTTCTCTCCCTCTGTTCCCTAATAGTTAACGAACCACAATGCCTATTGGATTTCTCTCTCCTCTCTACCTAACAGTCGGTGAACCCCAAGGCCAGTTGGATTTCTCTCTCCTCTCTTCCCTAACAGTCAGTGAGCCATAGCGCTAGTTGGATTTCCCTCTCCTCTCTTGTCTCAGTTAGCGAAGCCTAACACCGGCTCAATCTCTCTCCCTTGCTTCTCTCCCATCGCAACCAGTGCAAACCTAGCGCCAGTTGGTGCTGTCCCTCTATTCTCTTTTGAAAGTTGATGAAGCGTAGCGCCAACTATCTTTTCTCTCTCTTCTCTTCTGAAACAGTCAGCAATGTCCAGCATTGACTGCATCTTCTTTCCCTCTCTCTGTTATCCTCATGTCTTCCCCCCCCCTCTCTCTGTTATCTCTGTCGTCTAGCCATAATGTTGTTGTGCTAGGATTGCTTGGCCTGTTTTATTTTCATGACAGACTGACCATCATGCTTAGCTAGTCGGTATTGGTAATGACATATAATAGTAATCATGTGAGTCAGACTTAGTACCAATCCTGTTTTACTACCACGTCAGGTCAAATACTCACCATCTTGATCCTCTCACTCAGTCGATCTTCCCTGTCACGTCTTTCTTCCCTTCTTCTTTTTGAATGTGTCTGCTTGTGTATGTTCATGAAAAGGGTGAGGTTTGACCTACCCGTCTTACAATATTTACCATATATGTGTGTAATTGCATAAAATAAGAAGAATATGAGCCAATAGAGGCTATTTTGGACCAGTTTCATCTGGGGGCTTTCTTCGTTATCTAAGAGGGCACCCACATGAGCCATCTCGAGTAAGTCCCGAACCCACCTTTAAAATTCCTCTCTCACAGGTTGGTAACACCTGCCCCTATTCTTGAACGAGGTTTCTAAGAGACCGATCTCATCAACGTCCCGAATCTTCCCTCAAAACTCGAGATGCATGCCGCCTAATCATCCAGATCTAGAGGGCAAGATCGTGGCACCTGTCTGTGCTTCATGACCTTAAACTGCACAGCCCAAGTCTTCCTTGCATGACCTTAAATTGTACAGCCTTGGTCCGTGCTGCATGACCTTAAACTGCATAGCTCAGGTCTATGCTGCATGGCCTTAAACTGCACAGCTCAGGTCCGTGCTGCATGATCCTAAACTGCACAGCCATAATCCAAACTATATGACCTTAAACTGTAGCGGTGGTCTAGTTGTACGGCCTTAAGTTGCATAGTCTTAGCTGCATGACTCTAAACTGCATAACCATGATCCAAGCTATATGACCTTAAATTATAGTGCACATCTTGGCTGCATAACGTTAAACGGCTTAGCCCAATGGTCCGAACTATATGACCTTAAAACTGTAGCGAAGGTCTAGTTGCACAACCTTAAATTGCATGATTCTAACTCTGCATGACTTTAAATTGCATGCCATGGTCCAAGCTATATGACCTTCAACCGTAGTGCACATCCTGGCCGCATGACAATAGACTTATTTGCACAGGTCCAGAAGGCGAGACCTTAAACACGTCCCAACACATGCACGCACGCCCTTTACATGCATTTTCATGCACGTCTTACCTAACCGACCCATCCATGTGTGCACACCACCTTCCTAATTCCTTAGTGAATCTCTTCATTGCCATTCATCATTCCCCCAATGAGTCTCACCTATGCTCACAAAACGGCAAGCCGTCCCGCCATCCATACTCGCTGTTAGCTAGTGGGTCACCACTTTTGACCCATCATTCATACAGCATCCATCTTTTATAGGTAGCCTTTTCCATCTCCCCAAAGTGAGTCAAACCACCATCAAAATCACTCCATGGCCTCAACAAACTGCCATCAATTATCACCACGGTCCAGCTGTATGACCTTAAACCATAGTGAACGTTCTGGCCGCACAACGTTAAAAGGCTTTGCACAGGTCCCGAAAGCACACATTCACAAAAAAAAAAAGGGGAAAAGAAAGAATAAAGGGCATGGTGTATACCAGGACAAGGGAACACCATGAGTAAAAATGATGGACGGGCATGGTCACGAAACCATGAGTAAAAGAGTTTCATGGAAAAAAACCTGGGCACAGTGAAAACCCAAAAGGGCACCATAAGTAAAAATGGAAAATAAGGATGGACTTGGCCGAAAGGTCATGGGTAAAAGAGCCCCAAATAAAAGGAAGTTGGTGAAAACCATCTTTAAGGCGTCGCTTCCCAAATCAAATTAAAAATCCACAAAGGACGCTTGGACCAATAAATAGGTTGATGCAGCACTCACCTCTATAGGTGGCTTCAACCCACATTTAAAGAGGAAAATCCTCGATGTAACAATACCAGGACCCCAAAAAATTTGAGCTTCAAGGAAAAATTTTTGACAGCCTGAGTCCATTCGCAAAGGACTCGAAAGACAAAAGACTCGCCAAGAAGGTAAGATAAGTCTCGCGAGCAAGAGCATTATTCCCACAAGGTCGCTAACGCACTTCAAGATGCTGAAGGCACCCTAAGAAAGCCAAGTCAGCCAGACCTTGGACATGTTATGCAGCAATGGGATTGAGCCCTTAGGGGACACCTCGGATAAGAAGAGAGGTATCTTACTTGTTGAAACTCCTAGCAGTGGGTAGGGGTTATTCCCAAAGCCGATCACCTCAATAAATTGAGGTACCCTACCCGTCAAAACATTATGGTGCACAACACAGACGGACACCAAACAAAGGCCCTCCAGCAGACCATCTAGAACAAATAACAAAACAAAATCCTCAAAACATGAACCAACACTAGAGGATGTAAAAACCTAGACTAAATGGGAAAAATGCCCTTCAACATGGCACTTCATGCCATACAGGCCTGATTCTGGCCAACGAGGTCCATACAAAATCCTCAACTTGTCAGAATCACAAACAATTCACGCGAGGCTGAGGAATTTGATAGGATCCCTCAAAATAGTCTCTTCTCCCCATAAAGTCTCCACAGATGGACCTATACATTACATAAAAACGTTTGACAATCCTAGCTACACCATTGCATGAATCTCCTCGACATTCATGTGGTCCTGTGGCGAGGAAGAAAGAAGTAATAAAGCCGAACAAATTTTTTCGAATGTTGTCCTTCTCGCTTCTCACGAAGCACAACATTCGATGAGGCAAGCTGTTTGAACACATTTTTCAGCACTTTGGGTACCCGATGCAGAAGTTAGTAAAGCCTCGACATATTAGGCAAGCTAGTCAATAAAGCCTCGACATATTGTGGAATTCCTGACAGTCTCAAAATATCCCCAAAAAGGGTTATAATATTTATAAGCACTCCAAAATGCCACTTGCCAAGTCTCACCATAATCGGACATGTCTAAGGAAGTGTAAACAAATAAACAATTTCAAAAAAAACAGTCTCTAGCACCCTGAAATGGACCCCATAACTAGAACTCTATTTTTGATGAGTCAAATTGTTGTGGGATCACCACCATTGGAGTCGACATGATCGAAAACCCCTATGGGTCAAGTTTCGGCTTAATCAGGCTCTCTAAGATAAAGTTATGGGTAAAAAACTGAAAAGGGGTAAGCCACACACTATTCTCGTGCGCTCTCCCTATACTAAATCACCATTAATGATGGTTGTTTTTATAGTCTCAAGTAGTGACTTTCAGGAGCCATATCTCACCCATCTTGAGTCGGATTGCACTCAAATTTTGTGAGCATGTTTGCCTCGTCAAGACGAGCATTTTCATATGTGGCACGCTTGGTGAAAATAGTTGAGTAGGAAGAAAAGCTAAAGAGAAATTTTCGATTCATGAAGAAAGTTACAGGAAAATAAACAGCGACACGCCTTGCTCGAGCGACGAAATCATGCCGCTCGCATAACAAATTGATGCGAGACCAGTTCCATCACGTGCATAAGGTTCAAGGTTATCCTTGGTCCAAACCCGGCATGTGATGAATAGTCGGATTACACACACAATGGCGTTAAAGCTGCTATAAATTTCGGCCTCGATTATTCAGATTTTGGTCAAAAGCCAATTGAGACGAAATCTTTATCCGGACACAAAATCGAGCTGCGATCATTGCAACATGATCGTGACTGCATACTCAGTGCAATTCAGTGAAGCAATCAAAGAAAAAAATCAAGAAACAAGCACACTATCGATCAAAATTTTTCAAGATCTATGCAAATTTCAAGTTGTAAGAAACATGATCCATGGCTCAAAGTTAGTATCAAATCGATCGTCATGTCGAGCCCGACAAGAAAGCAAGCATATTTCGATTAAACGGACACCGGACCAATCCCAAATCATCCATGGAAGATCACACAAGTTTTAGGGTAGCAACATGGACTGTTAGGGTAGCAACATGGACTGTTTTGGGATTTCACACATTGTTGAGAACGGGCAAAACAATCCTTTTGCACCTATTTTTAGAATTTCTTTTAATTCAATTAAAATGTAATTATCATCAATTTAGGTAGTTTTTTTGTGTACACTCATGTTTGGGCTCAATTCTATAAGTACATGCTAAACACAATTGTCAAATGACCCTTGATTTTTCAATCTCATTAATAAAATTTGGGAGTTTTCATATTGAAATTGTGGGCACATCTTGGAGAGAGATAGGAGAGAGAAGAAAAGGTCCGATACCCTTTGGTGATGGTAACTTCCTCTCCTCCTCTCATCTCTCTCTTTCTCTCTCCTCCTCTCATCTCTCTCTTTCTCCCTCCTATTGTTTATTTCTTTCTCTCCTCTCGTCTCTCTTTCTCTCTCATCCCCTCATCTATCTCTTTCTCTCTACTCTCATCTATCTCTCTCTTTCCTCTTTCTTCATGAATCTTCTTTATTCGCTTTCTTTCTCTCTCTTCTATCTTTCCTTTCTTTTTCCTCACTTTGCTTCTCTCTCCTTGATCTCTCTCTTTCTTCTCTATTTATGCATAATGGAGCCTATCGTTGGGTGTGATGTATTTCTACTTCTGAGACATAAACATTGAACTGGGCCTTAACCCGAGTGGCAAGCTAAGCCTCTGTCAAAGTTCTATTGTCTCCCCTTGTGTCATGAACGACAGAAGCTCATCGTCATTCATGTTTTCTCTCTCTTCTTAATTTTGTGTCATGGATGAGAGATGCTCATCGCTATCCATATTTTCTCTCTCTTCTTAATCCTGTGTCATGGACGGTAGAAGATCATCGCTGTCCATGTTTTCTCCCTCTTCTTAAGCCTGTGTCATGGATGGTGGAAGCTCATCACTATTCATGTTTTCTCCCTCTTCTTAATCATGTGTCATGGATGGTGGAAGCTCATCACCGTCCATATTTTCTCTCTTCTTAATCCTGCGTCATGGATGGCGGAAGCTCATCGCCATCCATGTTTTCTCTCACTTCTTAATTCTATGTCATGGACGGTGGAAGCTCATCATCATCCATGTTTTCTCTCTCTTCTTAATCCTATGTCATGGATGGTGGAAGCTCATAGCCATCCATATTTTCTCTTTCTTCTTAATCTAAGGTCATGGATGGTGAAAGCTCATCGCCATCCATGTTTTCTCTCTCTTCTCTCTCTTTTGTCATGGACAGCGAAAGCTCATCATTGTCCATATTTTCTCTCTTCCCACTCTCTTATCATGGATGGTGGAAGCTCATTACCATCCATGTTTTCTCTCTCTTCTCCCTCTTCCTTCTCTCCCTTCTTTCTTCTTCCCCTTTTTCTCTTCTTTCTCACTGCTCCTCTCTTCTTCTTTTCTTCTTTCTCTTTCCTTTCTTTTTCTCACATGCATGACATCGGTAATACTGTGCATGGCTCTCTTTCTCTTTCTTCTTCTTCTCTCTTTCCTTCTCGTTTGACTAAGGGAGGCTAAGTCAAACACTGCCATGGTAGTCTCGTTGTCTAACAGTATTTTTGTTGTGTCAGTCTTAGTTACTGTGCCCACCTTACTGTCACAAAAGGCAAGCCATCGTACCAGGCTGGCCGGTGATCGTTCTATTGTCTAGTAGTATTGTCGTTGTGCAAGTCTAGTTACTGTGCCCGCCTTGCTACCACACTGGGTCAATCACTTTCAGGTCTAGCTACTGTTTTAGTCTAGCCACTTAGTCAAATTCTTATCTCCCCCATTCTTGTATTCTATCTCCTTCTTTTTCTTTCATCTATCCTCTTACCCTTTCTTCTTTTGGATATGCCCGCCCCTGTACATTCTCTCAAAGACAAAGTGGGGTCCCTTTGGCCCATTTTTCTTGTAAAATTAACCATGTGTGTGATTATAGAAACAGGAGAGTACTGGCCAAGGGAGGCGATTTCGAACCAGTTGAAGGACTGGGGGGATTTTTTCGTGATCTAAAAGGGTGCTCACACGACTCAACCCGATTAAGTCTCAAACTCACTTTAAGTTCCTCTCTCATCGGTTGACATACCTGCCCTTGTTTCCTAACCAGGTTTCTGAGAGAGCGATCTCAAGTCCCGGGTTCCCTTGAAACCCGAGACACGTGCCACCAGGTCATCCCAACCTGGAGGGTGAGATCGAGGCACCTAATCACCTAGGTGTACTCCATCACTTGGGGCTGCGACTTCCTAACACTCAAGCATTTCTTCAACTATAACCTATACATCGGTTCGAACAACAATCTCTTGAGGGTCGAGGTGTCAACTCCAGGTTCCTCCCTTGGAGCAGCAACTCCAGTGCCTTCATTTTTAGCTCCGTCAATCTCCATTGGAACCAGCTCTGACTCAACAGTGTTTGGGGAATATCAAGACCCACCCCAAGTTCAGGTGTCCCCTCTTTGTCAGAAGCAATGATGCTGGGCCTAGTAGGTCCAAAGTCAACCACCTTAGTCTCCAAAGTGGCCAAAAATAGCTCAGGAGTGGCAGAAGGTGACTCGGAAAGAGCAGAGGGTGAGGAGGAGCAGAGAATTCCAAAGAGGCAAAAGATGAAGAGCCATCAGCCGATTACAGAATGGCAACAAGTCTTACAATCCTATTTTTTTTAGCAGGCCTGACGGCTCGGGACAGTGTGCGAGTGACAGCAGGGGCAACACGCTTCCTCTTTTTTCCTACCCTCGATGGAGGATCAGTTGTCTCAGAACTCTTCCCACGAGAATAGCCTGTAGTAAGAGCACTATGAGGACCAATTCCTATCAGTGCATTCAGGTCTTGTATCGGGTACCTTTGGGCCCTCCCCCCACTTGAAGACAGAACCGAGTTTATGAAAAAGGCTCCCCGTCCTCTTCTCCATAGTCAGAAATTGTGAGGAGGTTTCATTCGCTGCTATCTGGAGAGGTACCCCAAGAGCCTCCCAATTCCAAGGGTGATCCGAGGTAAAATTCTCTCCTAAAGGAGGGGTCTGGAGTATCCTCTTTTTCCTGGTATCCTAGCGCCAATAGCAATTATGCCCCTTTCAGGGGTGATTAATCTCCCAGTACCCTCATCTGGTAATACTGCACCAGTTCACATAGGCCTGAGTCGCTCAGGTCCTTCTACCAAAATGTGGTATCACATACTTACTAACCTCAATCATTTCCGAACATGTGGTCATGCAGTACAGATATGCTCTGGGGACCATGAATCATGGCCCCAGCTCTTCTTTTCTACCAGTGTTCACTCTACCATGACATTTTTCAAAGAACATAGAAAAGGAACAACCCTGATCAAGCCCATGCTGATGGGAAAACCAATGGGGGAAGTACTTTTCGAGTATAGCATTCCATGAGGTTCGATAAGCCAAAACCCCACCTCTGACGTTCAAAATGAATATGAGCTCCTTGATGGTTGTGGGAGCACCATCTAGTGCCTTGCCAAGTTCATCAATGAAGGTGTGGTCTGTAAAGCCATCAACTGGAAAGGTGACCCAACACATGTTAGAGAACCCATTCCCAAATAAGTTACGAGCCTCCTCCTGGTTGTGAAAGATTGCCTTATGCCTAGCAATCCTCATCAAGAAGGGGTATATCTTCTCCCTCGTACCCGGATATCTGACATATGTGGCAGGTAAATAAGCTCCTAGCCACCCGTATACATAATGGACAGGGAATGGTGTCTTGAAATCCCTGGGAAAGCTTCGCCCCCGTTAAGGCCAATGCCTCCCTCTTTGCCTTTATAGGCTTTTCCCTTAGAAATGGCTCCCAGCCCATGATAGATACTGCATAAAACTGGTTGAGCAAGGGCATATTGGCGCCCTCTTGCCATGTCGCAGGCCATATAGAATGTACCTGGACGGATGTCATCTGCCCCTCCGGGGAGTACGAACTTGCAGAGAAACAGGGCCAAATATGTGACCAAGAAGACGCAATCATCATTGGTCCCAAGTTGGTAGATTGGAGGCATCCCCTTAACAACTGCCTTTCCCTTCTTTCTTGAAGCACCTGAACCATCCTCCTCGGGGTAATCCCCACAAAAGAATTTCACCCATTCGGTGGAGGTCACCTGACTCATGCTAGATTTGGAAAAGAGCAACTGGTAAGTCTCAAAAATTTTCTGGAGGCTAGCAGGTGGTTCCTCTTCCCCCAAGCGAGCACCACCTAAGATGACTGAGTTCTGAGGCATGAACTCGTCATACATTTCTCCGATTAGCGAAAGGCCGCCAATAAAATAAAGATCCAGTAAGGAGATTCCTACCTCCCCATGCCCAAGGAGCCATGTGTTACTAACAAGACTCCAGGTCTTTAGCATTACCTTAACGGTGTTGGAACACCGATCATAATAGCCAGCAGAGAACTAAACTGTTGTTAACAAAGAAGCACGCTCAAGAATGCTTCCGTGTGATCCTAGCACTTGGGTGGTCCAAGAAGAGTGTTCCCTCTGTACTCTGAAACTAGTAGAAGACCAAATCAGCCCCTTGGTCTTCACCATCATCTTTCCTAGAGTGGGAAAGTTTGCACCAGAAGCTACGTTTTAATGCATGCAATGAAGAAGAGCAATCCCTTCCTCAACACTGACGTTCCTATCATTATCCTCCCGAACTTCAAATCGAATTGGGTCGGTAATGAAAGTGACACAGAGCGGTCACTTCGATTTGCATGTCAGAGCTGTCAACCAAATAAGTTCACTCCAGACTAGACTCTCACTAGTAATTCACTGGTGCCAAGTTGTCCTCCCTTTGGAAAGTTCTTCACGTATGGGATTCTATTTGAAGGCCTGGCCATCAGACTGACTTTTAAACACTCACTATCATGTGGAAATTACCAAAGCACAAGGCTATCACTACGCGTAAAAGGCGTTGACTAGTGTCGTGCATGACTAACGTCGAACACCTGTTGTGCATGTTAAAGGCTAACGTCGCTTGTGTTTTGAAGGCCTAACGCCGGCTAAACTAATGTTAATTGTGCTTGCTGAAGACTAAGGTCGAGTGCCTTCTGAAGGCCTAACGCCGGTTATGTCCTTAGAACTATCGCCGCTTGAAGCAATGCCGCTCGTATCTCTTGCACATGGCACAGTCTGCACACATGTCACCTCGAGCCATGGGAGCCGCCTGACAACTACCACCACGATGCAGACTAATGCATGTTTCGTACGTGTGGACTGACAGTCATTCATCCCATGACTATCCGAATTCTTGTGATTGCTCGTCCCCTCGATTCTTCGGTTTCTCACCAGAAACCACTTTTAAATTAAGGGAAAACACTTCCGCTCATCGTTGTTACTCTCCCACCACTCCCCGGTGATGGAAAACCACCGAGAACGATAGAAAGTTCAAGGAAATGTCTGGTGGCCTTCACTTTCCTCTTTCCCACCTCTTCGGTGACCTAGAATCTTTGTCGGAATACCTTTGCAACTCACCGGTGTTCTCCCTTCTTCACCTGAACTCTTTCTTCCTCAACAAAAACTTTGACACTTTACCAGCAAAATCCCAGGAATACCCTGCCATTGTGCTCGTCGGAGTTCTCGTTGGAGTTTCTTTTTTCTCTCTCTCACTGTTAAAACTCTTTTTTGTTTACCTTCGGTAAAACAACAAAAAAAGGGGTCTTCCCCCTTATATAGAAGACAGTTCCCCAACGTACCCATCGCATAGCAAGAATACCAGACAAGTCCCTAAAGGCCAACGGGAAATGGGCTGAATCGGGTCAGGCTCAGACCTGAGGTCCAAACAAAGGCTTACCGCCTCCTGTGCAACATCGACCACCATCCTTCAGATGGGCTGAACCGGGTCTAGCTCAGAATCGAGGCTCGAATAGAGGCTTACTGCCACCTGTGAAATGCCGAGCATCAACTTTCAGAATGACAGGACTGGACCAGGCCTAAGCCCGAGGCCCGAACACAGGTTAACGCCGGCTGTGTTTTATATCACCGTTTGTGACTAACGCCGCGTGCAACCAACGTTGTGCGTGCTAAGCATGTCAATACTACTGCCACCTTTGACAACTCCTATGCATACTAGCGCCGCTCGTGCTAGCGTTGTGTGTGCCAATGTTACCACCACGCGTGTTGCTGATGTTGATGGATAGTGTCGCGCATGTGTTAGCACCTAGTTTCTGCTATGTGTGGCCTACCACTATCCCTAGTGGAGTTACACCAAAGCCGTAACCCCTGTCATCCCCTGCGGAGTTGCATTCAGGTCGTTCCAATGAGGCCATGACTAGTCATCCTCAATGGAGTCAGGAACAAGCCACTGTCCCTCATCCCCAGTAGGAATTTCACCCATACTGAAGCCCATTGATCCCCAGTAGAATTAGGGTCATGCTTACCCCTTTAATCCATAGTGGTTCTGTCTCGCACCAAGCTATCTTAACCTTAGAAGTCAGGTTACTTTCCATAGGCCTATCGCCCATGGAGTTTCATCTTTCACCTTAAGGAATCATAGTTGTCCCCTCATCCCAAAAGAAGTCTGCTTCTCCATCTAAACCCCTGCTGTCCTTAATCATTTTTTCCCCAAGGAGTCAGATTGTTATCCATAGACCTATTCCCCATGGAGCTTCACAAATATGACGACCCACACAATGGTCCGTGCTGCATGACCTTAAACTGCACAGTATTGGTCTAGGTGCACGACCCTGAAACTGCATGATCCAAACTATGTGACCTTAAACGTCTAGTTGCACGATCTTAAACTACATGGTCTTAGTTGCATGACTTTAAACTGAATAGCCACGGTCCAAGCTATATGACCCTAGATCATAGTGCACGTCATGGACGCATGACGTTAAACTGCTTTTCACAGCTCTCGAAGGCATGACCTTAAACTCACCCCCACACACGTGCACACGCCTTTTACATGCGTCTTCATGCACGTCTTTCCTTACCGACCCGTCCATGTGCGAGCACCACCTTCATAATTCCCCAATGAATCCTTTCATTATCATTCATCATTCTCTAGTGAGTCTCACCCATGCTCACAAAATGGCAAGCAATCACGTCATCCATATTCGCCGTCATCTAGTGGGTCTCCACTTTCTGCCTTCCATTCATACATCATCCATCTTTCATAGCTAGTCTCGTGCCATCTCCCAAAACTGAGTCAAACCACCGCCATACTCACTACATGGCTTCTACAGACTGCCACCCATCTCTATTATGGTCCAGTTGTATGACCTTAAAATGTATCCTGACCGCATGACATTAAAAGGCTTCGCACAGGTCCCAAAGGCATGACCGTAAACACGCCTTCACCAAAAGCATAACGGGCATGTTGTGTACCTGGGAAAGGGAATGCCAAGAGTAAAAATGACGGGCAAGCATGGTCACAAAACCATGAGTAAGAGAGTTTCGTCAATAAAAACTCGGGCACAGTGAAAACCCGAAAGGGCATCATGAGTTAAAATGGAAGAATAAGGGTGGACATGGCCGAAACATCATGGGTTAAGGAGCCCCAGATCAAAAGGATGTTGGTGAAAACCATCTCTACGGTGTCGCTTCCCTAGTCCAAGTGAATTTTGCAAAGGACTCTTGGACCAATAAAAAGGTTGCTGCAGCACTCGCATCAACAGGTGGCTTCATCCCACATTCAAAACAAAAAAATCCCTGGTGTCACAATATTAGGACCCAAAAATACAAACATCAAGCAAGATTCTGACAACCTAAGTCCATTTATTAAAAGGACTCAAAAGACAGAAGACTCGTCAAGAAGGCAATAGAAGTCTCATAAGGAAGAGCACTATTCCCACGAGGTCACTGACACACTCCAAAATGCTATAGAAGCCCCAAGAAAAGCCAAGTTAGCCAGAACTTGGACCTGTTATGTAAACAAAACTGTTAGCAGTAGGCAAGGGTTATACCTACAACTGGTCACCTCGATAAACTGACGTACCCTGCCCACCGAGTACAATCTGGTGCACCACACAAACGGACACCAACCAAAGGCCCTTCAACAAACCATTCACAACAAACAACAAAACAAACAAACTTAGACCAAATGCGAAAAACATGCCCTTCAACATGACACTTGACCGCTAGACGGGCCTGATTCTGACCAATGAGGTCCATACAAAATCCTTAGTTGTCAGAATCCCAAATAGTCCCTTGAGGGTGAGGACTTCAACAGGATCCCTTAAAAAATTCTCTTCTCCCCATAAAGTCTCCAAGGATGGACCTGTACATTGCATCCAAACATCTGAGCATCCTAGTTACAACATTGCATGAATCTCCTCGGCGTTCACATGGTCTTGTGGCTAGAAAGAAAAAAGTAATAAAGCTGAAGGAAATTTTTTGAATGTTGTCCTTCTCGCTTCTCTCGAAGAAAAACATTTAGCGGGGCATGCTATTTTAAGACATTTTCAGCACCTGGGTCCCTGATGCAAAATAAAGAGGAAGCTGATCAATAAAGCCTGAATAACAGTGGAATTCTTGATAGTCTCAAAATTTCCCCATAATAAGTGCAAACTATTCATAAGAACTTCAAAAGGCCACCTGCCAAGTTTCATCGCAATCCGAAATGTTTAGGGTAGTGCAAACAAAGAAAAAATTTCAGAAAAATCAGCCTCTCGCACCTTGAAACAGACCTCGTAACTAGAACTCTATTTTTAATGTGTCAAATAGCTGTGAGACCACTAGCATTGGATCTGGCACAGTCGAAAACCCTTATGAGTCAAGTTTCGGCTTAATCGAGTGCTCTAGGACAAAGTTATAGGTAAAATATCGAAAAGGGGTAGGCCGCACACTATTTCTGTGTGCCCTTCTTGCACCAAATCACCATTAATGGTGACTAATTTTTCAGTCTCAAACAGTGACTTTCGGGGGCTATATCTGACTCATCTCGAGTCAAATCGCACTCCAATTTTGTGAACATGTTCATCTAATCACGGCGAGCGTTTTGATATGTGGTATTCCTCGTGATGACACTCGAGTGGGGAGAAAAGCTAGAGAGAAGTTGTTGATTCATGAAGAAAGTTGCAGGAAAATCAGCAGTGACACACCTCGCTCGAGCGGCCAAATCAAGACGCTAACGCATCGAATTGACGAGAGACCAATTCCATCATGTGCGTAATGTTCGGGGCTACCATTGGTTCAAACCCTGTACTTGATGAGTGGTCTGATTTCACATACAAGTGTGTCGAAGTTGCTGTAAATTCGTGACGCCGAATTCAGATTTCAGCCAAAACCCAAACAATGTGAAATCTTTGTCCGAGCACGAAATCAAGCTGTGTTTGTTCTCATGTGATTGTGATGGCATGCTCAGTGCAATACAGTGAAGAAATCATAGAAAAACATCAATAAACGATTGCACTATCTATCAGAAGTTTTCAAGATTTATGCAAATTTCAAGTCGCATGATCGTGGCATAAAAACACAATCTGTGGCTCGAAGTTGGTATCAAATCGATTTCCATGCCGGGCCCTAGAAGAAAATAATCATCTTTCAGAAAAACGGGCACTAGAGTAACCCCAGATCATCCATGGAAGATCACACATATTTTAGGGCAGCAGTAGGGACTATTTTTAAATTCCATGAATTGTTAGGCAGGGGAAAAACAGTCATTTTGTACCCATTTTTAGAATTTATTTTAATTCAAAATAATTGTAATTATCATCAATTGAGATAGTTTTTGGGCATCCACCCATGTTTGGGCCCAATTCTATAAATACATGTAAAACTAATTGCAAAGTGCCCTTCCCGGGGACCGCCTCATACTTTCAATTGATCAATAAAGTTCGTGTTTTTACTTTGAGTTCATGCGTGCTTCTCGCAGAGAGATAAGGGAGAGAGAAGAAACCCTTCGATAACGTAATTTTCTCTCTCCTCCTCTCGTCTCTATCTCTTTCTTTCTCCTCCCTTCTTCTCATTTATCTCTTTCTCCTTCTCTTCTTTCCTCTAACTCTCTCATCTCCCTCTCAAACATGCACGTCAATGATAATCGTCGTGCATGCCTCCCTTTTTTCCCTCTCTCCTTCTTCCTTCCTCTTTTCTTCCTGCTTTTCTTCTCTTCTCTCCCTCTCTTCTTCTCCTTTCTTCTTCATTCTTTCTGCTCTGTCTTTCTGTCTATCTCTCTGTGTCTGAACATGCATGGAGATGGCAATGTCGTGCATGAATCTCTTTCTCTTTCTCTTTTTTCCTTCTCTCTCTGACACACACGGTGGTGGCAGCACCATGTGTGTTTCTTTCCCTCCTCTTTTCTTATTCTTCTTCTCTCTTTCCTAATCTCTTTCTTTTTCTTTCCTTCTTTCTTCCTCTAGATCTCGCCCAATCTCTATCCTCACTTTTCTTTACCCTCTCTTCTTTCCTTTCTTTTCTCTCTACTTTCTTTTCCTCTTCCTCTTTCCTAAAACCCTATTTCTTCCCCCCTGTCTTTCTCTCAGTGTGTTATTTCCTTTCTCTCTTCTTTTCCTTCCAGTCATACACGACGATGCCCATCATCGGGTATGACATATTCAGTTTTCCCTTATCCTCTAGAGACATGCACAATGAGCCGAGCCATAACCCGAGTGGCAGGCCGGGTATCTATCCAAGTTTACCCTTTCCCATGTTGTGCACGGTGATGCTCATCGCCATGCATGACACTTCTTTCCCACTTATGTCTCTTCTTCTATCATGGACGGTGGAAGTCCATCATTGTCCATGTTCGTTATCGCTTCTCTTTCCTCTATCATGGACAGCGGAAGACCATCGACATCCATGTTCTTCTTCAATCTCGTATGTTCTCTCTTCTTTCTCTCTCTTATTCTCTCTCTTCTTTCTCTCTCTTCTTCTCTCTCTTCTCTTCTCTCTTCTCTTCTCACTACTTTCTCTCTCTTCTTTCTCTCTCTTCTCTCTTCTTTCTCTCTCTTCCCTCTTCTTTCTCTCTCTTCTCTCTTCTTTATCTCTCTATTTTTCTCCCTCTTCTTTCTCTCTCTTCTTTTTTCTCTCTTCTTTTCTCTCTTCTCTTCTCTCTTCTTTTCTTATGCTTTCCTTATTCTTCCCCCTTCCTTACTTTCTTTTACATCCTCTTGTCTCTTCTTTCTTCCATCATCTCGTCTCCTCTCTTCTTGTCTTCTTCTTTTTTCTTCTCTACTCTATTTTTCTCTTCTTCTTCTTCTCTTTCCTCCTCTTCTTCTACCATTCTTCTTCTCTCTCTACTTTTCTTATCTCTCTTCTTCCTCTTTCTTCATCATGTCAATCTAGCCACTGTGCTAGGTTAGTCGCTCGATCAAATATCTCTTTCTTTTCCTTTCTTCTCTCTTCTTCCTTTTACCAACCCTCATCTCAACATCTCTTCTCATTTCTCTTTTGAATGTGCATGCCTGTGTACATTCACCCAATAACAAGGTGGGGTCCTTTGACCCACTTGTCTTGTAAAATTAACCATGTGTGCGTGATTGCAGAAACAAGAGAATACAGGTCAAGGGAAGCGATTCTGAACCAGTTGTAGAACTGGAGGGCTTTCTTCATGATCTAACAGAGTGCCCATGTGAGCTAACCCGAGTAAGTCCCGAAGCCATCTTAAATTCCTCTTTCATCGGTTATTATACCTGCACTTGTTCTTGAGCAAGGTTCCCAAGAGAGCGATCTCATGTCTCGGGTTCCCCCGAAACCTGAGACACATGCTGCCAGATCATCCAGATCCGGAGGGGGAGATCGAGGCACCTAACCGAAGTTGTCTCGACTACCTGTAACCTTTTTAATGGACTTCCTAGTAAGGATCTCCATGATAAATCCCCTCTTGAAGTTTTAAATAAAAGGAAGATTAACATCTCTCACCACCGTGTTTTTTAGTGTGTTTTTTTTTCTCAGATTCTTGATCATAAGCATGACAACTTGATTCACGCGCTAATAAGTGTATTTTTGCTAGATAATCCACCACAAAAACAGGGTATCAATGTTATAGTCCAATACAAAAAAATTTCTTTATTTTCACAAATGTTCAATTTTTTGATGATGAACCCTATTTTCAACCCAACTCTGAATTATCTAAAAACAGGGCTTAGGGGGAGTATCCTCTTCCAATTTTTGTTAGTCAAAACAACAATTCCTATGAATGAAATCTGGAAAATCAAGAAAATTGGGAGAATCAGATATTGGCAATGACAATGAGAATGAAGCTGGTTAACACCAGTGACACTCCAAGAGGTAATAATCTTGTGGCCCATCATGCTGATCCTCCCCTTCATAAGTCATCTCTTGTTACTTGCCCTCCTCCAAGATTGTAGGACTTTTTTACTTATCATGATACTTCTCACAATATTCAAAATCAAATTTGCTACAAATTGTTTTTTTCAAAGTACTTTGCTTTCTTGAGTTCTATTTCTAATAATGTTGAACCTAGTAATTTTAATGATGCCTACTCTCAAACTGTCAGGAGGAAAGCTATGGAAGATGAACTCTTGGCCCTTGATAAAAACCATACTTGGGATATAGTTCGTTTACCCAAAGGAAAAAAGGTCGTTGGATGTAAATGGGTTTTCAAAATTAAATACAATAGTGATGGTACCATTGAGAGGCATAAGGCGAGACTTGGTGCTAGAGGTTTTACCCAAACATATGGTGTGGGTTATAAAGAAACCTTGGCCCCTGTTGCTAAGATGGGTACTATTCGGGTTCTTCTCTCCATTGCTCTAAATTGTGGATGGTCTTTATGGAAAATGGATGTTAAAAATGCACTCTTTCATGGAGACCTTGACAAAAAGTGTACATGAACATTTTTCCAGGTCATCCTAAAGAAGGAAATCCTAAACTTACCTGTAGACTTAAAAAGGCACTATATGGACTCAAACAATCTCCGAGAGCGTGGTATGCAAAACTGAGTACTGCTCTATTGAGAATAGGGCTTAAAAATGCTACTATCGACTCTTCTTATTAAGTAAAAATGGAATTGTTGTTGTTCTTGAATATGTTCATGATATTGTAATAACTAGTAATGACAAAGAAGGAATCTCCAAGCTAAAAGGATATTTTCAAAGCAAATTTAGTATTAAAGATTTAGGACAACTCAAGTACTTTCATGGAATTGACGTTGCGTACTCTTAAAAGGAATTTTTATATCTCAAAGAAAGTATGTTTGAGATCTCTTAAAAAATCTTGCCCTAGAAAAGGAATTTGGCTAAAATATAAAATCACATTGATGTTGTTGGATATTTTGATGCTGATTGGGCTGTATGCCTAAATGATCGAAGGTTTACTACTACTGGGTTTTGTACAATGGTGGGCGGAAACCTTGTCACATGGAAAAGTAAAAAGCAAAGTTTGGTCACCAGATCAAGCGCATAAGTCGAATATAGAGCTATGGCTGCAACTGCAAGTAAACTTGTTTGGTTGAAGTTTCTCCTTCAAGACCTCAGGTTTCAAGTAAAACTACCAATGAAAATGTTTTGTGACAATTGAGATGCCATTCATATTGCTTCAAATCCTGTATTTCATGAAAGGACTAAACACATTGAGGTAGATTGTCACTTTGTTCGTGATAAGGTTCAAGTTGGAATTATTAACACTCCATTTGTTCAAAGTAAAGACCAATTGGCAAATATTTTTATCAAGGAAATATCAAAGACTAATTTTTTACAAGCTTTGAGCAAGTTGGTCTTAATTGATATCTACGCACTAACTTGAGGGGGAGTGCTGAAGGATTCACGGTCAGCCCTATAGTTTCCTAAATTCTTGGGGTTGCTTTATTTGTTGCTATTCTTTTGGGGTTGTTTATTTGTTGCTATTATTTTGGGATATTTGGAATCAAAAGATCCCTATTAATATGGGGAGTTTCCTTCTTGCTCGTTCTTTAGTTTTTATGTACAAAAACATTGTAAAGTCCACTGCAAAGGGATAATAAGAAAAAGGGAGTAGAGAGTTGATACTTGTGGATGCAGGCAATCTTAGCCGAACCACGTTAAAATCTGAGTGCCTTCTTCTTCTTCTTCTTTATCTTCTCACATTTGTTTTCAGATTTATTACTGATGTTTTGGTCAGCCGATATTTCATTATTCCCCGACTTGCTAGCTTTGAGTACCTCCATCTCTCTTCGTTATCTTAATAAATATCGCACTTACTAAAATAAATAAATAAATAAACCCCCTCTCTCTCTTATTTGACGAAGTTAATAGTTTGTTATTTCATCCCATCGACAAAATCTATTTCCCTATGTA
This sequence comes from Amborella trichopoda, assembly GCF_054954075.1. Taxonomy (NCBI): domain Eukaryota; kingdom Viridiplantae; phylum Streptophyta; class Magnoliopsida; order Amborellales; family Amborellaceae; genus Amborella; species Amborella trichopoda. The sequence continues at coordinate 30,925,989 of NC_142340.1, forward strand.
TAGGCAAATATTTTTGATGAAAAGGTCCATTGATCTGGATTTTTTTGCTGATGCACAAGCACCATTGAATGGTTTGGATTGCACCAACCTCATCCAATGGCTAACAATAAAATGCAAAAAAACAATTTCCCATAAGGTTGGGTGCATGTGCCCAATTTTCATTCCACTTATATGTTCCATCTTTGGTCTTGTCAATCACTATATATATATATATATATATATATATTGGAAATGATATCATGCCACCATGTCATTGTATTAGAATGAAATCACGCTTCTCGAAATTTATGTTTGTAGTATTTGTATGACGTAAAATTTTGTTTACACATGTTCTTCATCTCAATAATCGATCTAAAAAAATGAAATTTAATTTGTACCCTATATATGGTGAAAATGAACCCCCTACAACAAGGAATATAGATCATCCATTTAGTGAATATTAAGTTCTAGGCCTTTATGAATTTAAAATCAAAGTTTTCCTTTTAACATTGTTAATCTAATGACAATAAAGTTATCTTAAAATTTTTGAAGTTTTAAGACTTAGATCTAAGTATCTCACCAAAATGGATGGCCTATATTAATTGGGCTACAAAAAAAACACTTTAGGTTATTTTTTCAAAATTTTCTTTTTTGTAATTGTTGTTTAAAATGGAAAAAGGGTATATAAAAATTTTGGGTCCAACAAATGACCCTAAAATAGTTATTGAAGATTGTTTCATTATATTACTCTACAACTGTTACATAAAATCACTATATATATATATATATATATATATATATATATATATATATATATATATATATATATATATATATATATATATATATATATATATATATATATATATATTTATATATATAAATGGGTGTGGTTTCTATGAGGTTGCAACCTTAAACAATCTAATTAAGGCGCACCTCCAAATTTTATAATAAAATGTAATTTTGTTGCAAAACATTCTTAGAATTATCCTAAAATCTATTTTCATTTCTAATTAGAAAATTTTAAACTCCAAAAATAGTTAAAATCACAGAGATCTATAAACATATAAAAATCTTGAAAATGGACGACCTAGTTAATGTGTTGCAAGATGCACTATTTCTGAGACTCAAAACCATTTTTTTTATATATATATTCATACATCTCGATGTCAAGATGATCAAATAGATGGTTTTTCAACATTAAAGAAATCGTTTTTATAGATTTTTGAGGTGCATCTATAGTTCTACATTTTAAGGTTACAAGCTTATATAAACTTTTTCCTATCCTATATATATATATATATATATATATATATATATATATATATAGGCTCTTTTGTGGGGTCTGTCCCTTTTGGGTGAGAGGACCATTTTGAAAAATTTGAGGTGCTTTCAAAAGGTCCATCGAGCAGGATTGTTGAACAAAGAATTTACATTTGACCTATTGGATGCTCCAAAAAATCCAATGCTGATCGATTGGAAAGTTTAAACAAACGTTGGACTCTAAACAAATGACCAGAGGACATCACACTCAGGGCCAAATTCACCCGTGCATTCTGTATCATAGAAACACTAGTTTTATATCATGTACTGGGAACAAAACAATTCCAAAGGTTTAATCATCTGTTACAATTTATATCAATCTAAATCTATACCGAATACCCTTGATTTGGGCATAGAAACCTATACATACGATTCTAAGAAGGAAAATACACATATGTACTCAAATGAAATGCAATTCCAAGGGTATATTGACCCATCTATCTGAACTGAAATCGGGCTGCTCCTTTGAGATCGAGCTTCAAGTGGATCAAGAAAAATAAAACAAACTTTTCTCTCTCTCTCTCTCTCTTTCCGATACGTTTTAGAAGACCCTAATATATGAGATTGTTTCCTTGTGCACCATGTATACAATTACTCTCTATCTCTCACGATTAGTACAAAAGATCAAAACTTGTGAACCCTTCTCTAATTGAGGAACACGTTTATTTAGTCTTCATCAGTAGGTAATCATCAGTCTTTAATTGATAATCACGAAGTTCCTCAATAGTTATCCATCCGCTGATTTGTGCGTCAATCCACATCTTTACACGTTAATTTTCATGACAATAATCATCCTGCTTCAACAGCTATTTCAACTAGATAACCACATGACTTAAAATGAATATGAATGCCCTCATATTATGATCAATGCTCATCTTCATAGTATTTTGAATTTTAAACTCGCAAACTTCAGTTTTGGTGAAGTTATCACATGAGAAAAATCAGGAATATGTTATCTTTATCGTCCGTCAGTCAGTTTCTCCAGCGCATTTTTTATACATCTTTGTAATTCTCCAATCATTCTCAGATGGTAGATCCATTGATCATGAAATATGGTGAGATGAAAGAGGACTTTGAGACGAACATAGTGGCCTAAGCCTCACTTAAAATGATTGCAGATGAGAGAGATCTCATTTGTTCAAGTTATTGTGTTTCCTAGAAATTGTGCGAGCAATACCAGTGAATTGCAGATGCAACCACTTCCACCACATGAATCAAACAATGTTACACCTTTTAAGAGCGAGAGAGCATTGAGTCAGGCATCCAACGGTCCTAGTCTCATGATAAAATTCATTATTTTGAGAGAGAAACACCCATTTTGGTAATCGGGTGTCAACCTAGCTGTAACATACAGAGTCTAAGACTTTTAACACCTTATCTGCTGGTGAATACATATGATGAGTCAAATCATCTCCAAATGATGTGAAATTAAGGGTGAGGGGTATAATGCCTCGAATATAATTTCCAGAGGGTCTTGGCTCAATCCCAAAATACAAAGTTTTGAGTTGTTGGTTAAGGCATATCTTAACTGCCAGTGGATACAGATACTGAGTTAAGCCAATTCTGAATATTGCCCAATTTATATCATTCTTAGACTTAAAGGCATATGAAGCCTCAATATATCTATATCTTAAAGGATTGACCTCATTATATCATCGTATGACGAGGTTTTCCTTATAATCTATCTGTTAAGCCCCATATCCTTAACGAAAGACGAATTAAAGAGTCATATTACATCTCATCCAAAACTCCTCCAATATCTAGCAGATATGCATGCATGGGCTATGGGAATATATGTATCCCAGAGTTTCATCTCAAATTGAAATGTTTTCATGATTTTATCAACGGGGGAAGTTTTTTCTTTGCTTTAGCTATTGGAATATATTGAGTTAAGGCTTCTTTTTTGGCTTCAGGGTCTGATATTTTATCAATTATTTCTATTACTAAATTTTCTTCTTCAGAAAGCATATTGCAAAAACAATTATTTTCTTCTTCCGAGTCAGAGCTGCTAAATATCATATTGTCATCTTCAATTTCCCCGACAAGAGGCTTAGAGTCTGTGGTTGATGAACTTTCATCCGATTCCTCATCTATTTGTAATATTTGATAGTTTTTATACTTTCTTCTAACTGCAAGGCATTAATTTTCTTTCTTACTCGACATTTATTTTTATAGTGCCCTACCTTGCCACAGTTATAGCATACGGGTATTTTTCTTTTTCCTCTAGATTTTTTAAAATTATATTTAGGGGCAAATTTTTAGTAAATTTATCCTTATTGTTTTTCTTATTATCAAACTTGTATTTCTTATTTTTATACCTCCTCTTATCAGGTTTATTAGACATGGGTAGCGTATTATATCCGAATTGTTCGCAGAAATCACCCAATTCTTTCTTGCCCGTCATTCTTTGCTTATCCAATTGTCTCTTTAACTTCAAGTCAGTACATTAGGCAAGTCCTTCTGCACATATCTAAACTGATAATTCTTCTAATGTATAAAGGGAGTATGGAATTATTCCTCCATGTTTATTTTTCAATCTATTTTTGACCTTTTCAACAAATAGGTATGGTAGTCCAACAATAAACTTTTCCTTCCAGTGATCAGCTTTACTATCTTCTCTGGAAAGGAGTCGGGAAAAGAATACGTCTTTATACCATTTGTAATGTGATAATGTTGGACGCCTAAGATTAGACAGGAGGTCTTCAGATCTCATGTCTAACAAAGCAGTACTTCCAACAAAATGGAGAGTTATTGTATATATGAGGATATTTACTGCATCGCTTTCACTATTAGGTATATCTTGTCCAAATTCATTTTTCACTGTCCACTGTCTTGTGGCAGTTAATATTTCTCTTTGAATGGTTTCATCCGTATGGAAGTCCCACCATCCTCTTAGTCAGCCGGTAAAACCATATACAATAGCCTTAGCTATTTCCTGATCATGATTACCACTTATTTTACAGGCTGTTAAATATATTATCATATGTTTCATTGCATCAAGTATTTGGTGATCAGACATACCATCAATATTCCAATTCACTATTGTTCGTCCAGAGTAATATACTGTGCTGGATATTAGGTCTTCTTCAAATTGTATGTCAACAGGGGTTAGTCTTGAATGATACATTCTATTATGAGAGGTTGGTCTAAACATTTTTCCATAATCTATCCAATTAATATTAAGATTTTCTTCTTTGAAAACTTCTTCCATTTCTTGAATCTCATCATTGGTTGATCTTTCTTCTTGCAATACCATAGCTTCTGATTCAACCATTACTCCTTTTCCTTTTATATCCAGTTTGACTAATTTTTTTACTAGTTCATCAATTAGATCTTTATTCTCTTCCTTTTTCTTTATTCCTTCCAAAATGAATCATCCTTCATTGATTTCTGGAGAAGGTTTAAATAGGACAACTTTCTTTTCCTCTTCTTTGACTAACTTAATTTTGTTATTTTGGGTTTTACTTACTATATTTTCAATTTTGGTAGTTTGTTTGCCAATTGTTTGTAAACACAAATTGGTATAGTTATTTTATTCAATTATATGTGGTATGACATCTATTTTATGACTATGATTATCAGTTTCTTTAGGAATTATCTTATATGGAGAAACCTTGGATTTAGGCTTTTCTTCTTAGTGATCCTCTTAATTGAAGGCTTCTATCATGAGGATGTATGTTGTGGATCTCTTCTCCTTCAGTTGTATGAAATATTTGATACTAGTTTTCGATGGCATTGAGACAAAAGCCAGGAATTAAGATTTCCTTTTCCCTTAATATATGTCTAAGCCAATCAAAGAAACCTATGTTTTGCTTATTTTTCTTTATAAATTTATTAAATTTTTTATGAAATGCATCTTGCAATTCTTTGGGAAATTATGCTAAGTACCAATCACGTATTTGTTTATTTTTCTTAGAAAGATAATCATTTTTAATTTCTTCTAAGTCTAGTTTTTCCTCTTTCTGTAGTGTGAGTATATGAAAATCTAGCTCAGACGGTGTAGGTTCATTACTTGGGTCATACATTTTATAGACGAGTCTATGGATATTATTGTTCGTTCGAGTTAGTCCTTCAATTATAGGTTTCTGATATACTGATGAATGTACACATATACACATATATATACATATATATGTGTATACATATGTGTATAGTTGTATATATACATGTATTTATACTTGTATGTACATGTATACCCATTAATACATGTAAATACATATATTTATGTGTATTTACATATACACATATATACATATACACATATATACATATATGTGAATACATATATATTTATATGTATACATGAAAACATATTTCTACATGTATATCTATAAATACATAAATTTACATATATGTTTTTACATATAAATTTACATACATGTATATTTACATATATTTATATGTAAATATATTTAAATATGTATAAATATATGTACATAAGTAAAAATATGTAATTTACACATGTAAATGTATGTATTTACATGTATTTATATATAAATATATTTACATATAAATATATTTATTAGTAAATACATGTAAATATACTAACATATATGACGTCATGTAAATACATACATATATGATGTCATACACATATATTAACATATAAGTAAATATGTATATATTTACATACATATTTATATTTACATATAAATATATATAAATATATGTACATATATTGATATATGTCTATTTATGACATCATAAATATGTGTATATGTATATGTCTATGCATGTATATATACATATACGTATGTACATATACATATATATATGTATATATACATATACATATACATATGCATATACACATATTTATGATGTCATAAATATACATATATAAATATATGTACATATATTTACATATATTTATGTGTATATACATATATGAGGTCATAAACATATGGGTATATATATATATATAAGTACTCAAATATATGTATATATGTACATATACATATACATATATTTATAATGTCATAAATATACATATATAAATATATGTACATATATTACATATATTTATGTGTATATACAGATACACATCTATACATACATATATGTGTATATCCATATATATACGTATATGTATATATTGATGAGTATATGTATATACACATACATGTATATATATGCACACATATATATATATATATATATATATATATATATATATATATATATATAATATATATATATATATATATATATATATATGTATGTATTGGGCCATATATGTATATATACATATATATTTATGTATATACATATACATTTGGAAATGTCCGCGTTCAAAACATACTTGGATGTACATATGTATATATTTATGCATATACATACATGTATATATACTCAATGCATATGTATATACATATATACATATAGGGAAAATATGGGATTAGCCCACTAGCTCATATTAACATATGAGCCCAACGTCTCAGATTGATTCTGGGTCGATCTGATGATCACGGATGTCTGACAGTGTTTGAGTTTTAGTTTTTTTTTCTATAAATCCAACTCACTTGAAATTTTAGAGGTGTGTTCATCAAAAATAGGTGAATCTTCTAAAAATATCAAACAAATATTTTTCATGAAATAAATTAACCAAAATACCCCCAAAATGTTTTAGAGGGTATTTTGTCATTTTATTTTTCACGGATAACGTTTTTTGTATTCTTATAAGGTGCACCAAGATGAGAAGATCACACATCTAAAATTTCAAGTGATTTGGATTTGTAGAAAAAAAAACTAAAATTCAAGCACTACCGGACATCCGTGATCATCTGATCGGCCCATATTCAATCTGGACCGTTAGGCTCAGATTTTCATAAGAGCTAGTGGGCTAATACCATCTTTTCCCATACATATATATGTATATATACATACATATATGCATGTATATATATACATGTATGTACATATAAACATATATACACATGTGTATATACATATGTGCATATATGTAAATATATATGTATATACATATGTATATAAATATATATATATATACATATATGTGTATATGTACGTATATATATACATATACGTATATATGTAAATACATATATGTATATGTATTTAGATACATATATATATATCTATACACAATATGTATGTATATATATATTGTATATATATATGTATATATCTATATTGTATATATACATATATAATATGTATATAAGTATATATATATATATATATATATATATATATATGTGTGTGTGTGTGTGTGTATATATACATATATGTATATACATGTATATATATATATATATATGTATATATTCATATTTGACTCAATACATATGTACATGTATATATACATATATGTGTATATACACATATATGTATATACATGTGTATATACATATACACATCTATACATACATATATATATATATATATATATATATATATATATATATATATATATATATATATATATATTTATATATATATATATATACACATATGTATATATATTTGTACATGTATATATATATATATATATATATTTGAGTTCATATATGTATATATACATATATATATTGTATATGTATTTGTATATATGTATATTTCTTTCTATGTGTATATACATATATGTGTATATATACATGTGTATACATGTATATATGTGTATATGTGTGCACACACACACACACACTCACACACACACACACATATATATATATATATATATATATTTGTGTACATGTATATATACATGTATTTACACTTGTATACACATGGATACACGTAAATACATGTAAATACATATATTTATATGTATTTACATATACACAATACATATACATATACACATATACATATATAAATATATGTGAATAGATATGTATTTATTGGTATACATGTAAGTAAATTTATATGTAAATACATGTAAATATGTAAATACATATATGATGTATATTACATGTATACATGTGAATACATAATTTACATATATGTATTTACATATATGTATTTACATATTTACATGTATTTACATATAAATTTACATACGCGTATATTTACATATGTAAAAATATGTAAATATATGTATTTACATATGTATATACATGTACATATGTATATACAAATACATACGTATGTACTCATATGTATATGTATATACCTATACAAAAGTCATATGTATATGCATTTGAGTACATATGTATATGAGTACATATGAGTACTCATATACATACAAAACTCAAATGAGTACATATATTAGTACCCAAAACTCAAATCTATAAGTACTCATAGAATACTCTAGAGTACATAGAGTACTCAAAACTCAAAACTTTATGTACTCTATGAGTCCTCATGAATACTCATAGAGTTCTGAGTATTTTTGAGTACTCATAGAGTTTTAAGTACTCTATGAGTACTCATTCAGTACTCTATGATTTTGGAGTTTTGAGTACTCAAAACTCTATGAGTACTCTATGAGTTTTTAGTACTCAAAACTCTATGAGTACTCAAAAACTCATAGAGTTTTGAGTACTTATTTTTGAGTTTTGAGTACTCAAAAACTCAAAAACTCAAAAATGAGTACTAAAAAATGAGTACTCAAAATAAGCACTACATTTTTTATTACTAAATAATTCATAGAGTTTTGAGTACTCAAAACTCAAAACTCAATTGAGTTTTGAGTACTCAAAAAAACTCGTAGAGTATTCATATGAGTGTATGAGTACTCAAAACTCATAGAGTTTTTTTTATGAGTACTCACAAAACTCATAGAGTTTTGAGTACTATATGAGTTTTATTTTTAGTACTCAAAACTCTAGAGTACTCAAAACACATTGAATGTTTGAGCACTCTTAGAGTACTCATAGAGTACTAAAAAATGCAAAACATGTTTTGAGTACCCTAAACTACACAGACTCAATCGGTGCTGCACGACCCTAAACCGTACAGCCTCGATCTGTACTGCACGACCCTAAACTGCACCGCCTCGGTTTGTGCTAAACGGCCCTAAACTGCACAGCTTTGGACCGTGCAGTACGACCCTATACTGCACAGCCTCGGTCCATGCTGCATGACCCTAAACTGCATAGTCGAAACTATATGACCTTAAACTGTAGCGATGGTCCGTGCTGCATCAGCTTAAACTGCATAACACCACCTTAAACTGCACAACACCACCTTAAACTGCACAACACCACCTTAAACTGTACAGCACCATAGTACATACTATACGACCTTAAACTGTAGTGGTGGTCTGTGCTGTATGACCTTAAACTGCACAACATCATGGTCCAAACTATATGACTTTAAACTATAGCAGAGGTCTAGTTGCACGACCTTAAACTGCATGGTCCTAGTCGTATGACTTTAAACTACATAACCACGGTCTAGTTGTGTGACCTTAAACCATAACACCCATCCTAGTTGCATGACGTTAAAAGGCTCAACAACCACTGCCCAGCTGTATGACCTTAAACCATAGTGCACGTCTTGCTGGCATGACGATAAATTGCTTTGCCCAGGTCACGGAGGCATGACCATAAACGTGCCCCCACATACACGCACACGCCTTTATGTGCACTTTCACGCAAGCCTTTCCTAACCTACCTGATAGTATGTGTGCACCACCTTCATTACCTCCCTAGTGAGTTCATTCATTTCATCACCATATCGCATTCCCCAGTGAGTCTCAACCATGCTCACAAACGGCGAACCATCCTACCATCCATACTCGTTGTAAGTTAGTGGGTCACCATCGTCCACTCACATTTCATACAATGTCCATCTCTCATAAATAGCCCCAAGCCATCTCCCCAAGTGAGCCAAACCACCCCCATACTCACTCCATGGCCTTCATAGACTGCCATCCATCACCATCACGATCCAACTGTATGACCTTAAATCATAGTGCACATCCAGGCCGCATGATGTTAAACTGTTTCACACAGGTCCCAAAGGCGTGACCTTAAACATGCCTTCACAAAGAAAAAGAGAAAAGAATATTGGGCATAGTGTATACCTGATCAAGGAAACGCTATGAGTAAAAATGACGGACATGCATGGTCACGAAATCATGAGTAAAAGAGTTCTATGAATAAAAAAATCGAGTACGATGAAAACTTGAAAGGGTATCATGAGCAAGAATGAAAAAAAAGGGTGGACATGACCAAAAGGTCATGGGTAAAAGAACCCCACAAAAAGAAGTTGGCGAAAACCGTCTCTACGGTGCCGCTTCCCAAGACCAAGTAAAAATCCGCAAAGGACACTTGGATTAATAAACAGGTTAATACAACACTCGCCTCGACAGGCAGCTTCAATCCTCACTCAAAGAAGAAAATCTCTGGTGACATAAAAACCAGGAACCCAAAAACATGAGCTTCAAGGAAATGATTCTGACAGTCCGAGTCTAGATGCAAAAGGACTTGAAAGATAGAAGACTCGCTGAGACGGTAAGACAAGTCTCATAAGGAAGAACATTATTCTCACGAGTTCACAATTACACTCTAAGAAAAAGACATTACAAAGGCATGAAACTGACAAAGCAAGGGGAGAACCTGTCAGAAACTTCAACTTGCTTAGCCGACAGCCCCAGACCTCTGGGACCAGCTAACACTACTCCCGACTGGACCCGGTAGACCCCAAAGTGGTACTCTAAACGTTAAAAGCAAACATTGTGTAGTAGCAAATAGTACCTAACAAAGCAAACCAACGAACCCAGACCAAATGGGAATAATGCCCTTCGCCATGGCACTCAATTGCCGGATGGGCCCGATTTTGACGGATGAGGTCCGTACAAAATCCTCAGATTTAGAATCACAAACAGTCCGCACGAGGGTGAGGACTTCGACAATATCCCTAACAAAAGTCTCTTCTCCCCTTAAAGTCTCCACGAACGGACTTGCGATCAATGCATCCCTATGTCTGAGCAGCCTAATTACACCATTATGTGAATCTCCTCGGAGTTCACGTGTTCTTGTGACTAGGAAGGAAAAAAGTAAAGGCTAAAAGAAACATTCCAAATGATTGTCCTTCTCGCTTCTCTTGAAGCACAACAATCGGTGGGACAAGCTGTTTGAACGTATTTTTCAACACCTTGGTCCCTGGTAGGAAGCAGGTCAATAAAGCCTACAAAACAGTGAAAATTCCTAATAGTTTCATAATGGCCCCAAAATTGGTCAAGATATTTATCAGTACTTCAAAATACCACCTGCCAAGTTTCATCTTGATCAGACATGTTTAAGGCAGTGAACACAAAGGAACAGTTTTCGAAAAAAATGGCCTTTAGCACCCTGAAACCGACCCTACAACTGGAACTACATTTTCGATGTCTCAAATCATTATGGGACCCCACTATTATATCTGGCATGGTCAAAAACCCTATGGGCCAAGTTTCGACTTAATCGGACACTCTAGAACAAAGATATGAGTAAAACATTAAAACAGGAGGGGCCGCACACCATTCCCGTGTGGCACCACTGCACCAAATCACGAAGCTCCGGCAAAAACTCAAAAGTTTCAAAATCTTCATACGGGCTCCAAATCGCCTCCCATTCACGTGATCGTAACGGCATGCTTAGTGCACTACGACAAAAAAATTATAGTAAAGCATCAAGGAACAAGTGCACTCTAGATCCGAAGTTTCCAAGATTCAAACAAATTTCAAGTCTCGTGATCATGGTTTGAAAACATGATTCATGGCTCGAAATTGGTATCAAAACGATTGCCATGTCGAGCCCTACAAGAAAACAATAATCTTTCAATCAAACGGGCATCAGAGCAACCCCGGGTCAGCCACGAAAGAACACGAAAGTTCTCGAGTACTAGCAGGGACTACACTGGAATTTCACATATTGTTAGGCAGGGGAAAACAGTCCTTTTTCACCCATTTTTAAATTTTTTTTATTTAATTAAATCTTAATTTTCAGTAATTACGCCTAATTTTGATCAACTACTCATGTTTGGGCACAATTCTATATAAACAGGCACTGCCTCATTGTAAAAGGGACCCTCGGCCTTCAATTGATGGTTTGAAGATTGAATAAAAATTTTAATTCCTTGCTTGAGCCCGTGAGTACGTCTTGGAGAGAGAGAGGAGAAAGAAGAAAAGGGGTGGTACCCTTCGGGTAAGCAACTTTCCCTCTCCTCCCTCTCTCTCCTTCTTTCCTCTCTCTTTCTCTCTTCTCTCTCATTCTCTCTTCTCTCTTTCTTTCTCTCTTTCTCTCTCTTCTCTCTTTCTCTCTCTTCTTTCTCTTTCTCCCTTCTCTCTCTTTCTGATGCAACAGGCAAGGCTTAACATTGATCGGTTTCCTCTATCTTCTCTCTATGTCTCTCTCTTCTCTCTTTCTTTCTCTTCTCTCTCATTCTCTCTCTTCTATCTTTTTCTGATGCAACTGATAAGGCTTAGCACCGGTTGGTCTCCTCTCTCTCTCTTCTCTCTCTCTCTCTTTTCTTTGTTTCTTTCTCCATCTTCTCCTCTCATCTCTATCTTCATTTATCCCCTTTTGATGCAATCGACGAGGCTTAGCGCCAGTTGGTTTTCTCTCTCTTCCTCTGTCAATCGGTGAGACCTTACGCCAACTGCTTTTCTCTTCCTCTGTCAGTCGATGAGACTTATCACCAACTGAGTTTCTCTCTCTTCCTCTATCAATCGACGAGACCTAGCATCGACTGGTCTTCTCTCTCTTCCTCTATCAGTCGGTGAGCCTTAGCATCGACTGGGTTTTTCCCTCTTCCTCTGTCAGTCGGCAAGGCCTAACGTCGACTGGCTTTCTCTCTCTTCCTCTCTCAGTCGGCAAGACCTTGCGCTGACTGGGTTTCTCTCTACCTTTGTCAGTTGGCAAGACTTAGCATCAACTAGGTTTCTCTCTCTTCCTCTGTCATTCGAAGAGATCTAACATCGACTGGGTTTCTCTCTCTTCCTCTATCAGGCAGCGAGACCTAACATCGACTGGGTTTCTCTCTCTTCCTCTATCAGGCAGCGAGACCTAACATCGACTGGGTTTCTCTCTCTTCCTCTATCAGTCGGCGAGACTTAGTACCGATTGGATTTCTCCCTCTTCCTATGACAATCGGCGAGACTTAGCACTGACAGCTTCCTCCCTCTTTCATCTCCTAAAATAGTCTGCAATGTCTAGTGCAGACTGTATCTTCTCTCCTTTATTCTCCCTCCTATCTTCCTTCTTCTCTCTCCTTTTGTCTATTCCATTCTTCACTTCAAACCGTTCCTCTGTTACTCTTGCGTTTGACCAAGAGGGATTGAGGTTAGCAGCTCATAGCAGGCCTATAGTCTAGCCATAATGTTGTTGTGCCAGGATCACTTGGCCTGCTTTACTGCCACAACAGATCAACCATTGTGCATAGTTGGTCGATATTGGTAATAATGTCTAGTGGTGATCCTGTGAGCTGGTCTTCATTATCGAGCCCATTTGGCTACCACGTTATGCCAATGATCAACCAGCCTAGTCATTGCTTTGATCCTCTCGCTTGGTCGAATTCTTCTCTCCCCCCGTCTTTCTTTCTTCTTTTTCAATGCGCATGCTTGTGTACATTCATCAGAGAGGACAAGGGTGAGGTCTGACCCACCTATCTCATAACCTTTTCCATACACGTGTGTGATTGCAGAAAAGCAGAAAATAAGAAGAAAACGAGCCAAGGGAGGTGATTCTGAACCAGTTTTATTACTGGGGGGCTTTCTTCATGATCTAAGAGTGCGCCCACATGAGTCAGCCCGAGTAAGTCCTGAACCCACCTTTAAAATTCCTCTCTCACTGATTGGTAACACCTTTCCCCATTTTTGAAAGAGGTTCTCGAGAGAGCGATCTCATAAATGTCCCGAGTCTTCCCCGAAACTCGAGACACGTGCTGCCCGATCCTCTAGGATTTGGAGGGCAAGATCGAGGCACTTAACCACACCCTAAATCCGAAATTAGGGTATAACCACCCCAATACTACAGAGACTTGCTGATCATCAATACTTGAATTAGAAGGGCAAAGAGGAACCGGTTCTGATACGGGCGAGTCCTCAGGCGCTTGGGAGTTCGGGGCTATTCGGCCCAGTCAGGTACTCATCCTCCCTTCATTTCTTCTTTTATTTTATTTATTTTGTTTTGATCTGATTTTGATTTGTTTTGATTGAAAATCTTGTTTTGAAATCCTTTGGATCACGCTGGCTCCACCACAGATTTGACAATAGGTCTTCTCGTTTTCGAGAAGATCTGATCTCATATCTGAATTCGATTGTTCCCACTTTCTCTACCATATCTTTTCCTTTTCATTTTTATCAGTTTGAAGTGTCAAATCACGATGATTTTGCCCAGTAAACACCACTTAGCACACTTCTAATGTGGGTGACGATGTTAAAAGCACTCCACAACGGGCTAAACAAGGCCTAGGGCATTAGCCTCTTGGGGCAATAGAAGTGTCGAGAGGCATTAAAAAAAGAAATCATGTGAGGTGTAACAAAAGTAAGAATAGAATGAAATCATGTAGTAAAGTCAATCAAAAGACAGAAGCACTTTATTCATGTGTTAAAAACTTTTACAAAGTACTGGTAAGAGGAAATGACATGTTCAGAAACTATCAGTCATCTTATTGATATCGAAGTTGCGTGCTATAGGATAAGTCTCGGTTCCCTGGACACGCTCCTTCAGTTCCGCCCTAATTTGAGTCTCCTCTGCCATCGCTATAGTTTTCGACTCTATTATGCCATTGAGTTTGAACAAATCTTCAATCAATGAGGCCTCCATGGCCCTCCTTTAGACCATCTCCATCTCAAGGCCCGTGAAATCCTGTCTCAGTATTCGCATCTCTTCTTTGATTTCGATCCTTCTCTTGAAGCTTCCTTACGCCTCCCTCATGAGATCCTGCTGACGGCCAGTTATTGTGGCCTTCTTCTCGATGCAAGAATCAATCTCCTCACGACAGCCCAAGATCAACTCTTCCAAGAAGGCTAGCTTACTAGTTTATTCCTCATGATGTTGCACCCCCAACCATCAGCTCTCCAACTCGTTTAGAGTTGCATTAAAATGAGAAAGAACTTTTGGTGCACTCTCATTGTGGTGGTCGTAGCAAACTCCTTCAATCTTGCCAAAGCTTTTCCTAGCTCATTGAAAGGCAACTTCCTTAAGTCTTGAAGGCCTGCTCGAAGCATGCCTGCAATCACGTTAGAAACCTCTCTAAAAATGGGCCTAGATGGTGTTCCTGAGATTACTACTTCTGAAGAAGCCTCAACCTACTCAGGTTCTTCAGTGCCAGCCTCCCTGCCTTGACCTTCTCCCATAGGGACCTCTAATTTTGTCCCAGCAGGCTCTGAAGAAAGTTGTTCCCCTTGCTCTTCATCTTCCTGAACTGTCACTATAGCATTAGCAAGTTCAGGAACCGCCTCCTCTCCAGTCAATTCAGCTCTTGCCACGACTTCTTCCATTTGGCTTGTACCTTCAATAGCCAGAACCTCGGCCACGAAGAGCTCAATCCTCTCATCTTCATGAGCTGGGACCATGGAGGCAACAACCTCTTGGTGCCTAGGCGCATCATCAATTATGGGCTCTTCTTCTTGAGTCATATTCCCTGCCTCGGTCTAGGCACTGAGCTCCAGATGCACAGAGACCACATCATCATCAAATTCCCTTCTTGGAGCAGTTTCTTCGGACCTGTATCCTCATCAGTACCCCTTCAAGCTGCCTCCGACTCGGGGACTGTCTTTATATTTACTGTCACAAGATCCGGAGTCACC
Source organism: Amborella trichopoda (assembly GCF_054954075.1). Classification (NCBI taxonomy): domain Eukaryota; kingdom Viridiplantae; phylum Streptophyta; class Magnoliopsida; order Amborellales; family Amborellaceae; genus Amborella; species Amborella trichopoda. Next base: position 30,941,995 of record NC_142340.1, read on the forward strand.
TCCCAATCAGAAGCAATGACAACGGCCTCAGAGTGACCGGAGTCATCTGCCCCAATTTTTAAAGAAAAAGAAGGCAATTCAGGAGAAGCAGAAGGTGGTCCAAAGAGCACAGAGGGTGATACTGGGGGAGTTCCTAAAAGATCAGAATAGGAAGAGCTACCTCCTGGTTCTGACATCATAGGAAGGTTGACACTCTTACACCTCCGAGTATGCTCACTAACTGAAGACAGTGCACGAGCATCAATAGCGGTCAAGCGCTTTCTTTTTACTCCCCTGCCAGAGTAGGAGCGACCGCTTCAGAACCACCTACCTGAGAAGGTCATCCAGCCAATTTACTGCGGGGACCACTCCCGATTAGGGCGTTCAGGTCTTGTGGGGGACGCTTTTCATAACCAGGGACTTCCGCCCCTTCATCCCACTCGAAGATGGAACTAAGATTATTGAACACACTCCCAGTCCTCATCTTCATTACAAGAAATTCTGATGAGGCCTCATTAGCTGCTATCTCACAAAGAAGCGCTAAAGGTCGCCAGTTAGAGGGATAATCTAAGACAAATACCGCATCAGAAGCAAGAGCATCCGCCAGTCTCCTATGCTGGTATCCTAACACTAGTTTCCATTCTCCCCTTTCCAAGGGTGATCTTTATCCTAATATCCCTTGCTGGTGATTCTCGACCAGTTCACATAGGCCTTGGTCGTACGTACCCTCCTGCCAAAGTGAGCTAATACATATTTGCTGGTTTCATCATCTCTTGACACATAGACCAAGCAATCTGTATATGCTCTAGCAGCCAGCACTCATGGAAAGTTCCAAACTCTTCCATCTTCCCCTTGTTCACCTTACTCCGGCGTTTTTCAAAAAACACCGAGAATGGGCAGCCTTGATCAAGCCCGTGCTGACGGGCAAAGCCGTGGGGGAAATACCCCTCTAACCTGGCACTGTGAGTAGTAAGATTAGGTAAAACTCCCCCTCTGATGCTTAGGATGGACATGAGCTCCTTAATGGTTGTTGGAGCGTCGTCTAGCTCCTTCCCTAACTCATCAATGAAAGCACGATCGACGAAGCTCCCTACCGAGAAGGGGACTCACCTCATGTTAAAAGAGTCATTCCCAAATAGACCTGGAGCCTCCCCTGGTGTATGAAAGATAGCCCACTGGTTGGAAATCCACATCAAGAATGACCACAGTTTATTTCCTAAGCATTGATGCTTGACATAGGTGTCAGGGACATAGGCCCCTAGACGCCTGTGTACGTAATGGATGGGGAATGGAGTTTTAAAATCTCCAGGAAATTCCTCTCCCCCTACAATGTCATTCCCTCCCTCTTTACCCTTGTAGGCCTTTCCATGGGAGATGGCCCCCAAGCCATTGTAAATGTTACACAAGACTGGCTGAGCAAGGGCATACTCATGCCCTCATGCCATATCACATGCCACATACAGTACGCTTGGACGAATGCCATCCCCCCAGCCAGGGAGTATTAATTTGCAAAAAAATATATGTGGCCAAGAAGACACGATCATCGTCGATCTCAAGTTGATATACAAGAGGCGTCTCATTCGCAACATCCTTCCCTTTCCCGTTTGGAGTGCCCTGACCACCCTCAGGATAATCCCCATAAGAGAATTTCACCCATTCTGTGAAGGTGACCCTGTCATTGCTAGACCGGATGGCAATCGACTGATAAGCCTCGAGCATCTTTTGCAGATTGGCAAGCAACACCTCACCCCCCAAGTAGGCACCATTGAAGATGACCGAGTTCGGGGACATGAACTCATCGTACATGGCCTCGATCATTAGAAGACCTCCTATAAAATGAAGATCTAGTAAAGAGATTCCTACTTCTCCATGACCAAGAAGCCAGGTATTACTAACATGGCTTCACATCTCCAGTAACACGTTTACTGTGTTGAAGCAACGATCAAAGTAGCCTCCCGAACACTGGACCGCTACTAATAGTGAAGCACGTTCAAGAGTATTTCTGTACGACCCCAATACCTTGATAGTCCAAGAAGAGTATCCCTTGACGTATTACTGCTCCCCTTGAATTCAAAGGCCTTTTGTTGACCACATTAGTAGTCCCTTTGCCTGTATAATTCATTTCCCTAAGGTAGGCAAGTTCTCTCTAGAAGCTATGTTCTTATGCATACAGTGAAGAAGTGCCACCCCTTCTTCAGTACTGATGTTGTCGTCATTGCCCTCGCGTACTTTGAAACAAACTAGGCAAGTAATGAAATTGACACTGAGGGGCCACTCTGGTTCACATACTGGACGGGTCAGCCAAATCTGCTCACACCTTGATAAAACCTCGCCTGTGAAATCACAGGTGCCGACTTCTCCCTCTCTTGGAAGCCTCTTCAAATCAGGAATTTGATAAGAAGAACCAGACATTATAAAATGCTTAGTGGTGTACTCCCAAAAATTTGCTAAGACACTGATCAATGTCGGTTGTGTCCGCTAATACCTAGGGCTGGCTGCGTCTACCAACCCTCAGCGTCGATTGAGCTTATCGATGCCCAGCGCCGGTTGCGTGCTAATACCTAGCACCAGCTGCGTCTGCCAACCCTCAGTGTCGGTTGAGCTTATCGATGCTCGACGCCCATTGCATGCCAATGACTAGCGTCGGTTGAGCTTATCGATGCCCGACGCCAGTTGAGTTTGATGACACTCAACGCTGGTTGAGCCCCAATGTCGGTTGTGTGCTAATGGCTAGCATCAGCTGAGTCTGTCAACACTCAGCGCCGGTTGAGATTGCCAAGGCCCAACGCCAGTTGTGTCCTCCAAAGGCCAGTGTCGGCTGTCATTAGATCTCTCACACGTGCCACGCCTCGAACTCAGCTGAGTTGACTGACGACTTTCACACGTTCTTCGGCGCCGCCTGACACACGAGCGAAGTCGAACCTTCACCACGTCTACCGCAATTGCACGATTTCCAAGGGCACTAATTCACCTCGCATGACTATTCACCTTCCCTGCAACTGTTTGTCCCATCGATTTCCCGTCAAAATTTCTACTACACGGTTGGAAAAACCCACTGAAAGACTTCCCCTGCCAGCGTTTTTGGCTGAGAAGTCACCAAAACCTCTGCAAAATCACAATGCTGGAAAAAATCACTTAGAGATTTTTCCACTACCGTGTTTTTTGGCCAGGAAGTCACCAAAACCTCTGAAAAATCACTACAACCCCCAAGAAACCCTTAAAACTCCACGAAAAATTCCCAAGACTTGCGAAAATGCCTACCACTGCACTTCCCGCCTTTTCTACCTTAAAAATACCCATGCCAGAGTTTTGCTCTTCCCAGAAAGCCCCTTGTGCTAGGCAGAGTCTTGCTTTTCAGAAAACCTTCCCGCAAAAACCTTTGCTTACTGAAACCTTCGCTGAAAGGTTTCCTGAAACACTCGACCTCTTGCAGGAATCTCACTTGCCACTTGTCGGACACCCTTTACTCACCGTTAAAAATTTTCTCAAGTTTTTACCTTCGGTGAAAAGTGAGGGAAAACGGGGTCTTACCCCCCTTATGTAGCTTTCACTACCCGCCCTCACAAATTGGGAATCCAAGTCACATTTAAGGAAAGCCAAACGTCGATGAGCCAGGATGAGCTTTGACTCGAGGCCCGAGCCAACAATCATCGCCGCCTGTAAAATTCCAACAAATGGGCCGAAACAGGTCAAGCTCGGGTCATGACTCAAGTATCAATCCATGCTCAGCGATGGGTACTCGATTGAAGTGACTTGGCACTGGGTGAATTTCAAACAACCCTAGAGCCGGTTGACTTGGCACCGAGTGAATTTCAAACGACCTTAATGCTAGTTGACTTAGTGCTGGTTGTGTTCAAACAATTTCATGACTCGTTCACAGCGCCAGCTGAGTTTTAACAACCCAGCACCGATTGTGTTTTTGAGAACTCAGCGTCGGTTGAACACTTGCAAGAAACAATTATTGCTACACCTGACGTTGGCTATTTCAAGCCGTCTATTGTTGCCTAATTCCAGCTGAAGCCTTGCGTGACTTGTCATCCCCAGTGGAGTTGCACCCAGGCCGTTGCGCCCAAGCCGTGACCTATCATCCCCAATGGAGTTAGGAGAGGGCCACTGTGCCTCATCCCCCAGTAGGAGTCACACCCATACTGTAGCCTATTATCCCCAGTGGAGTTAGGGTCATTCTTACCTCTTCAATTCCTGATGGGTCTGTTTCACACCAAGCTATCTTATCCTCAGGGAGTCGGGTTACCTGTCGTAAGCCAATTCTCCATAGAGTCTCATCTTTCACCCAAGGGAGCCACGCTTGCCCCCCTAAGCCCTAGTGAAGTTTGCTTATGTTGGCCATTCTTTATCAGGTCACCATTTCCATCTAAGCCCTCAGTTTGTGAATGGTCTTAACCATTTTAGCCCCAGGGAGTCGGATTGTCATCCACATACCTATTCCCTATGGAGCTCCACCTACATGGTGACCCAAACTGCATGGTCTGAGCTGCATGACCCTAAACTGCACAACCTCGATCTGTACTGCACAACCCTAAACTGCATAGCCTTGGTCCGAGCTACATGACCCTAAACTGCATGGCCTCGGTCCGTGCAGCATGAGCCTAAACAACATAGCCTTAGTCCGAGTTGCATGACCCTAAACTGCATAGCCTCAGTATATGTATACATATATGTACGTATATACAATATGTACAATACCACATACATATATGTATGTACAGATATATATGTATTGTATATATATATATATATGTATATACCTATACATATGTATATATATGTGTATGTACATGTATATATGTACATATATATATATATCTACATATATGAACATATATATATACATATATACACATATGTCTCTATATATACACATATATACATATATAGGTATGTATATATATATACATACACATATACATATATATATATATATATATATATATGTATATATGTATACACTATATAGAGTACTCTATACTGTATAGATTACTCTTTTGTCCTAGTTCGATTTTGTTTTTTAATTGTTTTCTAAGCTTAAGGTCAATACAGATTTCTAAACCTATAGCACAAACTTCAGCAGATAATTCTCCAAGAGTATAGAGGTCGTAATTTAATTCTCATTATTTTAGCTTTCAACTTATTTTTTACGTTTTTAGCAAATAATCTTAGAAGGCCAGCAATAAATTTACCCCTCCAATACCCAGCTCTACAGTCTTCAACTGTCAGAAGCCTAGAAGTAAATGTATCCTTATACCATTTATAATGAGAAAGGGTAGGACATCTAAGATTTTACAAAAGGTCTAACTGTCTTTGAGTCAGAATGCTGGTTTTTCCTATAAAATGTAGAGCAATGGTATAAATAAGATTATTAACACATTCATCTTCAGTAACTTGAAAAGTTTGTATTTGATTGACTGTATTTCTCTGGTTGTGGTGTACTGCATTTTAGCAGTCAGGATGTAATTTTTTTGTCTCAGTGAGATAATTATCCCACCTACCTCTTAATTGTCCTGTAAAACCTACTATGATTGTTTTAGCTACATCTGGATCTTGATTTCCATTATTTATGCTAACAGTAGCATACATCATCATGTGTCTAAGCAGGGTAAGTACAAGATTCCATTGTACTATTGCCTTTCCGTCATACATTGCTGATCCCATTAAAATATCTTCTTCATGTTGAATGTCAACAGGAGACGACCTCGGGTAATACATTTTTGTAGGGGCCATTGTTCTGGTTTTAACTCTGTAACCAATTTTATTGATCTCAGTAGGCTTATCCATAGCTTGCTTAAAAACTTGTTCTAAACTTTCAATGTCTTGTTCAAAGCAGTTATCAGTAATATCTTCAATCATGTTATTAGAAGTCTCAGGAATCTTTTCAAGATTTTTTCCCTTTTCATCTATTTTTAGATTTCCCAGCCTAGACATAACTTCATCCAGAAATTTTGAGCTCACAGGTTGCAATTTGAATCTATTCTTAGGTAATTCAAGTGAGGGTTTAAATACTAAAGGGGCAGTAGTCTTAACCTTGGTTGGTGTACGTTTAGATAGAGAGGGTTTGTCTTGAAAAATATCTTTTTTAGATACTAAATTTTTTATCCTATAGGCTTGTACTCCTAGGGATTTAAGATAGAGATTAGTATAATTATTTTGTTCTATAATAGATTTAAAACGTTCCATTTTGATTTAGGGGTTATGACATTATAGACAGGTTGTTGAACTTCTCCAACTCTCCTTAACTCTTATGGCATAGCATTAATATGTTGATTCTCGTATTCCGTATGAGGAATAGATGAGGTAAAACTCCTAGCCAAAATTCTAGGACTTTAGGAAGCAATATGAATTATAATACTCCTTTGAGGATTAAATTGTAATTGGACTTCCCCACTTGGGAACTCTATTATAAAATTAACATTAGAATTCTGAACAGGTCATGAAGGGGTTTCATTTTGTAGATTCCATTGAGTTGGTAAATTTACCTGATTCCATGTTATAGTCTTGGGAACTATCAAATTTGATTTTTCTACGTTAGTTTGGAAATACAAGGTTTGTCCCCTTTTGTCCATCTTCTTCACATCGGGGCATATAAGTATTCATAACTTTATAGCAAATTCTATATATGATTGCAACATTTTGGGACCCAGCTTCTATGTCAAACCCAGCAGTTTTGAGATTTTAAGTTAAAACCTTTAGAAGGTTAGGGTAGGTTAAAGAAACTAAAAAATTTGTAGAACAATTAAAGTATATAGGGCCTTCACAAAGGTTGGATTCAATGATCCCAAATAAGGAATCAAAAAAATTTCTCTGTCTTACGTCCCTTAAACAGAGAAGGACTGAATTATTGAGTTCAGTACGAATTAAAGATTTAACTGCAATTTAGAGTATCGCGATATGTAAATAATTATATCTTTCTTTTATATGTTCTTCTATTCTGTCTTTAGATAGAAGAGATATTGAATTTTGAGATTCAAGAATAGATACAGTCTTTTCAACAGTTTTAAGCATAATCACTTTTAAATTGGAAATAGCCTTTTCTATAAATTTCGCTAGTAGGAACTTTGGGAATATTCTAGTTTTGTATGATTTTTTCTATATTAGATATAATTATTTCCTCAGTATTTTTTATACTGCTTATATGAGAGCTTGAAGAGCTAGCATTATTGCTTAAATTTTGAGATCTATTCCTAAATAAGCTTGTCATTGAGTCAATAACGTAGTTACCTATTTCTTGTTTCACAATCAATGAAAAAACAGCACTAGCGACCTACCCCCTACGCGTACATGCTCAACCACGACGTAGGGTTCCACAGGATAAGGCGTACTGTCACGTACGACTTTAATAGTTTACTTATTTTGGAAAGATAAAAATTTAACTAATGAAACTAGAAAGTGAAACTTGGCTCTGATACCATTTCTTTTATTTCAATCAAATGTATATATATATATATATATATGTATATATATATATATATATATATTAAGAATTGAAACATTATACCACGATAAGAAATTACTTGCTGTAATATGTTAACATAATAAAAGAATACTAAGATAATAAAAATAACAGACACAATAGATATATCTATGACTATCCACGAAGTATGAGTATGATTCTGAATTTTTATGCTAAAGACTAATTTAAATTGCATTGTACAAAAACATACTAATCATATATTGATTCAGGAAAGGAATTCACACTTACGGATTATTACAAATTCAGAGGCTGGACAATGCCTGCCATTCGTGAGGGCAGTAAGAGGGTAGAGATGATAGATTACAATCACACATGTATACTAAAAATAAAGAGTAAGAAGTTACCGACTTGAGAGACGGTAGAGTTACAGCGCTACTCAACTACTGTCTTAGAAAGAGTGAGAAAACAGGAGAGAAAAGCAAAGGAGAATAGAAGAAGGTAGAAGAGGAAGGAGTAGAGTTCTGGGCTTGATCTTCTTTAGTCTGCCGGGAGTCCTTGCCTCCCTTCTGGTAAGTGAAAGGAGTTATTTACAGAGGGCGAGAGGTTGCTTGGTCACGAAGGTATTTCCTCTGATTGGCTGAAGGTATCTTGGTGTTGAAGCTATCTTTTGATTGGCGGGAGGTAGCTTAGTGCCGAAGGTAAAGGATGGGATGTAACGTTTTGTCGTGTTGTCAAAAACATGTTGGTTGTGTATTGGTTGATGGGGAGTTGATGTGACGGAAGAATCTTTAGTACTATGCTTGAGGCGTCGTGGCGAGTGTCTGCGGTCGGTGGAGTCACGTCGGCATATAGTGGAGTCATATCACGAATATAAAAATCTGCTTTATGTCGCTTATCTACTTTATATCTTATCATGTGAACTGTTGCTGATGCTGATTGTATTGATCGGGTTTTGGTCTGGTCGGGTCGTATTCTCGGGCTGTAATTATTGGTCGGGCCTCTGGCTGAAATCTTCTAACAATGGATTGCTAGATTGAACTGTCTCTTCTGACGTAGTCAGTGCAGTGGTATCGGGAGCAAAGATATTGAGAAGATTTTGCTCTAATTCTTCAAGGGTAGCATTAGGGTGTGCTAGTCTCAGCTTTTTTAGATAAGCAGAGAATGTAGGTAGGCTGACTGTATTATGTGCTTGTGGGTTCAGGATATTGTTCTGAGGAGGTATACGTTTAAGGGGTAAGGAGGTAGGATCAGTACTAAAAATATCCCACCATTTAACTTTAAGGGTTTTGCCAAGTTTAGGAATGTACTCATAACTTTTAGTATTATTTTCAGAAATAGTATAATCCCATTTTAGGATCCAAGGTATTTGGTAGATGGCCATGAAGTAGAGATGAAAATCATCCAGTTCGGTACAAGTAATATGTTGTGCAAATTTGGTTTGAAAGGCTTGGAAAGCATCGGGTAAGATTTGGGTCTGTGATCCCCATAATAAAAACCAGTGGCGGAACCAATTTGGGAATCTTTCGTAAATAGGGAGTTTAAATTGCAAGTACCAATAATGAGTATTATTTGGATTCTGGTATGAGAATACCTTATGCCAGGCTTCTATGTACTCAGCATATTTATAATATTTATATTGGAAATCTGGATTTAACAATTTTTTCCCTTGGAGAGGATTACATCCCCAATCGTCATAAGAAAGTAATTTTTTGATTTGAAATTTTGAATAAGCATATACTTTAGTTGTTCCTTGATAAAAATGAACAATCGAAACCGAACCAGTTTCCATGAGAATAGATTCATACCATTCACGGGTTTTGACCCCGTATGATATATGGTTTACAAGGTAAAGGGGAGCTAATTTATTTGGGTCAATTTGTGCATGGTTATCAGAAATGGGTATATCTGCTAAGAAGGCTGTGCCTATATATATGGTATCAGAGCCAACCCTGTAATAGAGGACTAAGAGTTATCACTAGTTCTTATATCTTAAGAAACTTAACAAATTAATCCATTAAAGAAAGTTTGTCCGAGTATTGAGGTTAGAGACGCTCAGACACCCAGTCAGTTGACCGTTTAGGCCAGGAGAGCCGCTGAGGTCTAGAAGACGTAAGAGGTAGTCAAAGAGGACTGTCCAGATAACAATCAACCGCAACCTAATAATGGAAAAATTTATTAAGAATCTAATGGATAAAACAACTAGTGCAACTAATAGAACTCTAAGGATAAAAAATAAAGAAGAAATTATTATTAATGATATTGAAAATCAAATACAAAATTGGAACATACCCAAAGTTCCAATATCAGATGTTTATAAGAAAGTCACATTCAATCTAAAAATCGGATATGCTATTAAAACAGTAGAAGAGACTCTATCTGTTACAAATAATCAAGAAGATTTTCAATTACTATCTCAAAAAATATTACAAGTCCATAAAACAAAAAACTATAAATATTTACATATAGGATTAATCCAAATAGCTGTAAAACCTTTAACACGTTTAGGATTAAATAATTCTATCCTAGTATGCCTACGAGATACTAGGCATAATAGATTTTTTGATTCACTACTAGGAATGGTCGAATCAGTTTATGTAGTGGACCAATATATTTCAATTGTTTTCCAAATTATTCTGTATCTCTTACAGATCCAAATATTTTAAATATTTTATCTTTAAATCTAAAAACTCAAGGATTTAATATGATGTTAGGTTCTCAAAACATAACCATCATTTATCGTATTTATTATAAAGTAATGAATACATTATGTCCAAATGTACTTCAAATAGATACTAGAGGACAAACAATATTTTTCGAAACCAATATGGCAAAATCTAATACGATTATACCAAAGACAATATCATGGTCAGATATTGTTCTACCACAAACATGGTCCATCCATAATGAAAATCAACCATCACAAACATCTACCCAAAACATTCCAGATAAAATTATTGAATATACAGATGGAAATATTGAAATCCAATTCACCACAAATAATAGAATTATGGATGATGCATCCATCTTAGGTACTTCAAGTACTTATTCCTTCCAAGAACCAGAACCAGCAAGAAAATCTGTTACTACTTACAATAGAATTCCTTCTATCATAAATATTCCATCAACACCAATAAAACCACAAATTGATGGACTATTAAGAACACCTGATAATATCATTATCCCTCAATATAAACAAGCTCAAGAAGAACTTGCTGAAGCAGAATTCATTCAAGTACTACAACTTGAAGAAACGTTGGATAAATAATTCATCATAAAAGATTATTTATCCCTCGAAAACAAAAATACCAGAGAATGGTATGTAGAAACTTTTGATCCTAAATTAGTATCTTTGTTTCATAAAAGATTCAACAAATGGAGAAAACAAGGAAATAAAGGAACATGCTTTTTTGATTGGCTAAAAGACATCCTACGCCAAAAACAAATCCCTATTCCCGATTTTGAAATAAACACACTAGAAACCCAGTATACAGTATTTAATACTACTGAAGGAAACACAATTAAAACCATACATCCTCCTGAACAAAGTATGAAAATACAAGGAATAGCTACGAAAGGATCCGCCACTACAGGATCAAACATAGAGCAAAATATGGGATCCTCAACCTCAACCCACATGATTGTATACGAAACAGTAGCTACACCATATAAACTAAATAATGCAAATTTAGCTCGTATAGAATTACTTCCACACATAATTGAACAAAATGATTATACGAATCTCTACCTTCACACTATTGGACAAAAAAACTACTAGAATAGAAAGCTTATTACATCCTCCCACCTATAAGGAAAAGAAACAATTATTTTTTAAACCCCCTCCTGAATTAAATAAAGAAAAATTTCATATAGGTGATGATATTAAAACACTCATGGATCAATTAATTTCCAAATTATCCAAATTAAAAATAAAAGATCCCAAAGAAAATATTGTTATACCAGACAATGATAAGGGAAGTACAAAAATCCCAGAACATGATAATATGACTCTTCAAGAAGAAATAATGTTCCAAGCAGATGAAAATATGGAACCATCAATTGCCAACACAATAACAAATATACAAAAAGCATTTTTTGAAACTCATATTACTCCAGATACGATAAATCGAGTCAATTATAATAAAAATTGGCAACCAATAAATGCCCGACCATATTATAAGAGACCAACCCCAGTTGATATCCAATTAAAAGAAGACCTTACAAGTCATACTTCTACATATACTTGTCGAACTATTATAGACTGGAACATTGATGGAATTTTCGATCACCGAATATTAGAAACAATGAAACATATGACTATGTATGCTTCGGCATGTAAAATAGCTGGTAGTCATGATCAAGAAATAGCAAAAGCTTTTTGTCTCAGGATTTACTGGATGGCTAAGAGGATGGTGGGATTCCTATCTCAATGAACAAACAAAACAACAAATATTAAAAAATACTCGACAATGGACAGCAAAAAATGAACATAACCAAGATATGGTATATTCTGAAAGTGATGTTGTCAATTCACCGATTTATACAATTGCCCTTCATTTCATAGGAAATACTTCAATACTTGCAGCTCGAACTGCTGATCTTTTATCTAATTTACGTGTTCCTACACTATCTCACTACAAATGGTATAAAGACGTCTTTTTCTCTCGTTTACTTATACGAGAAGATAGTCATCTTGACCACTGGAAAGAAAAGTTCGTAGTGGGATTACCATATCTATTCGCTGAAAAGGTCAAAGAACGTCTAAAAAATAAAAATAGTGGTGTAATCAATTACGCTCAATATACTTTAGGTGAATTATCCTCTGAAATATGTGCTGAAGGCTTAGCCCTATGCATAGATATGAAACTTAAAAAGCAACTTGATAAACAAAACATAAGTAGTAAAAAGGAGTTAGGAGACTTATGCCAACAATTTGGCTATCAAATTGATAAAAACAAACCACATAAAATACATAAAATATATAAAAAGAAAAAACATCGCATTAATAAACCTGAAAAAACACATAAGTCTTTTCCAACCAAACATAAAAAATATAGGAAATTTACTAAACGTTTTGATTCTAAAAAATTCCAACAAAATAGTAAGAAATTACCTGTTTGCTATAAATGTGTAAAAGTTGGCCATTATAAAAGCCAATGCAAAGTCAAACAAAAATTAGACTCTATTACATTAGATGAGTCCATCAGAAATAAAATATATGACATTATTCAAATATATGATTTGTCTAATAGTTCAGATACAGACACTACTTCATCAAGTAGTGATACATCTTTTATAGGAACTATGCATAATGATGATTTTTATTGGTCCACAAATAGTAGTTCTAGCACGGACGAAGAAATATGTCAATGACCTATTACAACTTCCGATATTCATACGTTAACAAAAGAAGACAATCTTATTTTAGACCTAATAGAGAAAATATCTGATCCTGATGAAAAAAGAGAAGTAATTACTCAGTTTATCAATTTAACTAAAACAAAAACAAAACATATGCCATTAATCAAACCTCCTGATAATTATAACTTTTCTGATATAATGAAACGTATCAGTCAGCATGAAGCCACACAAAAAGAACTTACTATTGCTGAACTCAAAGCCGAAGTAAATATAGTCAAGGTAGAAGTAACCCAATTAAAAAATAGAATTCAAATCCTTGAACTCCATAACAAAAGCTCTGAAATAGACACTGACACAGATGTCATTGAATTTGACCACTTACTCAAATCATATCATCCCAATGATTATATAAATCAATGCAAATCATCTACCAGGAAATCAGTAAATGTCTTAAATAGAGTAATCACACAAAAATGGTTTGTCTTAATAACCATTGTCATAAATGATGAATACGAATTCTAATCTCTAGCTTTAGTTGATTCAGGTGCTGATCTTAATTGCCTGAATGAAGGATTAGTCCCTACAAAATACTTCGATAAAACTACCCAAATCCATTATACTGCTGATGGAAGTAGACTATTTATTAAATACAAGTTATCTAATGCTAAAATTTGTAATGAGGGACATTGTTTTCCTACTCCATTTATTATGGTCAAGGGACTCATCCAGGCTGTAATCCTTGGCGTACCTTTCCTTACTCTGTTATATCCAATTACTATTTCCCATACAGGTATTAAAACAAATACCCATGGTACCCCTATTAAATTTGAATTCCTTGATGAACTAAAAATCAAAGAAATTAATATTGTCGAATAAAATATCAAACAAAAAGAAGATTTATAGAATCGTTACAACTTGAAATCAAACATAAGATTATCAGTGAAAAACTCCAAACTAATGATATGATACAAAAAATACAACAACTCAAAAGTTTTATTGAAAACGAAATATGTAATGATTTACCAACCGCTTTTTGGCATAGAAAACAATATATTGTTGGATTACCATATGAACCAAATTTTAGTGAAACAAAAATACCAACAAAAGCTCGACCTATTCAGATGAATACGGAATTATTACAAACATGCCATCATGAAATTAAAGATTTACTTCATAAGAAACTCATACGTCCTAGTTCATCTCCCTGGAGCTGCTCTGCTTTATGTCAATAAAAATACCGAACAGGAACGAGGAGTTCCACGACTTGTCATTAATTATAAACCCCTCAATAAAGTATTACAATGGATTAGATATCCCGTTCCAAATAAAAAAGATTTACTCGATAGACTCTTACATGCAGTAATCTTCTCCAAATTTGATTTAAAATCTGGTTTTTGGCAAATACAGATAAAGGAAGAAGATAAATATAAAACAGCATTTAATGTCCCTTTTGGACAATATGAATGGAATGTTATGCCCTTTGGTCTTAAAAATGCTCCATCTGAATTTCAAAAAATAATGAATGATATATTTAATCCCTTCTATAAATTCATGATAGTTTATATTGATGACGTTCTAGTATTTTCTGAATCTCTTGAACAACATTTTAAACATCTTCATACTTTCATTCACACAGTTAAAAATGCTGGGTTAATAGTTTCTGCTAAAAAGTTAAATATTTTTCAAACAAAAATTAGATTTTTGGGGCATAATATAAATCAAGGGACAATTATCCCAATTGATAGATCCATTCTCTTTGCTGATAAATTTCCTGACAAAATTTTAGACAAAACTGAATTACAAAGATTCTTAAGATGTCTAAATTATATAAGTGATTTTTACCAAAATCTAGCACTCGTCCTATAAAATCTTCTATTTGTTTGATATTTTGTTTGAGAGTATTAATTTCTTTGATTTTTGGTTTATCAAGGAATTCAAATTTAATAGGGGTACCATGGGTATTTGTTTCAATACCTGTATGCAAAATAGTAATTGGATATAACAGAGTAAGGAAAGGGACGCCAAGGATTACAGCCTGGCTGAGTCCCTTGACCATAATAAATGGAGTAGGAAAACAATGTCCCTCATTACAAATTTTAGCATTAGATAACTTGTTTTTAATAAATAGTCTACTTCCATCCGCAGTATTAAGGATTTGAGTAGTTTTATCGAAGTATTTTGTAGGGACTAATCCTTCATTGAGGCAATTAAGATCAGCACCTGAATCAACTAAAGCTAGAGATTGGAATTCATATTCATCATTTATGACAATGGTTATTAAGACAAACCATTTTTGTGTGATTACTCTATTTAAGACATTTACTGATTTCCTGGTAGATGATTCGCATTGATTTATATAATCATTGGGATGATATGATTTGAGTAAGTGGTCAAATTCAATGACATCTGTGTCAATGTCTATTTCGGAGGTTTTGTTAGGGAGTTCAAGGATTTGAATTCTATTTTTTAATTGGGTTACTTCTACCTTGACTATATTTACTTCGGCTTTGAGTTCAGCAATAGTAGGTTCTTTTTGTGTGGCTTCATGCTGACTGATACGTTTCATTATATCAGAAAAGTTATAATTATTAGGAGGTTTGATTAATGGCATATGTTTTGTTTTTGTTTTAGTTAAATTGATAAACTGAGTAATTACTTCTCTTTTTTCATCAGGATCAGATATTTTCTCTATTAGGTCTAAAATAAGATTGTCAGTGAAAACCTCCAAACTAATGATATGATACAAAAAATACAACTCAAAAGTTTTATTGAAAACGAAATATGTAATGATTTACCAACCGCTTTTTGGCATAAAAAACAACATATTGTTGGATTACCTTATGAACCAAATTTTAATGAAACAAAAATACCAACAAAAGCTCGATCTATTCAGATGAATACGAAATTATTACAAACATGTCATCATGAAATTAAAGATTTACTTCATAAGAAACTCATACGTCCTAGTTCATCTCCTTGGAGCTGCTCTGCTTTTTATGTCAATAAAAATGCCGAACAAGAACGAGGAGTTCCACGACTAGTCATTAGTTATAAACCCCTCAATAAAGTATTTCAATGGATTAGATATCCCATTCCAAATAAAAAAGATTTACTCGATAGACTCTTACATGTAGTAATCTTCTCCAAATTTGATTTAAAATCTGGTTTTTGGCAAATACAGATAAAAGAAGAAGATAAATATAAAACAGCATTTAATGTCCCTTTTGGACAATATGAATGGAATGTTATGCCCTTTGGTCTTAAAAATGCTCCATCTGAATTTCAAAAAATAATGAATGATATATTTAATCCCTTCTATAAATTCATGATAGTTTATATTGATGACGTCCTAGTATTTTCTGAATCTCTTGAACAACATTTTAAACATCTTCATACTTTCATTCACACAGTTAAAAATGTTGGGTTAGTAGTTTCTGCTAAAAAGTTAAATCTTTTCCAAACAAAAATTAGATTTTTGGGACATAATATAAATCAAGGGACAGTTATTCCGATTGATAGATCCATTCTCTTTGCTGATAAATTTCCTGACAAAATTTTAGACAAAACTGAATTACAAAGATTCTTAGGATGTCTAAATTATATAAGTGATTTTTACCAAAATCTAGCTCTTGATGCTAAACCCTTATATGACCGATTAAAAAAGAGACCTCCACCATGGACTGAGGTTCATACTTTGGCTGTACAGTGACTTAAATTCAAAGCCAAAGAACTACCATGTTTAACTTTATCTGATCCTACAGCTTTTAAAATAATTGAATGCGATGCTTCTGAATTAGGACTTGGTGGTATATTAAAACAATCAATTGATTCTAAAGAACAATTAATAAGATTTACTTCCAAAGCCTGGAATCCAACACAACAAAATTATTCTACTGTGAAAAAAGAATTACTTGCTATTATTCACTGTGTTTGTAAATTTCAAACTGATATTTTAAACCAACACTTTCTTATTCGCACCGATTGTAAAGCAGCCAAAGACATTCTGCAAAAAGATGTTCAAAACCTTGTTTCCAAACAAATATTTGCCCGTTGGCAGGCCATTTTATCTGCCTTTGATTTCTCCATTGAGCATCTTCACGGCTCTGCTCATTCTTTACCTGACTTTCTTACCCGTGAATTTTTGCAGGGGGGGCCGCACTTTATCCACACTTCCTAACGAAGATACACTTTCATACGGTTTGCAACTCTTTCTTGCTTATTTATAACAGATAGAGTCTCTTCTACTGTTTTAATGGCATATCCGATTTTTAGATCGAATGTGCCTTTCTTATAAACATCTGATATTGGAACTTTGGGTATGTTCCAATTTTGTATTTGATTTTCAATATCATTAATAATAATTTCTTCTTTATTTTTTATCCTTAGAGTTCTATTAGTTGCACTAGTTGTTTTATCCTTTAGATTCCAAATAAATTTTTCCATTATTAGGTTGCGGTTGAGTGTTATCTGGACAGTCCTCTTTGACTACCTCTTACGTCTTCTAGACCTCAGCGGCTCTCCTGGCCTAAACAGTCAACTGACTGGGTGTCTGAGCGTCTCTAACCTCAATACTCGGACCAACTTTCTTTAATGGATTAATTTGTTAAGTTTCTTTAGATAGAAGAACTAGTGATAACTCTTAGTCCTCTAATACAGGGTTGGCTCTGATACCATAAATGCGCCAAGATCACCCTATAAACGAAACCTATAAATATAAACAAAATAACCAAAATAATAGAGAACTTATCTTAAGAATTGAAATATTATACCATGATAAGAAATTACTTGCTGTAATATGTTAACATAATAGAAGAATACTAAGATAATAAAAATAACAGACACAATAGATATATCTATGACTATCCACGAAGTATGAGTATGATTCTGAATTTTTATGCTAAAGACTAATTTAAATTGCATTGTGCAAAAACATACTTATCATATATTGATTCAGGAAAGGAATTCACACTTACAGATTATTACAAATACAGAGGCTAGACAATGCCTGCCATTCGTGAGGGCAGTAAGAGGGTAGAGAAGATAGATTACAATCTTACATGTATACTAAAAATAAAGAGTAAGAAGTTACCGACTTGAGAGACGGTAGAGTTACAGCGCTACTCAACTACTGTCTTAGAAAGAGTGAGAAAACAGGAGAGAAAAGCAAAGGAGAATAGAAGAAGGTAGAAGAGGAAAGAGTAGAGGTCTGGGCTTGATCTTCTTTAGTCTGCCGGGAGTCCTTGCCTCCCTTCTGGTAAGTGAAAGGAGTTATTTATAGAGGGCGAGAAGTTGCTTGGTCACGAAGGTATTTCCTCTGATTGGCTGAAGGTATCTTGGTGTTGAAGCTATCTTTTGATTGGCGGGAGGTAGCTTAGTGTCGAAGGTATAGGATGGGATGGAACGTTTTATCGTGTTGTCAAATACGTGTTGGTTGTGTATTGGTTGATGGGGAGTTGATGTGACGGAAGAATCTTTAGTACCATGCTTGAGGCGTCGTAGCGAGTGTCTGCGGTCGGTGGAGTCACGTCGGCATATAGTGGAGTCATATCACGAATATAAGAATCTACTTTATGTCGCTAATCTGCTTTATGTCGCTAATCTGCTTTATATCTTATCATGTGAATTGTTGCTGATGCTGATTGTATTGATCGGGTTTTGGTCGGGTCGGGTCGTATTCTTGTGCTGTAATTATTGGTCGGGCCTCTGGCTGAAATCTTCTAACAATGGATTGTCAGATTGAACTGTCTCTTCTGACGTAGTCGGTGCAGTGGTATCGGGAGCAAAGATATTGGGAAGATTTTGCTCTAATTCTTCAAGGGTAGCATTAGGGTGTGCTAGTCTCATCTTTTTTAGATAAGCAGAGAATGTAGGTAGGCTGACTGTATTATGTGCTTGTGGGTTCAGGATATTTTTTTGAGGAGGTATACGTTTAAGGGGTAAGGAGGTAGGATCAATACTAAAAATATCCCACCATTTAACTTTAAGGGTTTTTCCAAGTTTAGGAATGTACTCATAATTATTCGTATTATTTTCAGAGATAGTATAATCCCATTTTAGGATCCAAGGTATTTGGTAGATGGCCATGAAGTAGAGATGAAAATCATCCAGTTCGGTACAAGTATTATGTTGTGCAAATTTGGTTTGAAAGGCTTGGAAAGCATAGGGTAAGATTTGGGTCTGTGATCCCCATAATAAAAACCAGTGGCGGAACCAATTTGGGAATCTTTCGTAAATAGGGAGTTTAAATTGCAAGTACCAAGAATGAGTATTATTTGGATTCTAGTATGAGAATACCTTATGCCAGGCTTCTATGTACTCAGCATATTTATAATATTTATATTGGAAATCTGGATTTAACAATTTTTTCCCTTGGAGAGGATTACATCCCCAATCGTCATAAGAAAGTAATTTTTTGATTTGAAATTTTGAATAAGCATATACTTTAGTTGTTCCTTGATAAAAATGAACAATTGAAACCGAACCGGTTTCCATGAGAATAGATTCATACCATTCACGGGTTTTGACCCCGTATGATGGATTTAAATGGTTTACAAGGTAAAGGGGAGCTAATTTATTTGGGTCAATTTGTGCATGGTTATCAGAAATGGGTATATCTGCTAAGAATGATGTGTCTATATAGACTGATTTAGCAGAGGTAGAGGTTTGCTTATTTGGGTATGTTGCCGGGGAAAATGCCGGACTTGGAGTTTGTATTGGATTTTGAGGAGGAGTTTGAATCAAGTATTCAGGTATGTTTGTAGATCTGAGAGGTGACATAAGTGTCAGATTCAAAGAGGAATAGATGGGCATAAGAGGCCCAAACATATTGATTGGTACTAAGTCCATGGGTTGTTTTCCTCTTTTGTTGTTTGCAGGATTAGGAGGACTATTCATATTGATATTCTTATTGGCAAGAAAGAGTTGCAAACCGTATGAAAGTGTATCTTCGTTAGGAACAGTGGGTAAGGTGCTGTCCCCCCTGCAAAAATTCACGGGTAAGAAAGTCAGGTAAAGAATGAGCAACAGAGCCGTGAAGATGATCAATGGAGAAATCAAAGGCAGATTAAATAATTCTATCCTAGTATGCTTACGAGATACTAGGCATAATAGATTTTCTGATTCACTACTAGGAATGGTCGAATCTAGTTTATGTAGTGGACCAATATATTTCAATTGTTTTCCAAATTATTTTGTATCTCTTACAGATCCAAATATTTTAAATGTTTTATCTTTAAATCTAAAAACTCAAGGATTTAATATGATGTTAGGTTCTCAAAACATAGCCATCATTTATTGTATTTATTATAAAGTAATGAATACATTATGTCCAAATGTACTTCAAATAGATATTAGAGGACAAACAATATTTTTCGAAACCAATATGGAAAAATCTAATACGATTATACCAAAGACAATATCATGGTCAGATATTGTTCTACCACAAACATGGTCCATCCATAATGAAAATCAACAATCACAAACATCTACCCAAAACATTCCAGATAAATTATTGAATATACAGATGGAAATATTGAAATCCAGTTCACCACAAATAATAGAATTATGGATGATGCATCCATCTCAGGTACTTCAAGTACTTATTCCTTCCAAGAACCAAAACCAGCAAGAAAATCTGTTACTACTTACAATAGAATTCCTCCTACCATAAATATTCCATCAACACCAATAAAACCAAAAATTGATGGACTATTAAGAACACCTGATAATATCATTATCCCTCAATATAAACAAGCTCAAGAAGAACCTGCTGAAGCAGAATTCATTCAAGTACTGCAACTTGAAGAAACGTTGGATAAATAATTCATCATAAATGATTATTTATCCCTCAAAAATAAAAATATCAGAGAATGGTATGTAGAAACTTTTGATCCTAAATTAGTATCTTTGTTTCATAAAAGATTCAACAAATGGAGAAAACAAGGAAATAAAGGAACATGCTTTTTTGATTGGCTAAAAGACATCCTATGCCAAAAACAAATCCCTATTCCCGATTTTGAAATAAACACACTAGAAACCTAGTATACAGTATTTAATACTACTGAAGAAAACACAATTAAAGCCATACATCCTCCTGAACAAAGCATGAAAATACAAGGAATAGCTACGAAAGGATCCGCCACTACAGGATCAAACATAGAGCAAAATATGGGATCCTCAACCTCAACCCAAATGATTGTATACGAAACAGTAGCTACACCATATAAACTAAATAATGCAAATTTAGCTCGTATAGAATAACTTCCACACATAATTGAACAAAATAATTATACGAATCTCTACCTTCACATTATTGGACAACAAACTATTAGAATAGAAAACTTATTATATCCTCCCACCTATAACGAAAACAAACAATTATTTTTTAAACCTCCTCCTGAATTAAATAAAGAAAAATTTCATATAGGTGATGATAATAAAACACTCATGGATCAATTAATTTTCAAATTATCCAAATTAGAAATAAAAAATCAGAAAAAAATTATTGTTATACCAGACAATGATAAGGGAAAAACAAAAATCCCAGAACATGATAATATGACTCTTTAAGAAGAAATAATGTTCCAAGCAGATGAAAATATGGAACCATCAATTGCCAACACAATAACAAATATACAAAAAGCATTTTCTGAAACTCATATTACTCCAGATACGATAAATCGAGTCAATTATAATAAAAATTGGCAACCAATAAATGCCCGACCATATTATAAGAGACCAACCCCAGTTGATATCCAATTAGAAAAAGACCTTACAAGCCATACTTCTACATATACTTGTCGAACTATTATAGACTGGAACATTGATGGAATTTTCGATCACCGAATATTAGATACAATGAAACATATGACTATGCATGCTTCGGCATGTAAAATGGCTGGTAGTCATGATCAAGAAATAGCAAAAGCTTTTTGTCTCAGGATTTACTGGATGGCTAAGAGGATGGTGGGATTCCTATCTCAATGAACAAACAAAACAACAAATATTAACAAATACTCGACAATGGACAGCAAAAAATGAACATAACCAAGATATGGTATATTCTGAAAGTGATGTTGTCAATTCACCGATTTATACAATTGCCCTTCATTTCATAGGAAATACTTCAATACTTGCAGCTCGAACTGCTGATCTTTTATCTAATTTACGTTGTCCTATACTATCTCACTACAAATGGTATAAAGACGTCTTTTTCTCTCGTTTACTTATACGAGAAGATAGTCATCTTGACCACTGGAAAGAAAAGTTCGTAGAAGGATTACCATATCTATTCGCTGAAAAGGTCAAAGAATGTCTAAAAAATAAAAATAGTGGTGTAATCAATTACGCTCAATATACTTTAGGTGAATTATCTTCTGAAATATGTGCTGAAGGCCTAGCCCTATGCACAGATATGAAACTTAAAAAGCAACTTGATAAACAAAACATAAGTAGTAAAAAGGAGTTAGGAGACTTCTGCCAACAATTTGGCTATCATATTGATAAAAACAATCCACATAAAATACATAAAATATATAAAAAGAAAAAACATCGCATTAATAAACCTGAAAAAACACATAAGTCTTTTCCAACCAAACATAAAAAATATAGGAAATTTACTAAACGTTTTGCTTCTAAAAAATTCCAACAAAATAGTAAGAAATTACCTGTTTGCTATAAATGTGGAAAAGTTGGCCATTATAAAAGCCAATGCAAAGTCAAACAAAAATTACACTCTATTACATTAGATGAGCCATCAGAAATAAAATATATGACATTATTCAAATATATGATTTGTCTAATAGTTCAGATACAGATACTACTTCATCAAGTAGTGATACATCTTTTATAGGAACTATGCATAATGATGATTTTTATTGGTCCACAATTAGTAGTTCTAGCACGGACGAAGAAATATGTCAATGTCCTATTACAACTTCTGATATTCATACGTTAACAAAAGAAGACAATCTTATTTTAGACCTAATAGAGAAAATATCTGATCCTGATGAAAAAAGAGAAGTAATTACTCAGTTTATCAATTTAACTAAAACAAAAATAAAACATATGCCATTAATCAAACCTCCTGATAATTATAACTTTTCTGATATAATAAAACTTATCAGTCAGCATGAAGCCACACAAAAAGAACGTACTATTGCTGAACTCAAAGCCAAAGTAAATATAGTCAAGGTAGAAGTAACCCAATTAAAAAATAGAATTCAAATCCTTGAACTCCATAACAAAACCTCCGAAATAGACACTAACATAGATGTCATTGAATTTGACCACTTACTCAAATCATATCATTCCGATGATTATATAAATCAATGCGAATCATCTACCAAAAAATCAGTAAATGTCTTAAATAGAGTAATCACACAAAAATGGTTTGTCTTAATAACCATTGCTATAAGTGATGAATATAAATTCCAATCTCTAGCTTTAGTTGATTCAGGTGCTGATCTTAATTGCCTCAATGAAGGATTAGTCCCTACAAAATACTTCGATAAAACTACCTAAATCCTTAATACTGCGGATGGAAGTAGACTATTTATTAAATACAAGTTATCTAATGCTAAAATTTGTATTGAGGGACATTGTTTTCCTACTCCATTTATTATGGTCAAGGGACTCAGCCAGGCTGTAATCAAAAGTTTTATTAAAAACGAAATATGTAATGATTTACCAACCGCTTTTGGGCATAGAAAACAATATATTGTTGGATTACCATATGAACCAAATTTAAGTGAAACAAAAATAACAACAAAAGCTCGACTTATTCAGATGAATACAGAATTATTACAAACATGTCATCATGAAATTAAAGATTTACTTCATAAGAAACTCATACGTCCTAGTTCATCTCCTTGGAGCTGCTCTGCTTTTTATGTCAATAAAAATGCCGAACAAGAACGAGGAGTTCCATGACTAGTCAAAGGTATGTCAAGGATTACAGCCTGGCTGAGTCCCTTGACCATAATAAATGGAGTAGGAAAACAATATCCCTCATTACAAATTTTAACATTAGATAACTTGTATTTAATAAATAGTCTACTTCCATCCGCAGGATTAAGGATTTGGGTAGTTTTATCGAAGTATTTTGTAGGGACTAATCCTTCGTTGAGGCAATTAAGATCAACACCTGAATCAACTAAAGCTAGAGATTGGAATTCATATTCATCATTTATGACAATGGTTATTAAAACAAACCATTTTTGTGTGATTACTCTATTTAAGACATTTACTGATTTTTTGGTAGATGATTCGCATTGATTTATATAATCATTGGGATGATATGATTTGAGTAAGTGGTCAAATTCAATGACATCTATGTCAGTGTCTATTTCGGAGGTTTTGTTATGGAGTTCAAGGATTTGAATTCTATTTTTTAATTGGGTTACTTCTACCTTGACTATATTTACTTCGGCTTTGAGTTCAGCAATAGTAGGTTCTTTTTGTGTGGCTTCATGCTGACTGATACGTTTCATTATATCAGAAAAGTTATAATTATCAGGAGGTTTGATTAATGGCATATGTTTTGTTTTTGTTTTAGTTAAATTGATAAACTGAGTAATTACTTCTCTTTTTTCATCGGGATCAGATATTTTCTCTATTAGGTCTAAAATAAGATTGTCTTCTTTTGTTAACGTATGAATATCAGAAGTTGTAATAGGACATTGACATATTTCTTCGTCCGTGCTAGAACTACTATTTGTGGACCAATAAAAATCATCATTATGCATAGTTCCTATAAAAGATGTATCACTACTTGATGAAGTAGTGTCTGTATCTGAACTATTAGACGAATCATATATTTGAATAATGTCATGTATTTTATTTCCGATGGACTCATCTAATGTAATAGAGTCTAATTTTTGTTTGACTTTGCATTGGCTTTTATAATGGCCAATTTTTCCACATTTATAGCAAACAGGTAATTTCTTACTATTTTGTTGGAATTTTTTAGAAGCAAAACGTTTAGTAAATTTCCTATATTTTTTATGTTTGGTTGGAAAAGACTTATGTGTTTTTTCAGGTTTATTAATGCGATGTTTTTCTTTTTATATATTTTATGTATTTTTTGTGGTTTGTTTTTATCAATATGATAGCCAAATTGTTGGCAGAAGTCTCCTAACTTCTTTTTACCACTTATGTTTTGTTTATCAAGTTGCTTTTTAAGTTTCATATCTGTGCATAGGGCTAAGCCTTCAGCACATATTTCAGAGGATAATTCTCCTAAAGTATATTGAGCGTAATTGATTACCACCGACACTTTTCAAAGGTATTTTGGTGAATTTATTTCATGCAAAATACTTTTTTGATATTTTTCAAAAATTTATCTATTTTTTATGAACATACATCTAAAATTTCAAGTGATTTGGATTTTTTTAAAAAAAAAAAACTAAAATTCAAACCCCAGCGAACGTCTTTGATCGTCAGATCGGCCTAGAATCAAGTTGGGACGTTGGGCTCACATGTTCATAGGAGCTAGTTGGTTAATCCCATCTTTTCCTTATATATATGTATATATATATATATATATATATATATATATATATATATATATATATATATATATATATATATATATATATATATATATATATATATATATAGTTGGGAAGTATGGGGTTAGCCCGCTCGCTTACCCCTTTGAGAGAGCCGACTGGCTGTGACGAAAAACAGAAAATCCAAGAGTTGTTGAAACGAGTTGTACATTTTAAGAAAAAAGGTCCATACGTTTGAAACTTCTGGTCGCCAGCAAGTACGCTGTGATGACAACTTAAAAAGGGCGCCTTTCGCTCTCTCTCTCGTGGATTTTCTCTCTCTCCTACTTTCTAAAAAATAGAATGCTCTCTCTCCCTCACTCTCTCTCTCTCTATTAGAGCCCGAGTTTTTTTCTCTCTCTTCTACTTCCTCCAATTTACAGACGCCCTTTCTCTCAATCTGCTAACGCCAAAGTCTTTCTCTTTGCTCGTGCCGCTTGTTGTTCCTGTTGTAGCCCTCCTGCTGCTCACCGAAAGAAGCTACCCTCTGCTTTCTTCACTGTGCTTCTCTGCAGCCCAGGTCTCTTCACTGTACCTCTCTGTAGCCCACCCCATCTGTACAGGTTCTCTCTCTCCCACCCTTATATCTCTGTATTTGTCTGAGATTTATAGTATTGCAACAACCCCAAGATCTCTGTATTTGTCTGAGATTTATAATATTGCAAACCTTAATATCTCTGTATTTGTCTGAGATTTATAGTATTGTAAAACCCCAAACTTTTTTTCTCTGTATTTCTTGTCTACTATTGATTCTATAATTTTTGCCCTGAAAATGCATAAATGGAGCTTCATTTGATTTTCTGTTTTCTCTGATAAATCTTTTTTTCTCTATATTTCTTTTCTACTATTGATTCTATAATTTTTGCGCTAAAAATGCATAGATGGGGCTTCATTTGATTTTTTGTTTTCTCTGATAAATATTTTTTTCTTTGTATTTCTTGTCTACTATTGATTCTACAATTTTTGCCCTGAAAATGCATAGATGGAGCTTCATTTGATTTTCTATTTTCTCTGATAAATCTTTTTTTCTTTGTATTTCTTGTCTACTATTGATTCTACAATTTTTGCCTTGAAAATACATAGATGGAGCTTCATTTGATTTTCTATTTTCTCTAAGGTTGGGATTCTTTTTTCCTTTCATGCCCTATCTATTGTTTTTTTATTGTTATTTTCAATATGATCTTTCTCAAAATTGGATAGAACGAAAGAGATTGTTGAAGTTAATTGATATTTATGCTGATATTTGGAGGCTCAATAAGTTGTGTAAGTTTAATTTATTGGAAAATGATTGGATTTTACTAAAAATTGAAAATGAAGAGTGGTAAATGCTTTCACAAATGGTGCAATTTGACTAAATTGGTACTTCTTATTTTTTAGAAGAAAAACTGGATTTTTACTGTAGCACTTGTGTTGGTTCAGCTAGGATGTGGGTCTTATGGTGTTTGATTTTCTACATTTTTTTTTTTATAGGTTCAACAAGACTAGTGTTGTGACTTGAAACTTAAAGTTGGTTAATTAGTATGGTATTTTTGTCATTGATTTTGATGCATATAGTCATTTGTATGTCTCATGCTCCACTTGTTGGCAGAGCATTGCCTCACTAACATAGATTGCCTAATCTGCATATTCTAATGTCTATAATGTTCCCCAACGAGTTAATGTGTAAATTTTGAGATTCTTAACTTTTGATCAATTGATGATTGTACCACTTCTATCTATTTTCTGATTAAATTTTGAGATTCTTAACTTTTTGTGAATTGATGATTGTACCACTTCTTTTTATTTATGGATACATTTATGTAAATATGTAAATATACATGCATGTAAATTTATATATATACATGTATATATTTACATACACGTATATTTATATGTATCCATACATGTATATATGTAAATATAAATATATGTATTCATATTTATGTATTTACATGTAAAAACATATATTTATATTTACATGTAAATATACATGTATTTACATATTTATATATAAACATATTTGCCTATGTATTTACGTACGTATATAGAAATAAATATAAATATATGTATACATAGATATATGTATGTATATGTATATATACATTTGTAAAAAAATATATTTAAATATATGTATATATATATATATATATATATATTTACCTATATATAAACATATATTTACATATATGTTTAAATATATATACATATATTTATATATATATAAATATAAATATATATATGTATATATATTTATATATACATACATAAATATATATGTATATGTAAATATGTATACCTACGTATGTAATTTACATGTACTTACATATATGCTGTCATATAAATACATGTAAATATATTTACATATATACATATATTTAAATATATATATATAAGTATATGTACAGATATACATATATGTATATGACGTGATATATTTATAAATGTAAACACATATTTATATATTTACGTCATAAATATACGTAAACATATACCTATAAATATGTTTTACATATATTTACAAATATGAAAATATACATATATATATATATATACATATATACATATATACATATATACATATATACATATATACATATATACATATATATATATATATATATATATATGTACACATAAATGTACCTACACATATATATACAAATATGTATATATATATATATATATATATATATATATATATATATATATGTACATATGTACATGGAAATATACACATATATACATATGTATACATATATGTATATATGTATATATACATGTGTATATATATATATGTATATTTGTACATATATATATATACATATATATATATATATATTTATATATATGTATATATATTTATATATATGTATACACATAAATGAATACACATTACATATATATATATATATATATATATATATATATACATATATACATGTATATACATATATTTTTATATGCACATATACATATATACAAATGTATGTATGTATTGAGTCATTTATGTATATACACATATATATGTATGTGTACTTATATATAAATATATGCATATATATATATATATATATATATATATATATATATATATATATATATGTATATATATATATATGTATATAAACATATATACATATATATGTATATATATATGTGTAAATATATACATACACATTTATAAATATGCATATGTATATATATATATATGTATATATATACATATACAAACATAAATGTTTACATATATGTATGTATAATTATATATATATATATATATACATATATGTATATACGTTTATGTGCATACATATATATACATATATGTATACATATACATATATATATATATGTATACATATCTGTATGTACATATACAAATATATATGTGTATGCATATATATATATATATATACATATACGATTCAATACATATATACATGTGTATATACATATACACAACTATACATGCATATATGTATATATAAATATGTATAAACATATATGTATATATATATGTTTATGTATATATAAATATATACATATACATATATGTATATATATATGTACATATATATATACTTATATATAAATACATATAAATATATTTATATGTAAATAAATGTAGATATATTTACATATATGACGTCATGTAAATACATACATATATGATGTCTTATACATATATTTACATATATGTAAATATGTATATATTTCCACATATATTTATATTCACATATAAATATATGTAAATATCTATACATGCATTTACTTATTTTAACATATGTAAATAACTTTAACATATTTAACTACATTCACATGTAAATATATGTATTTATGGATACACATAAACAAATATATATTTACATATTTGTATATATGTGTATATATATATATATATAAATATATATATATGTGCATATGTAAATACACATAAATATATGTACTTACATATATTTATATGTATACTTGTGTATATACTTATATATACAAGTGTAAATACATGTATATATATACATGCATAGACATATGTACATATACACATATATATATATGTATATACATATACACTTATATACACATGTATATAGATACACATATGTATATGCACATATATATATTTATATATATGTATATATATTTATATATATGTATACACATAAATGAATACACATTACATATATATATATATATATATATATACATATATACATGTATATACATATATTTTTATATGCACATATACATATATACAAATGTATGTATGTATTGAGTCATTTATGTATATACACATATATATGTATGTGTACTTATATATAAATATATGCATATATATATATATATATATATATATATATATATATATATATATATATATATATGTATATATATATATATGTATATAAACATATATACATATATATGTATATATATATGTGTAAATATATACATACACATTTATAAATATGCATATGTATATATATATATATGTATATATATACATATACAAACATAAATGTTTACATATATGTATGTATAATTATATATATATATATATATACATATATGTATATACGTTTATGTGCATACATATATATACATATATGTATACATATACATATATATATATATATGTATACATATCTGTATGTACATATACAAATATATATGTGTATGCATATATATATATATATATATATATATATATATATATATATACATATACGACTCAATACATATATACATGTGTATATACATATACACAACTATACATGCATATATGTATATATAAATATGTATAAACATATATGTATATATATATGTTTATGTATATATAAATATATACATATACATATATGTATATATATATGTACATATATATATACTTATATATAAATACATATAAATATATTTATATGTAAATAAATTTAGATATATTTACATATATGACGTCATGTAAATACATACATATATGATGTCTTATACATATATTTACATATATGTAAATATGTATATATTTCCACATATATTTATATTCACATATAAATATATGTAAATATCTATACATGCATTTACTTATTTTAACATATGTAAATAACTTTAACATATTTAACTACATTCACATGTAAATATATGTATTTATGGATACACATAAACAAATATATATTTACATATTTGTATATATGTGTATATATATATATATATAAATATATATATATGTGCATATGTAAATACACATAAATATATGTACTTACATATATTTATATGTATACTTGTGTATATACTTATATATACAAGTGTAAATACATGTATATATATACATGCATAGACATATGTACATATACACATATATATATATGTATATACATATACACTTATATACACATGTATATAGATACACATATGTATATGCACATATATACAAATACACATTTATGCAAATACACACACACATATATGTGTGTAGGTGTATACACATATATGCATATGTATATATTTACATATGTGTATACACATTTGTTTGTATATACATATTTTTGTATATGTGTATATACATGTGTATTTGTATATGTACATATGTATACACATATATATTTATGTATATATGTGTATATATGTGTATATATTTATGTATATATGTGTATACATGTATGCATATATATATGTATTTGTATATGTGTATATATATATATGTATATACATGTATACATATGAATATATATATATATAAATATACACATATATATATGTATATACGCATATATACATGTATAAACACACACACATATATATATATATATATATATATATATATATATATATATATATATATATGTATATATAAATTTTTATATATATGTACATATATGTATGTACTTGTATGTGTATTCATATATGTATATATATATGTATTTATACATATATATACGTACATATATGACTCAATACATTTATACTTGTGTATATGCATATATACATGTGTATATACATATATACATGTGTATATATATATACACATTTATACATACATATATGTATATATATATATATGTATATGCTTATGTGTACATATATATGTATATGTATATATATATATATATGTATATACATATATGTACATTTACATATATGTCCATACATATGTACTCAAATATATGTGTATATATATATATATATATGTATATACATATATTTACATATATTTGAGTGCATATATGTATATATACATTTATGTATATGTATATACATATATTTATGATGTCATAATTATATATATAAATATATGTACATATATTTACATATATTTATATATAAATATAAATATTCATGTAAATATTTACATATTTACATATATTTTATATGTCAATATATGCATATGACGTCATCTATGTACGTATTTACTTGACGTCATATGTTTAAATACCTATATTTATATTTACATATGTAAATATATTTATTCATATTTAAATATCTTTACATATAAATATATGTAAATATACATGTATGTAAATTTATATGTTTATACATGTAAATTTGTAAGTACATATATGTAAATATATATATGTAAATTTGTGTATTAACATGTATGTATGTAAATATATGTATTTATGTATACACATAAATATATATGTATATATGTGTAAATGTATATGTCTATATGTAAATACAAAAAATATATGTATTAACATGTATACATGTGTATACAAGTATAAATGCATGTATATGTACATGTATACACGTATGTATACATACACACACACACATAGATATATATATATATATATATATACACATTCTAGTATGGGAAGTATGAATTTCTTTCCATAATCTATCCTATTAATATTAGGGTTGTCATCTTTAAATGCTTCTTCAATTTCTTGTATTTCATCATTGGTTAAACTTTCTTCGTGTAATACCGTAGCTTCTGATTCAACCATTACTCCTTTACCCTTTATATTCAGTTTGGCAAATTTCTTACTAATTCCTCTATTAGATCCTTATTTTCTTTTTTTTTCTTTATTCCCTCCAAACTGAATTGTCCTTTATTAATTTCTAGAGGAGGTTTAAATAGGACAACTTTCTTACTATCTATTTCTGTTAATTTGGTTTTGTTATTTTGAGATCTATTCACTATATTCTCTATTCTGGTGGTTTGCTTTCCAATTGTTTGTAAACACAAGTGAGTATAATTTTTTTGTTCAATTATATGCGGTATGGTCTCTATTTTATGACTGTGGTGGTCAGTTTCTTTAGAGATTATTTTGTATGGAGAGGCTTTAGTTTCAGGCTTTTCTTTTAATGCCCCTTTTAATTGAAGAATTCTTTCAGGACGGTGTATACTATGTATTTCTTCCCCTTCTACAGTATAATATGCTTGATATTGGTTTTCTATTGAGTTAAGACCAAAATCAGGGATTGGGATATCTTTTTCCCTTAGAGTGGGTCTTAGCCAGTTAAAGAATCCTATATTTTGTTTATTTTTCTTTATGACGTTATTAAATTTTTTGTGAAAAGCATCCAACAGTACTTTAGGGAATTCTGCTAAATACCAATCACAAATTTCTTTATTTTTCTTAGAAAGGTAATCATTCTTGATTACTTTTAGGTCTATTTTTCCTTCTTTCTGAAGAGTAAAAATATTAAAATCTAAGTCTGAAGGTGTTGGTTCATCATTAGATAAGTTGGGGTCGTATATCTTATAGACAGGTTGATGGATATTACTATTAGTTCGGGTCAAACTTTCTATTATAGGTCTTTGAGATATTGAGGATGTAGAATGCCTAGAAGGTGTGCATGTTGGAGTTTGGATAGAACCTTCTGAGAGGTTAAGTCTGGTTCTTCTATTGGAGTTATATTGAATTTCAATATTTCCATCAGGATATTCTATAATTTGATCGGGTTCTTGATTTGTTGGGGTCCTATAATGTTGGTTTTCGTTGCGTATGGACCAATTATCAGGAAGAACAATTTGGGACCAATTTATTGATTTAGGGATGACTGTATTGGATTTTTTCATATTGGTTTGAAAAAATATCGTTTGTCCTTTAGTGTCTATTTGAAGGACATTAGGACTTAAGGTATTCATTACCTTATAGCATATCCTGTATATTAAAGTAATATTTTGAGAACCAGGGTTCATGCTAAACCCTTGAGGTTTTAGATTTAAGGTGAGGACCTTTAAGAGATTAGGGTCTGTTAGCGAAATAGAGAAATTTAGAAAATAATTAAAATATATGGGTCCATTACATAAGCTAGATTCGACTACTCCTAATAAAGAATCAACAAATTTATTATGGCGACTATCTCTTAGCATAATAGTATTGAATTATTTAATCCTAACCGATTTAGGGGTTTTACTGCTATTTGAATCAATCCTATATGTTAGTATTTATATTATTTAGCTTTATGATTTTGGATCATTTGATCAGCTAAAAGTTAAAAACTTTCTTGCTCGTTATTAACAGATATACTCTGTTCTACGGTTTTAATAGAATAACCAGTCCTAAATTTGAATGTTCCTTTCTTGTAAATATCAAATATAGGAACTCTTGGGATGTTCCAATTTTGTATTTTTTTTTCAATGTTGTCTATAATTATTTCCTCTTTATTTTTTATTCGTAATGTACCGTGAGATGAAGATGTTGTTCTATTGGACAATGTCCTAATAAAATTTTCCATTTTAAGATAACGGATGAGTACACGAGTCAATCAGAAATAGTCCGTGTGCCTTTTTCGCGGCTCTTCTGAGATTTTTCGGCAGTACAGGTCACGACGATTTTTGGTCTCAACCCTCGGACTTACCTTAAATGGCAAATTTTATTAAGCTATTAGCCTTTAGAACAATATTTCTATCTTAAAGTTCACCACTGTAACTTTAACTTGGCTCTAATACCAAGATGACCCAACTTTAACTTTTAGTGAAGCGAGCCTTATAGAAAAGCAGTTGCGCGCTAGCAGCAAGCAACGACTGAAAAGCAGGGCACGGATGGAACGAACATCTTGGAGCATTGGCGCAAGTATCCCCTGCACGACTTGCTTAAAGATCATTCAAAGCAGTTGTTCAAGTTTGAGATACACTGTTGCTTGAGCCGGCTGCAAGCAACTGAAGAAAGTCTTCAAGAGTTCTCCTAACTAAGGAAAAAAAGACTGTGGTTATTTCTTGGACTATCCAGTAAAAAAAAAGAAATCCAATTGGAAGTCAAAGTTTCGGAGAAAAAAAGAGACCCACCAGCTGCCCAGAGATAAGAAAAAAGGTTTAGAAGAAGAAGAGTTTCAGTTGCATTCTTCTAAGGGGACGGGTCCTCATGGGATCAATAGCATTTCACCAGAATAAATACAGTCTCTGAAAAATCTCGATCAAAACTTGAGAAGGTGTATAGGCGGAAACCATGACATAAATAGGTAGTTCATAGAGGTCTCTAGTCTATTTTCATGTTCTGATCTCTCCATTTTCTGTATCCTACGAGTGGATAATTAACGACTGATTCATGAGATATCCTTTGCCCCTTAGCTCCTTAGTGCCTTAGCGTTAGGTGAAAATCTCTCTAATTAGAAAAGAAAGTTTCCATCTGTTATGTCGTGACTCACTCTGTCCAAAGGAGTGACGAATTGAGTCGATCAGTTAGATATCCCCGATTCAGTCTTCCTCAGTAATGGAAGAACTTCCGAATTTGGAATAGATAGATCTGGTCTCTTCAATTTATGAGAGAAAGTGCATGAATTCCTTTATAATCTTTCTGCTTTTCTGAAAGCATATTTTCAGATTGGGGGCTATCGCCATATTCAGTTCCTTATGCTTGAGTGGCCCAGCCCACACGGTGGGGGTGAGCCCTTTGGTCGGTCTATTCCTAGGAGAAAGAATCCGTCTGTAAGGGCAAGTGCGACCCTCCTTATCTATAGGCGAACGATTTCTTACGATTGAATCTTTATTGCCAAACCAACGACTTTCTCATAAGAATCCTTACAATGGTAAGTGTGGCCTTTCCGGTGCCTCTCTCGGCTCCTTATGAGGAGCAAGTGAGCAAAGCGAACGATATTAGGAGAAATAGAGGAACAATACTGCCTTGAAGTGAGTCCCTCGATCTTAATGAGGGACTCAGGTTGCCTGAGTCGATCAATTATCGAGGGGAGGCCCGGAATCCTTTTGATAATGAATGAATTCTTATGAGGCATCAGGCAAGGCTGGCCCCGAAGGAATCCGTCAACTTCGACCCGAATGATCTAAAGGCGAACGATCCATGCGAGATGGATCAAGGGACTAGGGACTTGGCCTTTACCTATACCAACAATAGTTCCTGCTAAAGCAATAGTGGCAGCTTCGGCATGGAAAAACTGAGATTGTCTAAGTCAAGTCAAGCGAGACCTCCTGAGAACGTGAACGATCTCGTTTCTATTTCATCTATTGAAAACTAAAAACGATTAGGATATACTGTGTAAGTCAAGTCTTTCCTTTCCCTGGGAAAGCAAACGATTCATTCTCAAAGGAGTCGTCTATAAAAAGAGAAGAAGAATCCCGTGGGGATGGGGAGATCTATGTTAGTTAGTTACAGAAGTGCTTTCCATAATCAAACCAACCTTTCCGTTTTCTCCTAATATTTGATAAGAGTCTGGCTCGGCTCCCCGAGGAGGTCAGGGGAGGAAACGTTCCACTATGAGATTTCATTATGGGATTGAGATAGCGAAGCAGTTAATCTAGATTCATCTTACATCTTTGTCTATGTAGATGTTGGCCATTTACAGCAGCATCGGCTGTCTTCAAGGAATGAATTGGTAGCATTTTCTATTGATTCGTCTCTATCACAGTGACCTTGAGGTCACCGTCCTGTCCTTTTCGGATGATAGTCCTTTCCTGCTATTGTATTGAATTTGCTTTTCTTATTGAATAGTGCCACTAAAGACTGGCAGGAAGTCACACAAGAACCAACGGGTGCCCCCGTTTGAATTATGAATGATCACCGGTGGTCCATGACAGCTTCGTTCGTCCTACCGGGTGAGCGTCCCCAATGTGAGGCTGCACCCGAAGACCATTACTGGTTAGACGCTACTTATTGATTAGTTGAACTCCCATTTCTAACAAGCGGCTCGCTTCCCTGTGCTACCGCAGACGCTTCTGGATGGTCTCCCTTTGACCTACCTCGTCCTTCCCTACGCTAGCTGCTCGAGGCTTAACTCTGTTTGGAGTGGAACACGAAGGGATCTCATGCCGGGATGGAACCAGAAGAAGGAAAGAAAGAAAAATTGAATGAATTGCCTTCCTTGACCGAGCTTCTACTTTGGAGAGTTAAAGGGCGTGATCGAACGCGAGTTGAAGAACAAATATAACAGTAAATAAGTTTTGCCTTTTTTGAGCCTTTCGCTATGTTTCGTATCAGGGTAGCCGTAGCGAAACCTATGGCCGGATTGAATCCTTCCTTCCCTCCCATGCAGCCCCTGGTAGCTCCTTCAGGGGGAAAGACCCTCCCCTTACGAATAGAGAAGTAGAAGCAATGTTCATATGAAATTCTTCCCTCCCTCGCATCCAATCGGGCAGTAGGAGATCCAATCATTCTGGCCAAGCAAGGTCAGGCAGAGATATATTTTCTATAGCGAGAGGAAAGCCATCGCTCAATCCTAGGCATCGATTTACAACATCTGCATAAAAGGGAAATGGGAAGTAAGGATCATAGGATCCCCACTACCTATGGAAAGCTATTCAACCTTTATCCTTATCGACTGCCCCTGCTTCTCGTACTTCCCATAGTCCTTTTGAAACTCCTTATCAAAGAATGAAAATGAATACTGTCTTGGAGGAAAAATGGCCACTCGGCTAATTGATACTCCTCTCTTGTCCCTAAATGCTCTTGCAACTCCCCTAACTGTTTTCCCATCGACTCGTGAAAATGAAAAGATTTCTTGTTTATAAACTCTGGCAAACATTCATTCCCATCAGACTTCCCGGCCCTCCTCCCAACCAAGCATAGGTATAACCCCTCTTTCCCATACAGGTAAAGGTTCTATTCCCGTGAATGGGGGGTCGTTAGACAAACTTGAGCACTTGATTGTCCTCCAAGGATAATCGTTTCGATCGAGATGGTCCCCCAAACACTAATCCTGGAATAGGCTATAGAGCTGCTTTCCATTAGCAAACAGATCGCGGACGCTCTGCCAGAGGCATCTACTCCCACACCAACAAAAAAATCAGATCATGATAGACTAAATCGTGTAGATTCACCAGGCAGGCCTATATGGAAGGACTTTGAGGGGGACACAATCGCCCAATAAATTGCTGCAAGCCCTACTCACTGCTAGTAAAATGGAGATCAACAAGTGTTGCAACCGCCTATTAGTGGATTATGGAGCTTAGGAGTGATGTTGTCGAACGGGAATATCAATACGGGGCGCCCGCCACCAATGTGATCAAATTTATTCTAGTAAAGTTGAAGTGGTGAGTCAAATAAAGGATATTTAGGCTTTTCATATAAGCTTGATAAGAAGATAATGACTTTTGTACTTATGGTAGATATTCCAATGAATTATGGGATTAAGCTAGATAGCAAATTGGCCTCTGATATTGATGGCCTGATCTCATTATCATGGGAATATGCTTGAATGAATACAGGAAGGATGGCACAATACAATGTCAGGGCTAGGCCGATCTTGATGAAAAAGGAAGCAATGGTGTGTGGACCTACTGGAATGGGTATCTCTTCAGTCTTTGCTACTCGTGTGAGACATAATTTTGTACTAAACGACATTGACAAAGGTTTATTTTGATGGCATTTCTTGTGGAGAAGGGCATGGTGGCGGAGTGGTCCTGATATCACTAGAGTCATTTCCATTTTCATATTTGTTCAAACCTATTGTTGAATATATAAAAAGCACTTCATCATGACTTATGTATTGCCCTGGGATCCAACATCTAATTTGTTTGGGTGATGCGGAGCTGGTGATTAATCAAGTCGAAGAGGAAATAGTTGCTTGAACAAGCGAAACCCTCAAGAAGTAGCTCATCATGTCCTAATTTTGGTCTTTCAATATTGAAAACAACAAAATGAGACTTTCTGAGTTTCAGATGTGAAAGAAAGTGATATGAAGCTCAAGCATCCGCTAACCTCATATATAAGCTAACTTTGCCCTCGAAGAAATTTGATGTTACACTGTTTGAATATGTCCATCAAATTCAAAGACTGTAACATACTCTTAATTTTAGGGCGGTTTAGCGAGCCAGCTACTAAAAACCCGCTTTATTAGCTATTGATCCTAAATATATTGAAGCAGGGGTCAAGAGAGTTGTTTCTATTAATTCGATACAGCAACGACTAAATTCTGTGTTCCAGATCGAAACCCAGAAGCAGATCCAGTAGGGTGGAGTCGTTCATGTCATTGATGGAACAACTAATTATGTTTCTCTTTTTTCCTATGAAAGCACCTCGCCCAGCATCCCTTCGTCTAGTTTCGAACCAGTACGAGCACCAGATACAGCAGGTCAGGATCCAGAGCAACCGGATGGATACACATGCTTTGATATATTGGATTGCAATGCAAGACAAGTAGGAACCGCAACCAACAACTGCCGAGCTCTGTTGTCGACAGGCGAGGCGAAACTACCTTTCCCTTTCATGGAGGTAAATAAATCTCCTTCCTATGTGATTCACTAGGGCTTAACAAAAACCAGTTAAAGAAAACACACATTAACTAATATATTTATATTTGAACTCATTTATAGGGCAGGGAACGCCTCACAAAGATACGAGATAGGAAATGTTCACACCTCACAAGAGAGAGATGTGAGAGATGGAATTTGAGTCAATGGGGGGGCAAAGCGGTGGGCCACCCCCCATGCACATTAGAAGAGGAGATGGAGTTGAAAAGGAGGAGGTGCATCAAGCTAGGCCAACTGGATCCCGAATGAGGTAACCCTTGCCTGACTCCTTTCGTCTCGACGTTGGTCGTACGATCCGTACTAGATCTAACCGATCGTACGATCCCATACTAGAAAAACTACCCCTTCCTCCACGTTCTTGATAGCCCGCCCGCCTTGCCCCACCTCTCCTAAAGGGCAGGACCGGGGGAATGACTGCGTGTAATCGAGAATTCTCGGGCTAGGCGATCAAACAAACTTCTAGCTCCTCCAATATTACGCTAGGTGTGGGGAACATACCAGCACTAAGTAGGCGAAGTGCCCCCGCCGAAAACTCACAAGAGAACCAACACGCTCCTTAATGGCGAGAGACTTGTATCCAAACTAGACCCGCGCAAGATCATAGAAGAAAAAGGAATGGATTAAGAAGAGGGAACTAGACGAAGAGGCTAACAAGAAAGGGAAGTAGGACGCTAGCAAATTGAATGAGTGCGCAAAGGCCTCCCAACCAAAGTGAGCATATTGAAGAAGATGAACGTGACGTATATGTATATTTTACCTTTATGGGCAAATGGAACTACCGAGACAAGAAGGGTCAAACGATACATGAGCAATCGAATGAAAGCTCTCTATGTTCATTGGCCTTTCTCAACAAGATCACAAGCTTAAAGCCACCAAGGCCTAATCTTCTCAGCTCGTAGAATAAACCAAGGCGTCCTACTTACTCCATCTCAATATGGAAACGAATCCCTGAAGCGTGGGAGTGTAGAAGTCCAGCCATAGGGCCCCCACTTTTGTAGAGGTTTTCAAGTAGTGGCGTAGGAAGCCTTTTTCTCTATACCTCACTGGCTCTCGCAAAACAACTTGATGCATGCCAGGGGAGGGCTTTGCCTACTAATAGCAATTGCCGAGCTATTCTTAGATTCGAATTCTCCCCCGTTCCTTCCCTTTGATTTTTCATTTCCCTCAATATGTTGAGTGGCATCATTCCTTTATTACTTATGAGCATTGCATTGCTCTGACCGCCTCTATCATGTAATGTCGGCCGCCACGCTCCTCCATCATAGGATGAGAGAGCCAGCTTACACTCCTGAACCAAAGAAAGCCGGCAGCCCTCACTTTGCTGCTTCTCCTTGTAGAGCAAAGCAGATTCTTGCCCCGAGATCGAGGCCCTTCACTATGGCTACACTCTCTTACCAAGCCAAATAACATGGCGGCCAAACTGAACCAGCCTTAAGACTCAGCATCAGATCTGGAGTGTTCGTTCTGTATGTAAGATACACCTATCCTGCTAGATCACTAACAATCAAACACATACCTCCCTTGTTTGTAAGGATGAGGAAGATGTGGTTTTTTACAACAACATCGACATAAAGAAATGATGAAGAATTCACTAATTTAGAAAGTATATAGAATTTCTAATAACAGTTGAGCCCTTTCATTAGCGAAGAAGCGGGGAAAATATCTCACCGCTCAAGAGTGAGCTTCAACCTAAAGAGCTCCCTCTTGGAAAGAAGGGTCATATCATACCTAGCCCCCACCCACTATACAATAGAATAACCATTCACCAAGTCACTTGATTCGTGATCGAGGACCTTAACCTTAAGTACCGTACTATTCGAGAGCAGAAAGGAAATCAAATTCCCCGTAGCCTAAAGGAAAGGGACTCGGAGAGAGCTGACCTAGCAATGTCTTGCCAGCGAGCTATGTATAGCAATGCTGCAGTAGCTATCTCCCACTGACTAGTACATAGGCCGAGCCACTGTTTCGTTTGGTGGACCGACCTTCTCATTCCAAGGGGGGTATGACATCAAATTCATATTCGTTTCGGGAGTAACACAAATCGTGCACTTGGCAACACTATCTCCATTGGCATCCTCAAGAGCAAAGAGGAGTTGATCAAAGCCACTTCACTGAAAGGGATCTTTTATGAACATCATCGGGCACTACCAGTCCAATCAACAACTTTCAGTTGGTTATTCTCTCTCTATGAAAAGGTAGGAGGAAGACTAAAGGTTCACCATCTTACTAACATGGAAGTCGGGACAACCAGCTTTCTCCTATATCTTCTCACCAGATTTTCTTTTGAGTCTCGTTCCGACAGCAGGGGGCCGGGCAGCGCATGATCAAACTTCAACTCGCTCAAAATAGGGAGCGGGGGAGCAGCCATAAAGCTCGTGTAATTACCGCCCATTCATAGAATTGTCCTGCTACGTCACCAACCGATCCACTTGAATTGGGATGAGCGCGTCTTGGACAAATGGCTTGCTCCACCGGGTCGAACCAATTCATCACTTGGGATGGCAAGTGTCGCTGGGGACAGAAAAAATCAAATGGCTGGAACGGTTTTAGCTAAGATCCACCACTTCTGACGAATCATCCAACAAAAGGGAACCGAGCGGGTGAGTTGAAATGGGATAACATGAGTCTTTAGCCCGGTGTCTCGGTATGATGATGAAGAGAGAACACTCCCTTAGGAGCCACAGTAATATCATCGAAATTGATTGAGAAATGAGTGTCATCATATCCCACCATGCTTCACGTAGGCGCCATCTATGATGTGAGAAGGCGACCTTTGCTTTGTAGGCCGGTGACAAGGGGCACATAGAGTGAGGCACTAGTGCAGGGTAAATAGCTTGTAAACTCCGCTCTGTCACAGATAGAGCGGGGACTTCCGTCGTGAGTGGTCCATGAAGCTTTAGGCATAGTATATGTCAAGAAAAGCTTCCAAGTACCTTTGGCGATGTAATATGGAGCTCGTTCAATTGTAGGAATCTGGGTCCATTCCAGAATGATGAGGATCGGAAGAATAGACCTCCAAAGTTGCTCCCTCGACATGGATATAAATTGTGGAGAGTCCAGGCATCTTGAAAGAAATTTGGCACAGTCAGCCAGTTAGGCTATTGTAAATCACAATATGATGAGAGACCCAGATATTGCCGATGTCCATCTTCCAAATTCTTGCAGGCTTCTGTCAGCAAAAGGAAATGGCTCTGCTGAGAGGCTTGTGATAGAGAGTGGGAGATCTAATGGATCTCCAAAGCAAAGGGGTAGACAGCTTGGAATTGTTTAATGAGGCACCTTTTATCGTCGCTTGGCTTCGTCGATTCATTGTAAAAGTTTATAATTCTCCTTAGATTGATGATCCGCCTCTGGGTAGACGAGGTCATCATACTTCTCTTGCTGGGGATGCTTTCGAGAGCCCGCATACCAACGATGCGTGCTGATATTCATAACATGACTCTAAAAGTTAGCGTCGCAATAAAGCCAAAGGTCGACGCATCGAGTTGGGCATTCGATTGAGATAGCATTCTGAATGACTGTATCCTCTTGGGAAAACAAACTGAAGAGTTTTGGTGCCATAATCAAATCACTGAACTTCTCGGGTGGGCCCGAACGCTACCCTTAAAACCTCCTCGACTCCCCTTAGAAGGAGTCCTTCGGCTAGTATACGCCGCTAATTCATGGCAGGTTCAAGCCACCGGATGTGGCCAAAACATATAGCAAATACCTAACAACAGACATGAGGACCTCTGACAACTTTGGTTCTTGATATATAATAAAAATTATGAGGAGGGTATAGATCTTAAATACCTTACAGATGCCTTACTGCAAATGCTTTCTCGCAAATAGGATTGCGATCATAGAAAACCTTCTTTCTTCTTTGACAATACTCCCTGCGAATGCTAGCAGAATGCTGAAGAGAGTATCAAGCTCTTTGCTAAGGTTTGCACTGAAGAGATGCACATAGGATGTGTACACAAAGACTTCCTCTCTGTTCCGCACCATTCCGCCCATTTTTCCCTCTTGTTCCGTCCTTCCCTCTACCACCGCTAGCTAGAATCATTCTATTTCCTTCAAAGACGGTGCTGACCACAGACCTGAGACCACAATCTTATATCCAACTTCCAAACTAGTGACTCTCAACCCATTCCTCTACCTGATAGACTGACCTACCGCCACCACTGCAAGAATCTATATTTGTGAATCCATGTCTGAGACTGAGACCTGTTCCTCAATGGGCAAAACTTTCTAAGTGCAGTTGCCAATCTTGTCTACTGTTGGAACGCTTTGCCCTTTCATCCCTCCAATCTAGCACTGACCTACCACCGCAAGAGCTATAATAAATATCTAAAAATTTCAACCACCGACCGCATGTAGGTCACGCCCC
This sequence comes from Amborella trichopoda, assembly GCF_054954075.1. Lineage (NCBI taxonomy): Eukaryota > Viridiplantae > Streptophyta > Magnoliopsida > Amborellales > Amborellaceae > Amborella > Amborella trichopoda. Next base: position 30,985,296 of record NC_142340.1, read on the forward strand.
TGTTGAAGCTCAATTACCTCTCTTTCCTTACCTTACCGATAAGACCGTGCTCCTCCTCCACTCAAACCATTCCTCTATAATCAGGAAAACAAGACTACTGATATTGACTGAACACCAAACAGAGCCCGTCTATATAAAGTGAAACATGATCACATGGTCAGTCCACTCAGTTCAAATTGAAAAGAAAGAAGAAACCTCAAAGGAAAGTAGAGAAAGAACTATAACTATATTGTATTCATAACGCTACCCCCGTCCCCTATAAAGACCTGCTCTATCTATCTCATTACTCATGCGCTTCTCCAATTAGCCGTTCCCCTCTCCTATGACCACCTTATCCCATTAGAGCCTTCTCCGATTCTCGATTCTCTCTTCCTCTGGTTTGCTCGATTATTCATGCTAGAGCGAGGACTTTCTTGCTCGATTATTGATACAAGAATGGGAAGATTCGTCTTTGTCCCAATTTTCGTGACCTCAACAAGGTGGCCTATCCCAAGGATGATTTTCCCCTGCTCAATATTCTGATTCTCATTAATCATACGACAGGGTACGATATGTTTAGTTTCATGGATGGATACAACGCACTTTGTTTCAGATCAAGATGGCTCCTGAAGACATAAATAAGGAAGACCTCGTTCATCACACCAGCTGACACGTACTGAAATATTGTAATGCCGTTCGGGCTAAAGAATGTCAGCGCCACTAATTAGCGGGCAATGACGGCTCTGTTTCATGAACTGATGCACAAAGAGGCGGAAGTATACGTTGATGACATGATCGTCAAATCACGAAATAGAGAAGATCATTACTAAACAACCTCCAGAAAGTGTTCAATTGCCTCAGAAAGTACAAATTGTAGTTGAATCCTCAAAAGTGTATCTTTGGCGCTACATCCAGCAAGTTATTAGGATGAATCATAAGTCAAAGAGGGATCGAGATAGATCTAGAAAAGGCAAAGGCAATTATTGTCTCCACAAATGGAAAAAGAAAGGGTTTATTATCACACAGGTTGTCTTCGCTTCATCGCACAACTCACGCCCATTTGTGAGCTCATATTCAAACTCCTTAAAAAGGACTCCCTAAGCAGTGGAATGAGGATTGTCAATGGGCTTTTGATCAAAAAAAGAAAAGATTTTACGAATCCTCCAGTTCCGGGAAGACCCTTACTGCTTTACTTATCTCCCACAGAGACGTCCATGGGATGTGTGCTTGGTCAACATGATGACACAGGCAGAAGAAAACAGGCCATATAGTATTTGAGCAAAAAATTGACCGATTGCGAGTCGAGATATTCACCATTCGAGAAGACCTATCTCGCTTTGGTTTGGGCTACTCAACGCCTCAGACACTACCTATTGTCTTATCCGGTATTGCTTCTGGTGCACAAGGACCCGCTCAAGTATCTCTTCAAAAAGCCGGTTGTTTCAAGCGGAATTGCTAGGTGGCAAAGTTCGATATCACTTATGTCACCAAAAAATCAATGTTGGGACAAGCTATTGCCCTTGGACGTCATCCTTTACCATGTTACGAGCCGCCCATGATGGATTTTCCCGATGAAGAAGTCTTTTACACTAACATTGAGTATGGAGAATTTGATCCTTTCTGGACCATGTTCTTCGATGGAGCTTTGAATGAGATAATTCGGAAGCAGGTTCCCAAACATCCATATGAATTAACTCAAAAGGTCTATTACAATAAACTGATTTGTTGGAAAAAGGTTATTTTCCACTCGGTAGTACACTGATCAAAATCATCTTTTGTAAAACTAGGTAGGTAGAGTCCAAAAAAGTCCTTATTAATCCATGGGATGAAGACGTTGAAAGTTCACGTGTCCAAGTCGCTTATTCCATGTGTCGAGAGGTATAGAATAAACAGTAGTAGTAGCCGAGTGACCCAAAATTTGCCCCGTGTCAAGAATGTTGATGCCCCCTTTTTCCTTACCCGAACCAATCATCCTCCCGGTCTTGAAACACCTTTTTTAGTTTAAAGAGAAGAAAATAAGGTTGCACTGTAATTAAGAGACTTACACAGTTGATTAACTGAAAAAAGGTTCTTGTCAAGACGGGGAACATGAAAGACACTAGGAAGAGAGATAGAGAGAAAGGAAATAAAACCAACTCCGTGAACAGGAACTGAAGCTCCATTAACCATTCTTACCAAAAACTATGGCCAGAAAAATTGCCAAGAGAATGGAAGTCTGAGGAAGAGCCCGTCATGTGATGGGAGGCTCCAGAGTCAATCACCCACGAAGATGATGGATGAGAAGTGGAAGTGATACCTGCTGTGCATGCTGAGTAGTGAGAATGAGAATCTGGTTCCTTGGGACTATCTTTCTTCTTAGAGAGATAGAACTGAGCAAATTATTCTAACACATCAAAGGGGATTTGAGAGGTAACACTTTCCTTCTTTTTAAAATTGATAAGCTTATAAGTTAGTGGGTGGGGGGGTGGGGGGGGCGGGGGGCTTTTGGAATAAGAAAGAAGTCAGTCGGGTAGTGCGCATCAAGGAATGGTTTCCTATCCGGCTGCCTTTATCTATCTCAGAAGAGGGGCAATAATGAGAGAATATCCTTCCCCTTTAGATTAGAGTAAGGTTCCTCCACGGCCCATGATCACCAATTCCTTTTAATGCTAACGATTCCCCTCTCAATATTAGAGGGGGATGGTGGCAGAGTCTAGTAAGTCACCGCCCACTTTCACAAGCGGGTAGGGATAGAAAGAGATATGGGGAAATCTAATCCAAACCATTGGTATGCCGAGAATCAAATCTCTTACTCCCGGAAGGAGTCGTATTGAGAAGTTGCTCAGTCAATTGTTCCACTCATTTGATAGGTCGCCGTGGGTCAGCATGTTAGATCTAGAAGATAGGGTGTCTGGGCCTATCTTCTATATGTAACATGTATATGTTACTATATATATATATATATATTGTAAACGTATATATATAGTAACATATATATATGTTACAATATATATATAGTAACATATATATCGTTACATATATATGTAACATATATATAGTTGCAATATATTGTTACAAAATAATATAGTTACAAAATATAGTTACAATATAATTACAATATAGTTACATAGATTGTTACAATATAGTTGCATATATTGTAACTGTTACAATATGTAACTATATTGTAATAGTTATAATATAGTTTGTAACTATATTGTAACTATATATGTTACATATATGTAATTGTTACATATATTATTACATATAGTTTGAAACTATATAGTTTGTAACAAACCATATAATTACATATATGTAACAGTTACACATATGTAACTGTTCTAACATATAGTTTGTAATTGTCACAAACTATCATACACATATAGTTTGTAACCTGTCTTGTCCAAACTGCGTAACCTGTTAGGACAATTTGTAACTTGTCCAAACAAAGTTTGTAACCTGTCCTAACTTTGTCCCTGTACAAAGTTAGGACCAAGTTAGGATTGGTTACACTATCCAAACTTTGTAACCTGTTACACTGTCCTATCTTGGATAGTGTAACAGGTCACACTTTCTCCTAACTTTGTCCTGGACAATGTAACATGGGGTCTTTGTCCTTGAGGGACATAGTCTTGAGAACCCAGAGTCCTTGAGGGGGAGAGTGGTATCATACACATATACATACACATATATGTATGTATATACACACAAATGTATACACATACATATTTATGTATTTATGTGTATATATGTAGGTATATATATATGTATTTGTATATGTTTATATATATACATATATGTATACATGTACGTGTATACATACTACATGTATGTGTATATATGTATACACATATATTTATGTATATATATACATATAAGTATATGTATATGTGTATACATATACATATATATACATATGTGTATATGTATACATATGTATAGATATATGTATATAAATATATATATATATATATATATGTATACACATCTACATATATATATATGTATATACATATATACAGATGTATATATATATTTTACATGTATGTATACATGTGTATACATATATGCATATATGTATATATACGTACTTGTACGTCTATATATATATGTATATATACATGTATATATATACAAACATATATACATGTATACATATATAAATGTATAAATATATTTGTGTACATATATATACATATATGCATACATTTATGTGTATACATATATAAACTTATATAAAATATAGATATATTTAAACATATATATACATATATATATATGTATATATATGTTTAAATATATCTATACTTTATATATGTATATTTCCATAAAATATATGTAAATATAAATTTATATATAAAATGCATATAAAAATATAAATACATTTATATAAAATACATTCATATTTTTGTATATACATTTTTATATATGTAAATATATATAGAAATATGTAAATATATGTAAAATATTTGTATTTAAATTTATATAAAATTTTAATATATTTAAATTTATATATGTAAATACATATATACCAATAAATATATTATATGTATTTATAAATAAATGTAAATAAATATAAATATATGTATTTTTATATATAAATATAAATATATGGATTTACATAAATACAAATATATGTATTTACATGTAAATACATATTTTACATGTAAAAATGAACATATAAATACATTTACATGTGTACATAAATATGTAGATATACATATATGTAAATTTAGATATTTACATATATTTATGTATACATGTAAATATTTATGTATACATAAATACATGTATTTATTTGTTTATGTCTATATTTATGTGTATACAATTATATATTATGTGTATATATTTGTTTACGTCTATATACACATGTATATACATATATATAAATGTATACATAAGTGTATATCCGTATACATGTATATATGTGTATATATGTAGATGTGTAAACATAAATATGTATACCCACATACACATATATGTATATATACATATGTATATACACATATACATATGTATACGTATACGTATACGTATACGCATATATATGTGTATTTGTATATAAGTGTACACATATATATAGAAATATGTATATATGTATATAGACATTTACACATATACATATGTGTGTATACACATATATGTATACACATATACATGTATGTATATGTATAAAATTGTATTAAATTTTCATATGCGTGTACATATAACTATACATGAAAATACATTGAAATACAAATAAATATATAAATATATAAATATATAAATATATAAACATATAAACATATAAACATATAAACATATAAACATATAAACATATAAACATATAAACATATAAACATATAGACATATAGACATATAAATATATAAATATATAAATATATAAATATATAAATATATATATATCTAAATATATAAATATATAAATATCTAAATATAAAAATTTAAATACATTTACTTATATACAAATTAAAATATACATTTATATATATATATATATGTAAATACATTTACATATTTACATATAACAATACACATATATATATTTATATGTAAATATAAATATAAAAATATATTTACATAAAACAATATCTGTAAATATAAATAACTATAAATGTATTACATATATATTTAAATATATATGTAAACATATATATATATATATATTTAAATACATATATTTATGTAAATGCATATATTTATATATGTATTTAGATGAAATCATATATGTAAATATATTTATATGTATATATGTATACATACATATGCATTTACATGACGTCATATATGCAAATATATTTATATGTATATATGTAAGTATATAAATACATTTACATGTATATGACGTCATATACGTAAATGTAAACAGATGTTCATATATCTATATATTTATATGTATTTACATATATGTAAATATGTAAATATGTATATATACATATATGTATATGTACATATACATACACATACATATATATATATATATATATATATATACATACATATATACATCTATATGTATATATGTATATATACATATATGTATATGTACATATACATACACATACATATATATATATACATACATATATACATATATTTGCATATAAATACATATACGTATATTTGTATACATATATATATACATGTATACATCTACATCTATATATATATATATATATATATATATATATATATATATATATATATATATATATATATATATATATATATATATATATATATATATATATATATATATATATACACATATATGTGAATATATCTACACATATACGTAGATGTATACATATATGTATATGTATACATATATATACATGCATATATACACATATATATGTATGTGTATACATATATGTGTATATACATATATGTGTATATACATATATGTTTGTATACATAAATTGTATACACATATACATGTATATAAATATATAAATACCTATATGTAAATATACATGTATAAATACATATATATAAATAAATATATATGTAATTACAGGTGAATATATTTACATATATTTATATGTAAATATGTGAATATAAATGTAAATACATTTATATTTATATTTAAATATATTTACATATATTTTTATATGTAAATACATGTACATATATATATATATATATATATATCATATCTATACATGTAAATAAATATATAGGTAAATACATGTAAATATATTTACATATATTTATATTTAAATATATATATTTAAGTACATTTGCATAGTTACATATAAAAATATACATATATATGTATATGTAAATTTAAGTATAAATACATATTTACATATAAAAGTATATGTAAATATATGTAAATATAAATAAATATAAATGTATTATATATATATATATATATCTATATATATATATATATATATTTATAACGTCATGTATATATATACAAGCATATACATATATAGGTATATACAAATATTGGTATATATATATTTATGACGTCATATATGTATATACATATATGTATACGTATATGTATATATGTATATGCATATAAGTATTTATATACAAATATATGTATATATGTATATACATATATATTTATATTTGAATATACTTATGTATGTATATATTTGTATATAAATACAAAAACATATGTATATGTATGTTTATATTCATATATTTGTATATACATATATTCGTCATAAATTCGACAAATTACGAGGATTTTTGACGTAAGGAAAGATACCCTATAGACTTTAAACTATGTAACCATGGTCTAAACTATATGACCTTAAACTATAGCGGAGGTCTAGTTGTACAACCTTAAACTGCATGGTCTTAGTTGTATGACTTTAAACTGCGTAACCACGGTCCTGCTATATGACCTTAAACCATAGTGCACGTTCTAGCTGCATGATGTTAAAGGACGCAGCACCGTGGAGGTCTAGTTGTACGACCTTAAACTGTAAGGTTCTAGTTGTATGACTTTAAATTGCATAACCATGGTCCAGCTGTATGACCTTAAACCATAGTGCACGTCTTGACTGCATGAAGATAAATTTTGCATAGGTCATGGAGGTATGACCTTTAAAACTTGCCCCCACATACATGCACATGCCTTTACGTGCACTTTCATGCATGCCTTTTCTAACCTACCTATTAGTGTGCACGCGCCACCTTCATTACCTCCCTAGTGTGTCCATTCACTTCATCACCACACCTCATTCCCCAAGAAGTCTCACTCACGCTCACAAAACAGCGAACCATCCTGCCATCCATAGTCGTTGTAAGTTAGTGGGTCACCATCGTTTACTCACATTTCATACATCATCCATCTTTCAAAGGTAGCCTAATGTCCTTTCCCCAAGTGAGTCAAACCACCACCATACTCACTCCATGGCCTGCACAGATTGCCATTCATCTCCATTATGGTGCAAACTATATGACCTTAAAATGTAGTGGAGGTCTAGTTGCACGACCTTAAACTGCATGGTCGTAGTTGTATGACTTTAAACTACATAACCATGGTCCAGTTGTATGACCTTAAACCATAGTGTATGTCCCAGCTGCATGATGTTAAACTATTTTGCACAGGTCCCAAAGGAATGACCTTAAACACGCCTTCACAAAAAAAATGATGAAATAACGGGCATGATGTATACCTTAACAAGGGAACGCTATAAGCAAAAATGACCGACATGCATGGTCACGAAACCATGAGTAAAAGAGTTCTGTGAGAAAAACCGGGTATGGTGAAAACTCGAAATGACATCGTGAGTAAAAATAGATGAAAAGGGTGGACATGGCTGAAAGGTCATGGGTATAAGAGCCCAAAAATAAAAAGAAGTTGGTGAAAACCGTCTCTATAGCACAGCTTCCCAAGCTCAAGCAAAAAATCCACAAAGGACGCTTGGATCAATAAATAGGTTGATGCAGCACTCGTCTCAATAGGTGGCTTCAGCCCTCACTGAAAAGAAGAAAATCCCTGGTGTCACCATGTCAAGACTCCAAAAATATGAGCTCTAAGAAAAAGATCCTGACAGCCTGAGTCCAGTTGCAAAAGGACTCGAAAGAAAGAATACTTGCCAAGACGGCAAGACAAGTCTCATGAAAAAGAGCATCATTCCCACGAGGTTATGAAAACACTTTCAAGATGCTAGAGATGCCCTAAGGGAGCTAAGTCAACCATGACTTTGGAACAAAAAATCAAATGATTGTCGTAGCTACAAAGCAGTGGGTAGGGGTGGTTGTACCCAAAGTGATTATCTCGATAAACTGAGGTACCTTACTCGTCAAGGAATAACTAATCAGTCATAACTTTGGTGCGGCAAATTAGACGATTGTCATAGCTGCAAAGCAGTGGGTAGGGGCAGTTGTACCCAAACTAGTTATCTCGATAAACTGAGGTACCATACTCGCCAAAGAATGACTGATGCACGAAACAGATGGTGCCGATGGAAGGCCTTTCAGCATACTATTCATGTAATCCTCAAAACGTGGCTCAACACCAAAGGATATACACAAAACCCAAACCAAATGGGAACAATGCCCTTCGACATGGCACTCAATTGTTAGATGTGCCTAATTCTGTCTGACAAGGTCCGTACAAAATCCTCAGCTTCAGAATCACAAACAGTCCTCACGAGGGTGAGGTCTTCGACAAGATCCCTAAAAAACGTCTCTTCTCCCCTAAAGTCTCCACGGACGGACCCACGAACAATGCATCCCTACGTCTGAGCATCCTAGTTATACCGTTACGTAAATCTCCTCGGTGTTCACATGGTCATGTGGCTAAGAAGAAAAAAAAGTAAAAGCTGAAGGAAATTTTCTGAATGATTGTCCTTCTCACTTCTCTTGAAGCACAACATTCGGCGGGGAAAGCTATTTGAAATGATTTTTTAGCACCTTGATCCCTGATAAGAAGGAGGTCAATAAAGCCTACAAAACAGTGGAAATTCCTGACAGTCTTAGAATGGCCTCAGAATTGGTCAAGATCTTCATCAACACTTCAAAAGACCACCAGCCAAGTTTCATCGCTATCAGACATGTTTAAGGTAGTGAACACAAGGAAACAATTTCAATGAAATTGGTATCTAGCACCTTGTAACTAAAGCCATACTTTTGGTGCGTTAAACAACTATGGTACCACCACTATTGGATCTGACATGGTAAAAAACCCCTATGGGGCAAGTTTCGGCTTAATCAGGCACTCCAAGACAAAGTTATGGGTGAAATACTAAAAGGGGGCAGGCCGCACACTGCCTCACTGCATCAAAAAACCATTAAGATGACTATTTTTACAGTCACGGGTAGTCACTTTCGGGGCCTATATCTCACTCATTCCAAGTCAGATCGCTAACAAATTTGGTGAGTGTGTTCATCTCATCAAGACGAGCAATTCGATATGTGGTACGCCTCGTGACGATTCCCGAGTAGTGAGAAAAACTAAATGAAAGTTGCTGATCCATGAAGGAAGTTGCAGAAAATTCAACAGCAGCATGCCTCGTTTGAGCAACCAGATCATGATGCTCGCATACCCGATCGGTACGAAACTAATTGCATTATGTGCTTGAGGTCTGAGGCTATCATTGGTTCGAACCTTGCGTACAATGAAGGGTTGGATTTCACACACGATGGCATCAAAGCTGCTGTAAAGTTCCATCACTGGATTTCAATATTTCGATCAAAAACTCAAGACGACAAATGTTCATCCGGACACAAAATCAAGCTATGTTTGTTGCAGCGTGATCATGATAGCATGATCAATGTCATTAAATGAATAAACATCAAGGAACGAGGACACAATCGATTCAAAGTTTTCAAGATTCATCCAAAATTAAAGTCTAATGATCATGGCTCAAAAACATGATTCATGGCTCAAAGTTGGTGTTAAAATGATCGCCATGCAGAGCCCTACAAGAAAACAATAATCTTTCGATCAAATGGGCATCAGAACGACCCCAGGTCAGCCATGGAAGATCACGAAAGTTCTCAGACAGCAGTAGGGACTGTTCTGAAATTCCACATGTTGTTAAGCAGGGGCAAAACTGTCTTTTTGCACCCATTTTTAGAATTTCTTTAAATTCAATTAAATTGTAACTGTCTTCAATTCTACATAGTTTTTGGGCGTACACCCATGTTTTAACCCAATTCTATATAAACAAGCAATGCCTCACTATACAAAGAACTGATTCATTCTTCTTGGATCACTCAATAAAATTTTGAATTTTTCTTAAGCTTGTGGGTACATATTGGAGAGAGAGAGGAGAGAGAAGAAAGGGGCCGGTACCCTTTGGGCAGGTAACTTTCTCTCTGCTCCCCTCTTTCTCTCTCCTCTCCTCTTTCTCATCTCTCTCTTTCTCCCTCTTCTTCTCATCTCTATCTCTTTCTCTCTCTTCTTCTAGTCTCTATCTCTTTCTCTCTCTTCTTCTCGTCTCTATCTCTTTCTCTCTCTTCTTCTCGTCTCTTTCTCTCTCTTCCTCTAATTCTTATCTTTATCTCTTTCTCTCTGCTCCTCCTTTCTCATCTCTATCTCTTTCTCTCTCTTCTTCTCATCTTTATCTCTTTCTCCCTCTTCTTCTCATCTCTATTTCCCTCTCTTCTTCTCTTCTATTGCAGTTGGTGAAGCCTAGCGCCAGCTGGACTTCTCTCTCCTTTTCTCTTCTATTACAATCGGTGAAGCTTAGCATCGACTAGAGTTCTCTCTCTCCTTCTCTTCTATTGCAGTCGGTGAAACCTAAAGCCGGTTGGATTTCTCTCTCCTCTTCTGTTGCAATCGGTAAAGCCTAGTATCGACTGGATTTCTCTCTCTCCTTTTCTGTCACAGTCGGTGAAACTTAGCACTGACTCGATTTTTCTCTCTCTCTCTCTTATGTAACAATCGGTGAAGCCTAGCGTCTGTTTGATTTTTCTCTTCTATTTCTTCCATCACAACTGGCTCAAGCCTAACGCTGGTTGGGTTGCTCTCTTTTTTCTCTTCTGTCACAGTCAGTGAAGCCTAGCGCCTACTGTACCTTCTCTCTTTTCTTCGGTCATAGTTAGCGAAGCCTAGTGCCGGCTCCATCTCTCTCTCTTGCTTCTCTTCCATCACAACCGGCGCAAGCCTAGCACCGACTGGGTTGCTTTCTTTCTTCTCTTCTATCATAGACGGTGAAGCCTAGCACCGACTGCACCTTCTCGCTTTTCTTCTGACACAGTCGGTGAAGCCTAGCGCCAACTATGTTTTCTCTCTCTTCTTCTGGCACCATTGATGAAGCCCAACGTCGACTGTGTCTTCTCTCTCTTCTCTGTATAAATAGTCGGTGAAGCCTAGCACCGACTGCATTTTCTCTTTATTCCTTCTAACACAGTTGGCATTGCCTAACATCAACTGCGTCTTCCTTCCATCTCTCTCTTTTATTCACGTTTCATACTCTTCTCTTCCTTTCTCCTCCCTCCTTCCTTTTGTTTCCTTGTTCTCTTATTTCATTTCTTATTCTTTCTTCATAACCATCATTCTGTTATTCTTTCTTTCGACTAAGAGGGATTGAGGTTAGCCTCTCATGATAATCCTGTGGTCTAGCCGTAATGTTGTTATGCCAAGATTACTTGGCCTGCTTTATTGCCACGACAGACTAACTATTGTGCTTAGCTAGTCGGTACTGGTAAGGATCCGGAGGGCGAGATCGTAGGTTTCGCACACAGGTCTAAACTGCTTCCTTCTCAAGCATGGGATTGGGATGTCGAGTGACCAAATCTCTCTACCTTACTATGAATTGATCTACAGGTTCATCTGGATCTTGGGTCAAGGTGAGAAGCTCGATGGTTTGAACCTCTCTCTCAACCTCATAGAAGCGTTGATAGAACAGTTTCTCCATTTCCTCCCAAGTATGTACTGAGTTTGGGGGAAGCCGAGCATACCACTGAAAAGCTGGGCCATCAAGGGTTTCAACGAACTCACGAAATAAGAGTCTTCCGTCAGCTGCTGTCTCTAGACATGCCGCTTGGTAGTGGGCTATATGTCGGTACAAGGATGTGGTACCGTTGAATAAGGGAAACTTTCCTTTCTTATAGTCTGAGGGAAACGACACCTGATCAATGTATCAGGATTTGTTTGCTCTTTAGGCTATGAGTCACCATAGTACCATCGATGTCTGCCTCTGAGACGGGGTGAGGGACAAAATTGTCCTGTGAGATAGGGGGAAGACGCTACCTTGGAGGTGCATCACCTAAGTGATGGGAGTTGACCTCATGGTTGGTCGACTGTCGCATGACATCTATGCGATCAATCTTCTTCATCATTGCATGCACCATGTCTTCGAATTTACTCATGCGCTCTTCCTGCGAGCCTCCAAGTTCGTTTACCACCATTATGCTGACTGTTTCTCTAGGGAGGTCAGCCTTAGGTGCATCTGAGGGCTTTCGAGCTTGACGGGTCACACATGGCAGATCAGTCGAGATTAGCATGCCTTGACTGGACTCGAGTCTTATATGTGCATCGTGTGAGAACCGGCTCTTGACGGTCTTGGGACCATGGCTGCTGGGTGGTCAAGTCATCTTCTATGATGCTGACCACGGTGAAGGATTCCCACACTTCTTAAGTCTATGTGACTCGACGAGGGTAGAAGGGATTTTGAGGGAGGAGAACCGTGGAGCGGGTTGCCCCGGCTTTTCTGGTCAGCTCCTTTATCAGAATCTGCAGTGCTCTATCTTGCTTGAGCTTTAGACTGCGATAAACCCCTCTCTAGAACTGAGACTGGGGTCGAGGTTGATCTGCCTTCTTAGAGAATAAGAGGGCGGTATCCATTAGATGGGGTAGCGAATGTGGACCTTGGATGGGGCCCATCTTGGTCTGCTGCCTCGGAAGTTGAAGAACTTCATCAACCATCAAGCCTTTGCCCCGAGCTCCTTTGTGGGCTTCAGAGTCATAGAAGACCTGATGAGGCTGGCTGATGATGATACTCTTAAGGAAAACCTTCGAGGAAGGGGTGGTCTCCTGTGTGCTTGGGTTAGCACAACAACGGTGTTGCCCCGAGCAGTGAGATGCATATGCATGCGCACAAGTTTTGACCCAAGGATGCTTGATCCTGAATGCTTACTCGAGGTAGTACAAGGGCTGCCTCGAGGTGTGACTCAAGTGGATGACCCATGAGCCTTAGTGTGTGCACATGAGGTGGAGGCCGCAGGTCACTTCCTCGATGTGCTGAGCGTCTAAACATAGAGACTCGTGGTCGTGTAGGAATGTAGGGGGAAGCCTTATGGTGACCGACAGAAGCAATGACAACTTCCTTGCCTTTTGCAAAAAGGGACGGGGCAGCCTTCCGGCATACCTCTGCAATACGACTGACAAATGACTTACCGGTGACTGGGTGCATGCTATGAGTGGTAGCAAACATGCTACTAATACAGGGTGCCTTGGTGGAAGTTCCATCAGGGCGAAGAGATGGGGAGTTAGGGACATTTAAGCCCCTCCTCACGCCTATCCAGGTTAAGACCTGGGAGCTAAACACTGGGTCTTTGCTCAAAAGGAAGGTTGGTAAAGAAGTTCAAGGAACTTGTTCCCGAGAGAAGTTCATGAATGCGGGGAACAGAAAATCCCCAATTCGGATAAACAGGTTAGAGAACCTAGAGGCCACATGTGGTGTGTGCAAGCAGAAAAACAAAGGAAATACTAGCTAAACAAAGACTATCCGACCAAGGGGTAGTAAGTTTCCAGTGGAGTCGCCAAACTGGTTAGGTGCCTTGATCTCGCCCTCTGGATCTAGATAATCTGACGGCACGTGTCTTGGGTTTTGGGGGAACCCCGAACTTTGAGATTGCTCTCTTGGGAACCTTGCTCAGGAGTGAGGGCAGGTATACCAACCGATGAGAGACGAATTTAAGGTGGGTTCGACACTTACTCGGGCTAGCTCGTGTGGGCACCCTCTTAGATCATGAAGAAATTCCCCCCAGTTCTACAATTGGTTCGAAATCACCTCCCTTGACTTGTATTCTCCTGTTTCTATAATCACACACACGTGGTTAATTTTACAAGACAAGTGGGTCATGTGACCCCACCTTGTCTTTGAGTGAATGTACACAGGGCATGCAGACTTAAAGGAGAAAAGAGAAGAAATGATGAAGTGAGGGTTAAGAGAAAGAAGAAGAGAGAAGAAGAAGAAAAGAAAGAGACATTTGACCAGGTGAATAGCCTAGAATAGTGGCTAAATTGGCATAATGATTGACTTGACGTGCTAGTAAGAAGGGCACGGTAACGTGACCAGAACAACAGCAATACTACTCAATGACAAAACACCAACACCGACCAGCCTAGCACAATGGCTAGTTCGATGTGGCAGTAAGACAAGCATGATAACTTAGATAGGCACGACGACAATACTACTCGATGGCGAGACTACGGTGACCTACACTTGTCCCTTAGTCAAATGAGAGAGGAAGAAGAAGAAGAAAGAGATAGATAAGGGATAAGAAAAGTAGAGAGAGAAGAGAGAGAAGAAGAAAAAGAGATGAGAGAGAAGAGAAGAGAGAAAAAGAAGCGAGAGAAAGAAGAGTGAGAAAAGAAGAGAGAAAGAAAAGAGAGAGAAGAAGAGAGAAAGAAGAGAGAGAGGAGAAGAGAGAGTACATAGACTGCGATGGAATTCCATCTTCCATGATAGAGAGAAGATGAGAAAAAAAGAACATGGACCATGATGGATTTCTGTCGTTCATGATAAAGGAAAGAGGAGAGAGAAAGAATATGGATGGCGATAAACTTCCACCGTTTATGATAGAGAAAAGAGGAGAGAGAAAGAACATGGATGGTGATGAACTTTCGTCATTCATGACAGAGAAAGAGGAGAGAGAAATAATGTCATGCACGATGATAAGCATCGTCGTGCACCTCATGAGAAAGGGGAAATTTAGACAAAAGCATAGCCTGCCACTCAGGTTAAGGCTCGGCTCACTGCTCATATTTCAAGAAGATAAAGGAAGGCTGAGAACATCATACCTGGTGATGAGCATCGCTGTCACGACTGGAGGGGAGAGAGAAAATAAATTAGAGTGAAGGCAAGAAAGACAGGAAGGAGGAAAGAAGAGAGCGCAAAGGAAAGTGGAGAGAAGTTGGGAAAGATTCGAAGGAGAAAGAAGGAAAGAGAGAGAAAGATATTAGGAAAGAGAGGAGAAGAATAAGAAAAGAGGAGAGGAAAGAGGTACGCACAGTGTTGCCACCACTGCATGTGTCAAAGAGAGAAGAAAACAGAAAGAGAGATTCGTGTAAGGCATTGCAATCGCCATGCATGTTCAGACAGAGAGAGATAGAGAGAAAGATAGAGCAGAGAGAAGAAAATAGAGACAGACTTGTGTGTGGCATTTCCATCACCATGCATGTTCAGACAGAGCAGAGAGAGAATAAAGAAAGAAGGAGAAGATGAAGAAAAAGAAGAGAGAGAAGAAAATGCACATGACATTCCCATCATCACGCATGTGAGATAGAGAAGAAGAGAGGGAAGAAAATGCACACGTCATTGCCATCACTGTGTGTGTGAGATAAAGAAGAAGAGAGAAAAGAAAATGCACACGGTAATGCCATCGCCGTGTGTGTGAGATAGAGCAAAGGAGAGAGAAGGAAATGCACACAGTGTTGCAATCGTCGTGTGTGTGAGACATAGAAAAAGAGAGAGAAGAAAATGCACACGGTGTTGTCATCACTGTGTGTGTGAGATAGACAGAAAGAGAGAGAAGAAAATGCGCACGGCATTGCCATCACCATGTGTGTCAGATAGAGAAAAAGATAGAAGAAAATACACATGGTGTTGCCATCAACGTGTGTGTGAGATAGAGAAAAAGAGAGAGAAGAAAATGCACACCGTGTTACCATTGCCGTGTGTGTGAGATAGAGAAGAAAATGCACACGACAGTACCATCGCCGTGTGTGTGAGATAGAGAAAAAGAGAGAGAAGAAAATGCACACAACGTTGCCATCACCGTGTGTGTGAGATAGATAAAATAGAGAGAGAGGGGTTCATGCATGACGCTGCCATCGCCATGCACATTCAGTCAGAGAGGAATATAGATAAATACCGAGAAGAAGAAGAAAGAGAAGAAGAAGAAAGAGAGAGAATGGGACACACACAGCACCGCCATTGTCGTGTGAGTTAAAGAAACAGAAGGAAGAAGATGACATGCATGGCTTTGCAACAGCCGTGCGTGTTCATAGAGAAGAAGAGAGAAAGGTGAGAAAAGAAGAAGAAAGAAAAAAGAGAGGAAGCAAGAGAGATAAGGAAGAAAAAAAGAGAGGAAGATAGAGATCAGAGGAGGAAAGAGAAAGAGATAGAGACGAGGAGGAGAGAGAAAATTACCTTATCGAAAGGTACTAACCCTTTTCTTCTCTCTCCTCTATCTCTCTCTCTCCAAGATGCACCCACGAACTCAAAGAAGAAACACAAATTGATCAATTGAAAGTCTGAGGGGGAATTTGACCAGCCCTTTATAATTAGGTTAAGCATGTATTTATATAATTGGGCCCAAACATGTGTGGATGCCCAAAAACTATCTCAATTGATGATAATTACAATTTAATTGAATTAAAATAAATTATAAACATGGGTGTAAAATGACTGCTTTGCCCCTACCTAACAATTCATGGAATTTCAAAACAGTCCCTACTGCAACCCTAGAACGTGCATGATCTTCCATAGATGATCCAGAGTTGCTCTGGTGCCCATTTGTCTGAAAGAAAATTGTGTTTTGGCGATTGATTTGATACCAACTTCGAGCCATGGTTCGTGTTTTAAGCCACGATCATCCAACATGAAATTTGGATGAATCTTGAAACTTCAGATTGATAGTGTGCTCGTTTCTTGATGACTTTCTATGATTTCTTCATTCGTTCACACTAACCATGTTGTTACGATCGCATGGCAACAAATGTAGCTCGATTTCGTGCCGAGATGAACATTTCACAACTTTGGAGTTTTTACAGGAATTTGGAATTTCGACGTCGAAATTTACAGTCAATTTATTTGCTTCGTGTGAAAAATTAGACCGTTCATCATGTGTGAAATTCGAACCAGAGATAGCCTTAGACCTTATGCATATTATGAAACTAGTCTCGCGTCAATCTGTTGCGTAAGCGCCATGATTTTACTGCTCGAGAGAGGCATGTCGCTGATGATTTTTTTGCAACTTGCTTCACGGATTGACAACTTCTCTATAGATTTTCTCCTTGTTCCGGCATCATCAAGGGGCGTTCCACATATCAAAATTCTTGTCCTGACGAGAAGAACACGCTCACAAAATTTGAGCATGATTCGATTCGGAACGAGTGAGATATGGCCCCAAAAGTCACTGCTCGAGACTGTAAAAACAATCACATTTAATGCTGATTTGGTGCAGGGAGAGCACACGGGAATAGTGTGCGGCCTACCCCATTTTGGTCTTTTACCTATAACTTTATCTTGGAGTGCTCGATTAAGCTGAAACTTGACCCATAGGGGTTTTCGATTGTGCTGGATCCAATGGAAGTGGTCCATTAGCAATTTGATACACCAAAAATAGTGCTCTAGTTACAAGATCCATTTCGGGGTGCTAGAGACTGATTTTTCTGAAATTGTTTCTTTGTTTGCACTACCTTAGACATGTCAAATTGCAACGAAAAATGGCAAGCTGCCTTTTGAAGTGCTTAAGAACATTATGACTTGTTTTGGCAAAATTATGAGATTATCAAGAATTCCACTGTAATTCAGGCTTATTGACCGGCTTCTCTTTTTATTTCGCATCGAGGACTAAGGTGCTAAAAAATTTGTTCAAACAATGGTCCTTTAGCGTGGGAGCTGACTTGACGCCCTGATGATTCTTCTAACTTCCGGGTCCTTTCGTGAATGGACTCAAACGGTCAGATTCTTCTTGAAGCTCGTATTTTAGGGTCTTGATATCAAGGGATCCTGACACCAGTGATTTTTCTTTGGAATGCGGGCTGAAGCCACCTAGGAGGCATGTGCTGCATCAACGAACTTATTGGTCCAAGCGCCCTTTGTGGGTTTTCCCTTAAACTTGTGAAGTGGAGCTGTACGGACGATTTTCACCAACCTCCTTTTATTTGGGGCTCTTTTACTTACGACCTTTCGGCCACATCCACCCTTTTCTTCAATTTTCACTCACGGTTCCCTTTCGAGTTTTCACCGTGCCTGGGTTTTTATTTTCACATAACTCTCTTACTCATGGTTTCGCGACCATACCTGTTTGTCATTTTTACTCATTGCGTTCCCTTGATTAGGTGTACACCATGCCCGTTATTCATTATTTTTTTGTTTTGTGAAGCCGTGTTTAGGGTCATGCCTTCGGGACCTATGCGAAGCCTTTTAATGTCATGCGATCAGGATGTGCACTATAGTTTTAAGGTCATACAGTTGAACCATCGTGGAGATGGATGGAAGTCTCTGGAGGCCATGGAGCGAGTATGGTGTTGGTTTGACTCACTTTGGGGGATGACACAAGGCTACCTATGAAAGATGGATGGTGATGGTATGGAAGATGGATAGTGGTAACCCACTAGCTGACGGTGAGTATGGAATTCAACATGTTTTTAATGTGGGTGAAACTCACTGGGGAATGTTGATGGTAATGAAGAAAGATGGATTTAATGGGGGTTTGATGATGATGGTTCGCACACATGATCGGGTCGGTTAGGGAAGACGTGCGTGAAGACGCATGTAAAGGGCATGTGCACGTGTGTGGGCGCACGTTTAAGGTCATGCCTCTAGGACCTGTGCAAAGCATTTAACGTCATGCAGCCAGAATGTGCACTATAGTTTACGGTCATATATCTTGGATCGTGGCTATGCAGTTAAAGTCATGCAGCATGGACCATATAGTTTTAAGGTTGTACAATTAGACCTTCGCTACAGCTTAAGGTCATATAGTTCGGACCGTGATGCTAAGCCTTTTAACATCATGCAGTCGGAACATGCACTATGGTTTAAGGTCATATAGCTGGACAATGCAGTTTAAAGTTGTGTAACTAGACCTCCGCTATAGTTTAAGGTTGTATAGTGTGAACCATACAGTTTAGGGTCGTGCACCTAGACCATGATGTGGGTTGCCATGTAGGTATAGCTCCATGGGGAATAGAACAATCCAACTCCCTGGGGATCAAAGCAATACACAAGCAGAGGGCTTAGATGGAGATGTTAAACGGAAGAAGACTTCACTGGGGATTTGGGGACAAGTATGACTCCTTGGGGGTGAAAAATGAGACTCCATGAAGAATAGGCTTATGGAAGGTAATCCGACTCCTTCGGGATAAGATAGCAAAGGAATAAGGACTTGGTAGGAAACAGACCCACTGGGGATTGAAGAGGTAATAATGACCCTAACTCCACTGAGGATAATGGGTTGCAACATGAGTGTGGCTCCTATTGGGGATAAGGGACAGTGGCTTTCTCCTGACACCATTGGGGATGATAGGTCACGACCTGGGTGCAACTCCACTAGGGATAGTAGTAGGCCACACATGGCAGTACATGTGCAGAGTTAGCATGGGCAGCGTAACACACACGACGGTAACCAGGGGCAAACACATGGCAACCCACATGTGTTGACTTGAACAGTAGTAGCATTGACATGTACGGTGTCAGTACATGTAGAGGTGCATACGCGACACTAGCGTGCATAGTGGAACCACACACGTCGATATATTTGAGAACACGACCAACACTGGGCATAACCGGTGATAGCTTTTGAGAACACGGCCAGAGCTAGGCCTTTGAGAACACAGCCGGTGGTTGGCACATATTACACATGTGGTGCTGGTCACAAGTTACACAGACGACACTGGTCACAAGTTACACAGACGACACTGGTCACAAGTTACACAGACGACACTGGTCACTAGTTACACAAACGGCAGTGACCTGTGTTTGGGCCTCAGGCCTGAGCCCGACCCGGTCCTGGTTTCTGATGCATGAGTTTTCATGGGCGATAATAAACTTCATTTAGGCCTCGGGGTTGAGCCTGAACCAGTCTGGCCCATCTCCGTGAATAGGTGCGGGGAGTTGAAAGGTCACTTACAGTCGAAGGGACACAGGAATCGAAGGGTAGCAGGGACACGAAGGGTCTTGAGGGTGCTAGATAGTCACCATAGCTAGCAATCAAAGAGTCGCGAGCGAACACGCACGACGATAGAAAACACAGTCAGCATTAGCTTTAGCCGGTGTTAGCTCTTTGTTAGACACAGGAGACGCTAGTCCTTAAAGACATAGTCGGCGTTAGCCCTCTGAAAACGCAGCTGGTGCTGGGCCTTAAAAACATAGTTGGCGTTAGTATTTGGAAGACGCAACCAACATTAGCCCTCAGAAAATGTACCTGGCACTGGGCCTTAGAAACACAGCCGACGTTGAGCCATGCGCAGCGATGATTTCACACGGCGATGAATTGGGTAGGCAAAGGGTGATGACCAATGGTAAGGCCTGGCTTATAGAACCTATTAAAGGTCAAATCCTCAAGCACAATTGTGAACTCCATGTTGTTTTGTGGCAGATCGCTGTGAATAAGGTATGCTCTCCATCATAGGATAGTTCCTTATCAGAGAAGCCTACTTTTTATGTTTGATATTCTCGATCAAAGTGCTTCCACCTTCTTCTAATGTGAGAGAGAATTTTGGCCTGTAACCATCCTCTCCTCATCTGCAAGAGCAGCGCTGAGGTCAGCCGTTCTCTTTTCTTCTAATGCAAGGGAAATTTTTGGCCTGTAACCATCCTCTTTTCCTCAGATGAAAGAGCAACACTAGGGTCAGCCGTTCTCTTTTCCTTAGATGCAAGAGCAATGCTTTGGCACAACTACTCTCTTGTTCTCTGATGCGAGAGCAATGCTACATAATATATTCGTAACCTCCCTAATAATGGACTTTTTGGCTTCTAACCCCTTCTAATGCAATAAAAGAGGTTTAATTTTGTTCGAACTATCTTGCTCCTTTTCTTTCCCTCTTTTTTTTTTTCTTTTTATTCGTATTTCTTTCTTGCCTTGTATTTTGAAAGTGTATCAATGATAGTACTTCTTTAGGTATCATCCATTGATAGAGGGCTTCGCCTCCTCTCCGTTAGGGTACACCAATATGAGATTTACCTCCTTATATAAGCAAAGTTTCCCTAAAGTGTCCCTCGTAAATCCAGGAATGTCAGTCATGTCCCTGAAGGCTGAACGACGGTGGGCTGGATTGGGTCAGGCTCAGACCCGAGGCCCGAACAAAAGCTTACTGCCGACCATGAAAAGTCAAGACCAAGATCGGGTCGGGCTTGGGCTGAAGGCCCCCAACGCTTACCCAAAGCTGGTTGTGTTCTTAAATACTAATGTCTATTTGGTTCTTAAAGAACCAGCGCTGGCTGTGTTCTCAAATACCAATGTCGACTGTATTCTTAAAGACCCAACTCTGACTGTGTTTTCAATGATCTAGCGCCGACTGTGTTCTCAATGACATAACGCTGGTTGTGTTCTTCTATGACCAGCGCTGCCTATTTTCCCAAGTTTATTGCCATGTGTGCTACACTGTTCACGTTAGCGCCACACATGTTTTAGCGCTGCGCATCCTAGACCTTGGTCACCACCGTGCATGTCTCACCACTATCCCCAGTAGAGTTATGAGCACGCCATTGCCACCATCCCCAATGGAGTTAGGAGCAGGCCACTCCCCTCATCCCCAGTAGCAATTACACCTGTACTGCAGCCCATTGTTCCCAGTGGAGTTAGGGGTGTGTTTCCCGTTGAATTCCCTATAGGTCCGTCTCACACCAAGCTATCTTACCCCCAAGAGTTGGGTTACCTTTCACGAGCCTATTCCCCATGGAGTTCCATCTTTCATCACTAGAGAAGTCATACTAGTCCTCGAATCCCCAGTAAAGTTTTCTTTCTATCTAAAACCTTTGTTATCATTTTACCCTCAGGGAGTCAAATTACTATCCATAGACCTATTCCCTATGGAGGTTGACCTACATGGAGACCCACATGATGGTCTGAGCTGCATGACCTTAAACTGCATAGCCATGGTCTGAGTTGCATGACCTTAAACTACACAACCATGGTTTGAGCTGCATGACCTTAAACTACACAACTATGGTATGCTGCATGACCTTAAAACTGCATAGCCATGTTCCTAGTTGCATGACTTTAAACTGCACAACCTTGGTTTAGATGCACGACCTTAAACTCCATGGTCCAAACTATATGACCTAAAAACTGTAGAGGAGGTCTAGATGCACGACCTTAAATTGCGTGGTCCTAGTTGCTTGAATCTAGACTGCGTAACCACAGTCCAAGCTATATGACATTAAACCATAGTGCACGTCCTAGCTACATGACATTAAAAGGCTCAGCACCACTGTCCAAAGTATAAGACCTTTAACCTGTAGCGGAGGTCAAGTTGCACGACCTTAAACTGCTTGGTCCTAGCTGCATGACTTTAAACTACATAGCCACGATCCAAACTATATGACCTTAAACCATAGTCTACATCCTAGCTGCATGATATTAAAAGGCTTAGCACCATGCTCCAAACCATATGAACTTAAAATGTAGTGGAGGTCTAGTTGCATGACCTTAAACTGCATGGTCCTAGTTGCATGACTCTAAACTATGTAACCACGGTCCAAGCTATATGACCTTAAACCATAGTGCATGTCCTGGCCGCATGACGTTAAACTGCTGTGCATAGGTCTAGGAGGCATGACCTTAAACTTGCCCCCAACCGACCCGTTCGTGCGTGTGCCACCTTCATTACCTCCCCAGTGAACCCCTGCACTACCATCCATCATTCCCCAGTGAGTATCACCCATACTCACATAATGGTGAACCATCCTGCCTTCCATACTAGCCGTAAGCTAGTGAGTCACCACTCTTCACCTTTCACACATGCATCATCCATCTTTCATACGTAGCCTCGCGCCATCTCCCCAAAGTGAGCTAAAATCACCACTATACTCTGTGGCCTCTACAGACTGTCATCCATCTTCATCATGGTCCAGTTCTATGACCTTAAACTATAGTGCACGTACTGACCTCACGACGTTAAAAGGCTTCACACAGGTCCCAAAGGCATGACCTTAAACATGCCTTCACAAAAAATAAAATAAAAATAAAAATAACAAGCATGGTGTATACCTGACAAGGAAATGCCATGAGTAAAAATGACGAACGGGCATGCTCATGAAACCATAAGTAAGAGAGTTCCATAAATAAAAACCCGGGCATGGTGAAAACCCCAAAAGGGCACCGTGAGTAAAAATGAAAAAATAAGGGTGGACATGGCCGAAAGGTCATGGGTAAAAAGACCCTAAATAAAAGGAAGTTGGTGAAAACCATCTCTACAACGCCGCTTCCCAAGTTCAAGTGAAAACCCACAAAGGGTGCTTGGACCAATAAACAGGTTGATGCAGCACTCTCCTCAATAGGCGGCTTCAGCCCCCACTCAAAAGAGAAAAGATCCCTGGTGTCACAATATCAAGACTCTAAAAATATGAGCTTCAAGGAAAGGATTCTGATAACTTGAGTCCATTCACAAAAAGGACTCAAATGACAGAAAACTCACCAAAAAGGCAATACAAGTCTCATGAAGAAGAGCATTATTCCCACATGGTGGCTAACACACTTCAAAAAAAAGGTTTCTAAAGAAGGATAAGTCAGCCATGACTTTGGTTCTGTGATGTAGCAATTAGGGTTGAATCCTTAAGGGTCGTCTCAGACAAAGAAGCTAAGTATCTTGATTATAAAAGCAGTGGGTAGGGGTTATACCCAAAGCCGGTCACCTCGATAAACTGAGGTACCCTGCTTGTCAAGGAATATCTGGTGCACAATGCAGATGACACCAACAGAAGGCCCTTCAGCAGACCATCCAAAATAAACAAAACAAAATCCTTGAAATGTGGACCGACACCAGAGGATTCAAAAACCCAGATTAAATGGAAAAAATGCCCTTCAACTTGGCACTCAACTGTCAGATGGGCCTGATTCTGACCAACGAGGTTTGTAGAAAATCCTTAGCTATCAGAATCACAATTAGTCCCTTGAGGGTGACTTCGATAGGATCCCACAAAAATGTCTCTTCTCCCCCTAATGTTTCCATGGATGGAGCTGTACATTGCATCCAAACGTCTAAGCATCCGAGTTGCAGTGCTGTGTGAATTTCCTCGGCGTTCACATGGTCTAGTGGCTAGGAAGAAAACAGTAATAAAGCCAAAGCAAATTTTTTGAATGTTGTCCTTCTCGCTTCTCTTGAAGTACAAACATTTGGTGGGGTAAGCTGTTTGAAGACATTTTTCAGCACCTTGGTCCCAGATGCAGAATAAAGAGGAAGTTAGTCAATAAAGCCTTAACATATAGTGAAATTCTCAACAGTCTCAGAATTGCCCGATAATGGTCAAAATCTTCCTAAGCACTCGAAAAGATGACCTGCCAAGTTTTGTCTGAATCCAACATGTCTAAGGTAGCACAAACAAAAGAAACAATTTCAGAAAAATCAGCCTCTAGCACCCTGAAACGAACCACATAACTAGAACTATATTCTCGGTGAGTCAAACAGTAGTGAGACTACCACCATTGGATCTAACATGATCGAGAACCCCTCTGGGTCAAGTATCATCTTAATCGAGCATTCCAGGACAAAGTTATGAGTGTATGATACACATTCCAAGACAAAGTTATGGGTCCTAAAGAAGCGAGAACTGGGGCTTGGAATGCCCATATACACACATATAAGCCAGGCCACATTTCAATAGTTAGTAACCCACTCTCAAGACCAAAAAGGGGTAGGCCGCATGCTATTCCTGCACGGCCTTCCTACACCAATCTCCATTAAAGGAGGCTAACGTGCGTAGTCTCGAGCAGCAACTTCAAAGGCTTATATTTCACTCGATCTAAGTTGAATCGCTCTTAAATTTTGTAAGAGTGTTCGTCTCATCAAGACGAGCGTTTTAATATGTGGCACAACCCGGGACGACACCCGAGCAGAGAGAAAAACTAAAGAGAAGTTGATGATTTGTGAAAATAGTTGCAGAAAATTCAGCAGCAACATGCCTTGCTCGAGCGGCCAAATCACGACGCTCACGTACCTGATCGACACGAAACCAATTGCATTGTGTGTGTAAGGTTCGAGGCTATCTCTGGGCCAAACCCCGAGTACGATGAATTGTTTGATTTCACACATGGAGGTATCAAAGCTGCTGTAAATTCTAACTAAAAACCCAAGTGGACAAAATCTTCGTCCAGACATGAAATCGAGCAGTGTTTGTTGCCATGCAATCATGACGACATACTCAGTGTGATTCAATGAAGAAACTAAAGAAAAAAATCAAGACATAAGCACACTATCGATCTAAAGGTTGTAAGCTTCATCCAAATTTTGAGTCACATGATCGTGGCCTAAAAAAAATGATCCATGGCTCTAAGTTGGTATCAAATCAATCACCATGCTGAGCCCTACAAGAAAACAATCATTGTTTGGTCAAACGAGCACCAGAGCACCAGGTCATCCATGAAAGATCACGCAAGTTCTAAGGCAGCACCAAGGACTATTTTTAAATTTCACACATTGTTGGGTAGGGGTAAAAAAGTCCTTTTGCACCCAATTTTAAAATTTCTTTTAATTCAATTAAATTATTATTATCATCAATTTAGGTAATTTTTGGACATCCACCCATGTTTGTGCCCAATTCTATAAGTACATGTTAAACACAATTGCTAAAGACCCTTGATTATTCATTACTCATCAATAAAAATTGAGAGTTCATGTTCAAATTGTGGGAACGTATTAGAGAGAGGAGAGAGGAGAGAGGAGAAAAGGTTTGGTACCTTTTGATGAAGGTAATTTTCTCTCTCCTTCTCTCATCTCTCTCTTTCTCTCTCTTCCTCTCATCTCTCTCTTTCTCTCTCCTCCTCTCATCTCTCTCTATCCTCAGCTCTATCTCTCTCTTTCTCTATCCTCATCTCTATCTCTCTCTTTCACTATCCTCATCTCTATCTCTCTCTTTCTCTATCCTCATCTCTATCCATCATTTTCTCTCTCCTCTCGTCAATCGTTCTTTCCTATTTCTTCTCTGATCTTCTTTATCCACTTTCCTTCGTTTTCTTTATCTTTCCTTTCTCTTTCTTCTCTTTCCCATTCTCTGTTTGCGCTCTCTCTCTTTCTTCTCTGTTCATGCATGGAGGAGTCTATCACCTAGCATGATGTTTTCTTGCTTTAGAGACACGAACAGCGACCCGTGCCTTAACCCGAGTGGCGAGTCGGGCCTCTGTCGAAGTCTCCTTATCTTCCCTTTTATCATGAACGACGGAAGCACATCGTCATCTATTTTCTCTCTCTCCTCTTAATCTTCTTCCATGGACGGTGAAAGCACATCATCGTCCACATTTTCTCTCTCTTCTTAATCCTCTATCATGGGCGGTAGAAGCTCATTATGCCCATGTTTTCTCTTCTTATTCCTATATCATGGACAGTGAAAGCTCATTGCTGTCTATGTTTTCCCTCCCTTCTTGTTCCTATGTAATATTCGACCGAAGCTCATTGCCGCCCGTGTTTTCTCTCTCTTCTTGTTTCTCTATCGTGGGCGACGGAGGCTCATTGCCGCTCGTGTCTTCTCTCTCTTTTTACCCTTCTGTCATGGATGGTGGGAGCTCATTGCCGTCCATGTTCTTTCTTATCTTTTCTCTAATCGCCGCCCATGTTCCCTTGCTCAATTCTCTCTCTTTCTTCTTCATTCTTTTCCTTCTCTCTTTCCTCTTTCACGTTTTACTTTCTCCCTCATTGCTCATCTCGTCTTCTTCTCACATGCACGACATCAGTAGTACTGTGCATGTTTCTCTTTCTATCTCTTCTTTCTTCTCTCTCTCTCATTTGACCAAGAGAGGCTGAGGCAAACATTACCATGATAGTCTTGTCGTCTAGCAGTATTGTCGCTGAGCCGGTCTTAGTTATCATTCCCGCTTTACTGCCACAATGGGCTAGCCATTGTGCCAGGCTGGCCAATGATCATTCTGACGTCTAGTAGTATTTTTGTTGTGTCGATCTAGTTACCGTGCTTGTCTTGCTACCACGTCGGGATAATCACTTTCTAACCTAGCTGCTTCGTTAGTCTCGTCACATAGTCAAAGTTCCTCTCATCTACCTCTTTCTTCTTCTTTTGCTTACCCTCTTACCCTTTTCATCTTTTTGATGTGCACGTCCATGTACATTCGCTCAAAGACAAGGTGGGGTCTCTTTCAGCCCACTTATCTTGTAAAATTAACCATGTGTGTGTGATTGCTGAAACAGAAGAATACAGGTCAAGGGAGGTGATTTTGAGCCAGTTCTATGACTAAGGGGCTTTCTTCGTGATCTAAGAGGGCACTCATGCTAGCCAGCCTGAGTAAGTCCCGAACCCATGTTAAATTCCTCTCTCATCAGTTGGTATACCTGCCCTTGCTTCTAAGCGAGGTTCCCGAGAGAGCGATCTCAAAGTCTCGGGTTCCTCTGAAACCCGAGACGTGTGCCACCCGATCATCCAAATTTTGAGGGCGAGATCGAGGCACCTAACTATTCCCTTGCAAGTGTAATCTTGAAATGTCTAGACTTCGAGGCCTTCGACAAAAAACTTGTAGGAATAGGATGCACCGGAGGTGGCTAAGGAAGATGTTGGCCCTGGCGGTTGGATTCCTAACAGTCGCTGACATGGCTTGAGCCAAGTCAGAGCCATCCTCTTCTATTGAGAAGCACAAGAAGTCAAAGCCAAATAAACCTCAGTGGCCTCTTAAGCTCAACTTTGAGCAGAGGCTGAGAGAGTCAAGAGGCAGAGCTTCTATTCTCACAAAGTTTGTCACATGGTGCAAACCTTGGAAGCATCACCCAACATAGGGCAAATGAGCCTGAATTCGGTGAAAATGTTGCAGCCCTCACCTCAGAAGTTAAACATCTTGAAGTCTCTTAGTCCACCACGTCTCCCTCACCCGAGTTCCCCAAATAATTTACCCATCCGAGAGGTTAGCGAGAAACCCTCTAAGGTCAATGATGAGGATTCGCAGGAAGCCCCAGAAGAATGGGAAGAAGGTGAACTCGAGGAGATAAATCTAAGAGATGAAGCCGACCCCAGGCCTACTGTCATCTCGGTAAATATGTCATCAGAAGAGAAAGAGGATTTTACTGCCTTCTGGCAAGTAAATCGGGATGTCTTTGCCTGACATTACCATGAGATGCTGGATTTAGATCCTCAAGTTGCAGTCCACCATCTCGGCATCAATCCATCTATCAAGCCTCTCAAACAGAAATCAAGAAGGTTTAGGCCTGATCACGAAATGCAGATAGATGCTGAGGTGACCAATCTCAGGCAAACAGGCTTCATTCGTGAAGTCAAGTAAATGGCTGGCAAGAAGAAAAATGACCAAATCAAGGTCTGCAATGACTTCCGCAACCTGAATGCCGCTTGCCGGAAGGATGACTTCCCATTGTCATGTACAGAGATGCTCATCGACTCCACAGCTCACTAACAAATCTTCTCCTTCATGGATGGATACTTCGGGTACATTCAGATACAGATGGCACCAGAAGATGAAGAGGCCACCATCTTATTAACTGCAAAAGTGGTATTCTGCTACACGATGATGCCTTTCGAGTTGAAGAATGTTGGTGCTACATATCAGAGAGCAATGACGACCATCCTCAAGGACATGATGCATGAGGAGGTGGAGTGTTATGTGGATGACTTGGTGGTGAAATCCGAGAAGAAGAAGCTCATATGGAAGATCTTGAAAAGTTGTTCGAAAGATTACTCCTCCATCATCTCAAAATGAACCCATTGAAATGTTCGTTTGGCATGCACTCAGGAAAGTTCTTGGGATTCATTGTTAGACACCGAGGACTGGAAGTTGAGGTAGTTAAGATCACGGCTATCCAGGAAATGCTGCCACCAACTACATTGCGAGAGCTACACTCCCTTCAAGGGTAGCTGGCTTATATCCGCATGTTCATCTCGAACTTCTCAAGTCGCTATAAACCCTTTACACACCTGTTAAAGAAGGATACCCCGGTCATGTGGGATGAAGCATGCCAAGCAATGCTTGATGACATCAAACGATACTTACTCAACCCTTCAGTGCTCTCTACACCGGTGTTGGGAAACTCCTCATCCTGTACGTGATCGCCCTTGATGAGTCACTCATGGCATTATTAGCACAAAACAACGACGAAGGGAAAAAGATCGCACTATACTATCTCAGCCGCAGGATGCAAGGGGTTGAGAAGAATTATCCCCCTATTAAGAAAATGTGCCTGGCCCTAATCTTCGCAATACAAAAGCTCCACCACTACTTGCTCGGTCATGAAGTGAAGCTTATATCAAAAGCAGACCCTGTAAAGTTTCTTATGACATGCCCATTCTTGTCGGGATGCCTTACTAAGTGGGCATTATTGCTTATGGAATTTAACATCACATATTTACCAAAAAAGGTTATCAAGGGTCAAGCCCTGGTTGATTTTCTTACAGCACATCATGTATCGTCAGAGTCTCCTTTAACAAGTGACCTCCCTGATGAAGAAGTATTATGTGCAGAACTTACTCATTCGTGGGAGATGTACTTTGGCAGATCCTTCCAATCTGATCGTGGAGGTGCTAGAGTGGTATTCATGACTACGAAAGGAGGGATACTTCCTTTATCCTTCTCTCTCACCGAAGCCGGTTCCCATATCGAGGCAAAATATCAGGCCTTTATAATTGGGTTGGAAATAGCCTTTGATTTAGACTTGGAGCAGCTCAATATCTATGGCGATTCTGAGTTCGTTATTTAGCAGCTTAAGGGGATCTATGACTTGAGAAAAGACACTCTCAAGCCTGATCACCATACTGCAAAATCGTATATGGCCCAGTTTGATGATGTATCTTTGATTCATATCCCCAGGAGATTAAACTCACAGGCTGATGCACTCGCAAAGCTCGGAGCTACAATTCAATTGTCCTCACCAGGGCCCATGCATATTTGGGTGATAGAGTGGAGATACATTGAACTAAGAACTGAAGTTGATGCTGTTGATGAAAGAGTCCTCTTTCTCGAGTGCCAGCCTTACCCATTCGAGGAATTCTTATCAGCCAAAGAGGTTATTCAAGCTGAACAGGAAATGGAACAAAGTCAAGGAGCAGCTATTCAAAAACAAGAATTAGAGTTCTTCGATCTAATGTGTGTAGAAATTGAGCAGGTAGACGATTGGAGAGAGCCAAACATCAATTTCATAAAGAATGGTAGACTGCCTGAAGATCGTGTCAAACACAATAATGTGCACCAAATGTCTACCAAGTACACCCTCTTAGAAGAGGATACTCTCTTCCGCCGGTCTTTTGATGGCATATGTGGATTGCATCAATCCGGCCCTAAGCTCTATGAACAGATACGTAGTTTGGGGTACTATTAGCCTTCAATGGTTGCTAACTCCTTGAACTATGCTAAGAGGTGTCAGGTGTGTCAAATGCACTCGAGCCTTATTCATCAACCTTCGAAGCCTCTACATCCTATAGTGGCATCGTGGCCCTTTTCATAATGGGGAATGAACATTGTAGGACCTATAGATCCTTCATCTACAATGGGCCATGTCTTTATTCTAGCGATTACATATTATTTATCAAAATAGGCTGAAGCTGTCCCACTCAAGCAAGTTCTGGGGCTACGCTGGCCAACTTTGTGCAGCATCACATCATATACCAGTTTGGGGTGCCCGACCTGATTATATCTAACAACTGCTCTAAATTTAAAAGTTATCACATTGGTTGCTTAGTTAGCCAGTTTGGTTTCGAGTGGAAGTATTCAACTATGTACTGCCCTTGAGCGAATGGCTTATCCAAGGCTTTCAATAAGACTCTATGCAGTGTTCTAAGGAAGTCAGTATCAAAGACGAAAAATAACTGGCATGAGAAGCTTTCTGAAGCGCTGTGGACCTATCGTACTACCACGTGAAATGCCACTGATTTCACTCCTTATTCCTTGGTCTATGGGGGTGAAGCAATTTTACCCCTTGAGATTCAACTTCCCTCGTTACGTGTTGCCATGCATCAAGGATTGATTGAAGACGAGAGAGTCAAGCTTCGTTATCAAGTGTTGTATGCACTAGATGGAAAGAGACTGGAAGCTTAGTAGAATCCCGAGCTCAACCAGGGGAGGATGAAGAGGGCTTTTGATAAGTCAGTCAAGGTCCATTCATTTACCCGTGGGGATCTTGTTCTAGCTGTCAAGAGGCCGATTGTTATGCATGGACGGCGAAAAAGGGAAGTTTGAACCTAAATGGGATGGCCCCTTTATAAAAAAAGTCTCGCCAAATGGGGATTTTTTAACAGTGAGGGTGAGAGAGTTCTCGGTGAGAACTCCAGCAGTAAGATTTTGCAGGGAGTCTTCATAAATTTGTCGGTAAGAAGATTTCAACTAAGAGGGTAGAACACTGGTAAGGGATCGCATGGACCTTAGCATGGGTTACTATTACCGGAGTTAGGAAGCAAGGAATTTTGTCGGAGTTTGCTGGAATTCTGGCAGTGGTATTTGGGGTACTAGGGAAGGCGAGAAAGGGTGGAATTTGCAACAGAGGGCTGCTTGAGAACTTTTGCTGGTTTTTCGGTGATTTTATGGCGAGTGAAAGTGGTTTATGATATCGGGAAGGAGAGGGAGATGTGGTAGCTGAGGGATTGCCAAGGTTTTCCATTGGTTTCTTTTTCGATGGTTTTCTGGTGAAACGCAAGAAGGGGAAAGGTTTCCCAGTGATTTTTTTAGTGGGAAAAGGGGAGTTTTCGAAAAGAACGTGAGAGGTCATGAGGAGGCGAATGGTTACCCAGAGACGAAGGGTCGCGAAAGGTGAGAAGTCACCGGATATGAAGGGTCACTGGGAGGAAAACGAGGGGCCTCGGGAAGGTGTGCAATTAATGGGGACATGAAGGGGCTTAGGCCAGAAAATGAGGTGTATCAGGAACCGAGGAAACACGTGGAAAATGAAGAGTCACCGGGAGGTGAACAGTAGTAGTGGTGAGGGGATCTAAAATTCAGATGGTGCTGATGCAGTCGGCACTAGTTCTCAAGAGCACAGCCGGCGCTATCGCAGGATACGCAGTCAGCACTAGTCCTCAGGAACACAGCCGGTGCTATTCTCACGTGGCATTAATCAGTGCCTTTGGTCACAAGTGGCTAACCACATGATGCACTGGGCTTTAGTCATACACGACTATTGTTAGCTCGATCCTATGATGAACGACGATGATTTGTGTTATGTTGTGATCATGCATGGTGATGACTGGGGTCAGTGAAGGGCGATAACCCATGGTAAGGCCTGGCTTATGATGCCTGTTGGAAGCCAAGTCATCCAGCACAACAGTGAAATCCATGTTGCTCTGTGGAAGGTCACCCACTGTGAATAGGGTATGCTCTCCATCATAGGCCAGTTCGTTGTCAGAGAAGTCTACTTTGTATGTTTGATATACTCGTCAGACAAATTGAAGCTGACTCAGAAATGGTTGGCTTCTTCTTTTAGCCTATAACCATCCTCTTTGAGAACACCCGATAGATGAATTAAGCTAACTTGCAAGTGGTTTTGCTTCTTCATCATGATGAGGGCATTTCTTTTTGGCCTATAACGGTCCTCTTATCCCAAGATGCAAGAGAAGCATTGTGGCGTCAACTGTCCTCTTTTCTTTCAATACAAGAGATTTGTAACCTCCCTAATAATGGGTTTTTTGGCTTGTAACTCCTTCAATTAAAAGAGTTAAACTTTGTTTGAACTGTCTTGATTTTTGTTCTTTTTACCATCCTTTTAACTCTTTTGTTTTTCATGTCGAGTCTTTTTGAGTATGCATCATGGGTAGTATTTCTTTACGTATCGCCCATTGATAGGGGGCATTGCCTCCTTTCCATTGGGATGTGCAAGTATGTAAGCTCCATTTGGCATTTTTTACTATAAAGGGACTCTCCCACTTGGGTTCAAACTTCCATTTATGCTACCCATGGATAACAATCGGCCTCTTGATGGTTAGAACCAGATCCCCACAGGCGAATCAGCGGACTTTGACTGACTTGTCAAAGGACCTCTTCATTCTTCCCTAGTTGAGTTCAAGGTTTTGATGAGCCTTCAACCTCTTTTCATCGAGTGCATCCAATTCTTGATATGGAAGTTTAATTCTCTGTTCTTCGGTTAGTCCTTGATGTACAACGACATGTAACGAAGGGATTTGGATTTCAAGAGGTTAAACTGCTTCACCCCCATAGACTAAGGAGTAAGGAGTAGAATCGATGGCATTCCACGTGGTAGTGAGATAGGCCCACAAGGCTTCAGGAAGCTTCTCATGCCAATTATTCTTTGTCTTTGATACTGATTTCCTTAAAACATTGCACAGGGTCTTATTGAAAGTTGCGACTAATCTGATGGCTTGAGGGTGGTACATAGTCGAGTATTTTCAGTTGAAACTAAACTGGTTATCCAAGTGATAGATGTGGTGACTTCTGAATTGAGGGTCGTTGTCAGATATAATTCGGTCAGGTACTCCAAACCGGTATATGATATGATGTCGAACGAAATTTGCCAGTGTGGTCCCAAGAACTTGTTTACGGGCGACCACTTCAGCCCACTTGGAAAAATAATCTGTTGCGGCTAGAAAAAAGATATGACCCATTGCTGAAGGAGGGTCAATAGGCCCTACAACGTCCATACCCCATTGTGAGAAGGGCCATGATGTCATTGTAGGGTGTAAGGGTTCTAGAGGCTGATGAACAAGGCTCGAGTGTATTTGGCACACTTGGCAGTTTTTAGCATAGTTTAAGGAATCAGCAATCATCGAAAGCCAATAATACCCCAATCTATGTATCCGTTCATAAAGCTTGGGGTGGGACTGATGCATTCCACAAATGCCTGAGTGTACTTCTTCGAGGACCTTATTTGCTTCTTGCTCGTACACACATCTAAGAAGAATATCATCAAATGGTTGTCTGAAGAGAGCATCCCCTTTAAGGAGGGTATACTTGATAGACATTAGACGTACACTATTACGCTCAGCATGATCCTCTGGGAGTCTATCATAACTTAGAAAATTAGTGATGGGCACTGTCCAGTCTTCTTCCTGCTCGACTTCTGCGCATATTGGGTCGAAGAACTCCAGTTCTTGATTTTGAACCTTAGCTCCCTAACCCCATGCCATTTCATGTTCAGTCTTGATAACTTCATTTGCTGATAGAAGTGATCCGAATGGGCAAGGACGACACTCAGGGAAGAGATTTCTCTCATCATCTACTTCTACCTCTGTTCTTAGTTCAATATGTCTCTTCTCTGCCACCCAAACAGGCGTGGGTCCTAATGAGGATAACTGAAGTGTAGTTTCGAGTTTTGGGAGTGCATCGGCCTTTGAGTTTAGCCTCCTGGGGATGTGGCTCAAGGATACATCCTCAAGCTGGGCCATATACGATTTTACAGTATCGTGATAGGGCTTGAGAGTGTCCTTTCTTACATCCTAGATCCCTATAAGCTGGCGAATGACCAACTCAGAGTCGCCATAGATCTTGAGCTACTCCAAGTCTAGATCAAAGGCTATCTCCAATCCAATTATAAGGGCCTGGTATTCCACCTCGTTATGAGAATCGGCCTCGACGAGAGAGAAAGAAAGTGGCAATATTACTCCTTTCAGAGTCAAGAATACCACTCCGGCGTTTCCTCGATCAGATTGGAATGCTCCATCGAAATACAACTCTCATGCATAAGAAAGTTCTGCACGTAATACTTCTTCATCTGGGAGGTCACTTGATAAAGGGGACTCCATTGGTATGGGGTGTGCTGCGTGGAAATCAGCCAAGGCTTGGCCCTTGATGGCCTTTTGTGGGACAAATGTGATGTCAAATTCCATCAGAAATAATGCCCACTTAGCAAGGTATCCTGACTGGCATGGGCGTGTCAGTAGAAACTTTATGGGATATACCCTCGATATAAGTTTTACTTCATGACCGAGCAAGTAGTGGTGGAGCTTTTGTACCACGAAGATTAGGGCCATGCTCATCTTCTCTATAGGGGGATAATTCTTCTCGGCCCCTATCCTGTGGCTGAGATAGTACAGTGCGGTTTCTTTCCCTTCATCATTATTCTGTGTCAACAATGCCCCGAGTGACTCGTCCAGAGTGCTCATGTATAGGATGAGAGGTTTTCCAAGTATCGTTGTAGAGAGCACTGGAGGGTTGAACAAATAATGCTTGGTAGCCCTGCTTCATCTCAGACGAATGGGGTATCTTTCTTTAACTAGTGCGTAAAGAGTTTACAGCGACCTGAGAGATTTGAGATGAACCTGCTGATGTACGCCAACTGCCCTTGAAGAGAGCATAACTCTCGTAGTGTAGTTGGCGACGACATTTCTTAGATTTCCTTGATCTTGACGGGCTCAACTTCCAGCCCTTAGTGTCTAACAATAAACCCCAAGAAATATCCTGAACGCTCGTCAAAAACGCATTTCAACAGGCTCATTTTAAGTTGTTGAAGGCGAAATCGCTCAAACACCTTTCCGAGGTCTCTCATATGAGCATATTTCTCTTTAGATTTTTCCACCAAGTCGTCTACACAACATTCGACCTCCTTGTGCATCATATCCTTAAAGATGGTTGTCATTGCCCTCTAATATGTGGCACTAGCATTCTTCAATCCAAAAGGCATCATTAGTAGAAGACCCCTTTTGGAGTCAAGAACACGATGGCTTCCTCATCTTTTGGGGCCATTCGTATCTGATTGTACCCGGAGTATCCGTCCATGAAGGAGAAGATCTAACAATGAGCTGTAGAATTAATGAGAATCTTTGTGAATGGCAATAAGAAGTCATCCTTGGGATAGGACGTATTCAGGTCGTGAAAGTCGATGCAAACCCTGATTTGGCCATTCTTCTTCTTGACTGGAACAACATTTGCTAGCCACTTTTGGTACTTAGACTTCGCGAATGAAGCCCGCTTATCTGAGTTTGGTCACCTCAGCATGTATCTACATTTCGAGGTCAGGCCTGAACCTTCCTGATTTTTGCTTGACAGGTTTGATAGAGGTATCGATGCCGAGATGGTGAACCACGACTTGAGGATCTAAATTAGGAATCTCATGATAATGCCAAGCAAAGACATCTCCATTTGCTTGCTAGAATATAGTAAAATTCTCCTTCTATTCCGACGACATATTGGCTGATATGAAAGTGGGTTTGGGGTCAGCTTCATCTGTTAGATTTATCTCCTCGAGCTCATTAGTTGTGGCTTGTCTACCTTCTTCCCATTCTTCTAGGGCTTCTAGCAACTCTTCATCATTGACCTCAGAGGTCTTTCATTAATCTCAAGTGGAGAGACTCATGATCCTGATATCTCTGCCTCTAATAGAGCTCCAGGGTAGGTCTTTCTCGAACTGAGGCACAAAAAGATCGTCTTTGAATATGATCATCGTATCCAGCTGTGGGAGTTTAATTTGAAGGTTACAGGGAAGTTAAGATTCAGGGATTGTGGGATGAGAAACATCCTCATATGAATCACTCGGTCTTTGAATGTGTGTCTATAGTGTTTGTCCCGCGCTCGTTGATAATTCATAGACCGGTACCATGTGGCAAGCTTCCTGAGAATAGAAGCTCTACCCCCTTGATTCTCTTAAGGGTTAGGGGGCCATTGAGATTTCTTTGATTTTGACTTCTTGTGCTTCTTTGAAGAAGATGGCTCTGCTTTGGCTCGAGCTGCCAAGGCGTCAACAACTGTTAAGAATCCAGCTGCCTAAGCTAGCGTATTTTTCAATCGCCTCCATTGCATCATACTTATATTGGTTCCTTCAAGTTCTTTATCAATGGAAGAAGAAGAAAAGGGCCTGAGAAATTCCTTCTCAATTGATGGTTGAGCAGTCTTCTCCTGGTGTTCATTGGTAGCAGTTGATCCGTCTCGCTAAGTTTATGAATTGCCCTAGCTTGACGAACTGTTCTCGCCTTAAGGACTTGAGTCTATTCCACCCATGATGGAATATCAATGGTTGAGAGGTTGAAGGTTCAGCAGGATCTGAGTCATCTTCACCTAGGACTTGTGTCAGGAGGTCCCCTCATACTGGTGGAGCAGTGGTTTGGGAATCTTTCTCTAGAACGTTGTAATGGCATCCTTGTATTTTCTTTGCGATTATATCATGGAAATTGGAGCATTCGCTCAAGTCATGACCCCATATCTGATGGTACGGGCACCAATGGTTCTCAGTTCCCTGAGCGAGGTGTCGAGGCTATCTTGCCAGTTTTTGTGTGACAAGGCCTTCTTGAAGCATAATAATAAACAAGGTGAAAAGGAGATCAGGCGCTTCGTCTTCCACTTGGACTGTTATTGTGTGGGAGGCTTCTACCATCCCGAATGCCTTTTTTAGCTCTTCAAGGTTTATCTGGCCCTTCTGAATCAGGGTCTCGATAATGTCTTTTAGCATGTAGCAATCCTCTTTTAGCATGTAGCAATCCGACTGTTGTTGCTTGCTTGTTTAAGGTGCTTTCGCTATGTTTACCCCTTTGGAGTGATCCAAAGTTTGGAAGGGAGCCTTCTTTATATCGCTTTTAGTGACGGTTGTGTTGATCACTCCTTTTGGTTGGTTGCCCCGGGTATTCGTCTGAGAGCTACCATTGCCCCGATTGTTTCCTGAGCTTGCAAATTATTGTCGTGACCTGCCATGGTGGTGTGATATACTTTCTATGGGGACCGACTTGGAGATCAACTCAGACATGAAAGTCGGA
Organism: Amborella trichopoda; assembly: GCF_054954075.1. NCBI lineage: Eukaryota > Viridiplantae > Streptophyta > Magnoliopsida > Amborellales > Amborellaceae > Amborella > Amborella trichopoda. Next base: position 31,023,413 of record NC_142340.1, read on the forward strand.
TTGGATGCCTCAACATGTAGAGCAATCTTAGGTCACATGTTCCGTACACAGGTTTGAACCGCTTCCTTCTTAGACATGGGATTAGGATGGCGAGCGGCCAAATTTCTCCATCTTGGCATGCATTAATCTACAGGATCATCGGGATCTTGGGTTAAGGTGAGAAGCTCGATGGTTTGAACTTCTCTCTTGACCTCATAGAAAAGCTGGTGGAACAATTTCTCCATTTTCGCCCAAGTATGTATTGAATTTCAGGGAAGCTGAGCATACCACTGGAAAGCCAGGCCATCGAAGGTTGCAACAAACTGACGGAGAAGGATTCTGTCATGAGCCGATGTCTGTCGACATGTTGCTTGGAAGTGAGTGATATGTTGATTCGGGGAGGTGGTTCCATTAAACAAGGGAAACTTCCCTTTCTTGTAATCTGAGGGAAATCACACCTGGTCAATGTATAAAGGGTATGGTTTTTGATAAGGCGTTGCACCCTATATTCCCGTAATTTGTCTCTTCTTTAAGCTATCGATCACCATAGCATCGATATCTACCTGTGAGACGGGATGGGGGACAAAACTGTCCTGTGAGCAAAGGGAAGGGGCTGCCTCAAAGGTGTAACATCTGAGTGATGGGAATCGACCTCATGGTTAGTCAATTGTCGTGTGGCATCTATGCGATCAATCTTCTCCATCATTGCGTGCACCATGTCTTCAAACTTGTTCATGCTTTCTTTGTGAGATTCACCAGGCCGTTTACAATCATTACACTGACTGTTTCTCCAGGGAAGTCGACCTTAGTTGCAGTTGAGGGCTTCCATGCTTGACGGGTTGCATGTGGCAAATCGGTTTGTAAGGGATCAACATGACCCAACTGGACACGAGTCTTCTATACCGATCGAGTGAGGACCGGTTCTCGACGGTCTTGGGGCCGTGGATGCTGAGTGGTTAGGTCATTTTCTTCAACACTAACCATAGTGCATGGTTCATGGACTTCTTCTTCAGGCTTTGTCATCTGAAGAGGGTAGAAGGGGTTCAGGTGAAGAGGGTCATCAGAGCTGGTTGTCCCGACTGTCCTGGTTGCTTCCTTAGTGAGAATTTATTGACCCCTATCACATTTGGATCAGAGGTTTTGATGGACCTCATGCTAGAACTATGATCGAGACTGCGGCTGGTCAGCCCTTCTTTCATAAGAAAGAGTTGTTTCCATTAGGTGAAACAACGGGTGTGGGCCAGGAACTGGGGTCATCTTAGGCTGGGGAGGATGAAGGACTTGATCTCCTATCAGATCTTTTCCTCGAGCTCTCTTATGGGCTTCAGAGACATGACCATGATGACGGGGCTGGCTCAAGATGCTACTCTTAGGGAAGGTCTTCGAGTACCCTGATTGTAGGTGCTTGCTCGAAGAAGGAGGAGCAAGCAAGAGAAGGGTTGACTCATGATGGTGCCTGATTCTAGAACAAGGGGCTGTCTCTAACAGCGACACGTGTGCGCCCCTTGAAGAAGGATCCCGGGTGACTTGGGGGTCAGCCAGGGCTCAAGCAAGTGGTCCGACCTTAGGACGCCGAGAACCGTGAGTAGGTGTTTGTAAGAGAGAAAGTGGAAGTCTGCCCTTTGCAGGGTGCGCTACTGTGTGAGTAGGAGGACAAGGGGGTCATCTTCCATGTACTCGGGTTGACGCAGTGATGGCGTTGCCCCGAGTAGTGGGTTGTAAATGCACAACGGATGCAAGAGGCCTTGGGAGGCCTAATCTTGGACGTTGACTCGAGGTAACATAGAAGTTGCCCCCGAGGTGTGGCTCTAGTGGATGGCCCACGAGCCTTACAGTGTGTGTGAGAGGTGGCGGCCCCAAGGTCTCTGCCTCGATGTGTCGAGCCTCTAAGGGTAGAGACTCGTGATGGTGTAGGAATGTGGGGGTAGCCTTGCGGCGACCCACAGAGGCAATGACAACTTCTTTGCCTTTTACAGCAAGGGACTGGTCAGCCTTCCAGCGTACCTTGGCAATACGACCTTCAAGTGACTTGCTGCGAGTGGCAGCAGATGTGTTACCGATGCAGGGAACCTTGATGGAATATCCACTAAGCCCTCCTCACTCCTATATAGGTTAAGACCTGGGAGCTAGGCACTGGGTCTTTACTCAAAAGGAAGGTTGGGAACAAAGTTCGAGGACTTGTTCTCAGGGAACGCTCAAGGATCAAGAATTCCCCGATTCGGATAAAAGGTTTAAGATCCAGCAGCCATGTGATGTGTGAATACAGAGAAATAATGAAAAAACTAGCCAAACAAGAATGACCGGACGAAGGGGTAGTAAGTCCCCAGTGGAGTCACCACGCTGGTTAGGTGCTTCGATCTCACCCTCCGGATCTAAATGCTTGGGCGGCATGCGTCTTGACTTTCGGGGGAGCCCAAGACTTTGAGATCGCTCTCTTGGGAACCTCGCTCAGGAGCGAGGGCAGGTATATCAATCGATGAGAGAGGAATTTAAGGTGGGTTCAGGACTTACTTGGGCTGGCTCATGTGGGTGCCCTCTTAGATCACAAAGAAAGCCTCCCACTCGTAGAACTGGTTCGAAATTGCCTCCCTTGGCCTGTATTCTCTTGTTTCTGAAATCACACACACATGGTTAATTTTACAAGACAAGTGGGCTGAAAGAGACCCCACCTTGTCTTTGAACAAATGTACATGAACGTGCACATCCAAAAGAAGAAAAGGGTAAGAGGGTAAGTAAAAGAGGAAGAAAAAGGTAGATCAAAGGAATTTTGACTAGGTGGTGAGACTAACGCAACAGCTAGATCAGCAAGTGATTGTCCTAGTGTGGTAGCAAGACAGGCACGGTAACTAGACCAACACAATAGAAATACTACTAGACGTCAAAACGATCATCAGCCAACCTGACACAATAGCTAGCCTATCATGGTAGTAAGGCTGGCACGATAACTAAGACTAGCTCAGCGATAATACTGCTAGATGATAAGACTACCATGGCAATGTTTGTCTCAACCCTCTTTGTTAAATGAGAGAGAGAAGAAAGAAGAGAGAGAAAGAGAAACATGCACAAAACTACCTATGTCGTGCATGTGAGAAGAAGACGAGATGAGCAATGAGGGAAAAAGGAAAAAGGGAAAAAGGAAAGAGAGAAGAAAAAGAATGAAGAAGCAAGAGAGAGAAGATAGCAAGAGAGCATGGGCAGTGATGAGAGAAAAGATAGGAGAGAACATGGACGGCGATGAGTCCCACCATCCATGACAGAAGGGTAAGAAGAAAGAGAAGACATGGGCGGCAATGAGCCTCTATCGCTCATGATAGATGAACGAGAAGAGAGAGAAAATGCAGGCGATAATGAGCTTCCACCGCCCATGACAGATGAACAAGAAGAGAGAGAAAATATGGATGGTGATGAGCTTCTGTTGTCCATGATAGAGGAATAAGAAGAGAGAGAAAATAAGGGTGGTAATGAGCTTCTGCTTCCCATGACAGAGGAACAAGAAGAGAGAAAGCATGGATGGCGATGAGCTTATGCCATCCATGATAGAGAAATAAGAAGAGACAGAAAATATCGACGGCAATGAGCTTCCACCGCCCATGACAGAGGAACAAGAAGAGAGAGAAAATATGGAGGGTGACGAGCTTCTATCATCCATGACAGAGGAATGAGGAGAATGAGAGAAGACATGGGTGGCGATGTGTTTTCCCAATCCATGATAGAGAATAGAAGGAGAGAAAAACATGAGCGTCGATGTGCCTCTATCGTCCATGATAGAAGATTAAGAGAAAAGAGATGAGACATGGACAATGATGTACTTTTGCCATCCATGATAGAGAAAAGGAGGAGAGAGAAAATATGAGTGGCAATGTGGTTTTATTGTCCATGATAGAAGATTAAGAGGTGGGAGAAAATAGACAGTAATGTTTTTCTATTATTCATGACAAAAGGGAAGACAGGGAGACTTTGAGAGAGGCCTGGCCCACCACTTGGGTTAAGGCCCGGCCCGTCGTCGTGTCTTTGAAGAAAGAAGACACCTTGCTAGGTGATAGACTCCACCATGCATGAACAGAGAAGAAAGAGAGAGATAACAAAGAGAGCATGGGAAAGATAAGAAAGAGAAAGGAAAGATAAAGAAAAAGAAGGAAAGTGGATAAAGAAGAGAAAAGAAGAAATAAGAAAGAAAGTTCGATGAGAGGAGACAAAAGTGATGGATGGAGATGAGGATAGAGATGAGGATAGAGAAAGAGAGAGATAGAGATAAGGAGAGAGAAAGAGAGATGAGAGGAGGAGAGAGAAAGAGAGAGATGAGAGGAGGAGAGAGAAAGAGAGAGATGAGAGGAGAGAGAAAATTACCTTCACTAAAGGGTATCAAACCTTTTCTTCTCTCTCCTCTCTCTTTCTCCCAGATGTGCCCACAATTTGAATGTGAAAACTCTCAAATTTTATTGATGAGTATTGAATAATGAAGGGTCCTTTAACAATTGTGTTTAGCATGTACTTATAGAATTGGACCCAAACATGAGTGGATACCCAAAAACTACCTAAATTGATGATAATTGCAATTTAATTTAATAAAAGAAATTCTAAAATTGGGTGCAAAAGGACTGTTTTGCTCCTACCCAACAATGTGTGAAATTTCAAAACAATCCATATTGCTGCCCTAGAATATGCGTGATCTTCCATGGATTATCCGATGTTGCTCTGGTGCCCGTTTTACCTGGGCATTAGTTCAAAAATTGCCATTGCCCCATTTATTTCTCGAGCTCGATGATTACTGTCGTGACCCCACTTTTGTGGCATGAAAAGCTCTCTATGCGAACCGACTTCGAGATCAGTTCTGACATGGAGGTTGGATTGGAGGCCTCAACATGTAGCGCAATCTAGACACATGTTTCGTGCACAAGTCTAAACTGCTTCTTTCTCAAGCATGGGATTAGGATGGCGAGTAGCCAAATCTCTCCATCTTGCAATGAATTGATTCACGAGTTTGTCAAGCTCCTGAGTCAAAGTGAGAAGCTCGATACTTTGGACCTCTCTCTCAACCTCATAAAAGCATTGGTGGAACAGTTTCTCCATTTCCTCCCAAGTATGCACTGAATTTGGGGGAAGCCAAGCATACCACTGAAAGGTCGGGCCATCAAGGGTTTCAACGAATTGACGGAGGAGGAGTCTCCCAACAGTCGCTATCTCTCGACATGCCACTTGGAAATGGGTGATATGCTAGTGCATGGATGTTGTACCATTGAACAGGGGAAACTTCCCTTTCTTGTAGTTTGAGGGAAATAGAACCTGATCAATGTAAGAGGGGTATGGATTTTGGTAAAGCGTTGTACCCTGTAAGCCCAGGATTTGTCTGTTCTTCAAGCTGTGGATCACTATTGCTTCTTTGTCTGCCTGTGAGAAGGGGTGAGGGGCATAATTGTCCTGTGAGGCAGGAGGAGGAAGCTGCCTTGGAGCTCCATCATCCGTGTGATGGGAGTCGGCCTCATGGTTAGCCGATTGTTGCATGGTTTCCATGGGATCAATCTTCTCCATCATCGTGCGCACCATCTGTTTGAACCTGTCCATGCATTCTTCTTTAGAGTCGCTAGGTTCATTTACAACCATTACGCTGACCGTTTATCCAGGGAGGTTAGCCTTTGGTGCAGTTGAGGGCTTCCGAGATTGGTGAATTGCATGCAGTAAATCGATCAGCAAGGGCTCAGCATGCCCCGACTGAACTCGAGTTTTGTATGTCGATAGTCAGGACCGATTGTCGATGGTCTTGGGACCGTGGCAGGTCATCTTCTATGACACTGACCATCATGTAGGATTCACGCACCTTTTCTTTGAGTTGTGTCATCTGAAGAGGGTAGAAGGGGTCTGACAAAGAGAGCTATCAAAACTGGGTGCCCTGACTGCTTTAATAGCTTCCCAGGTCAGGATCTGCAAACCCCTATCGATCTTAGCTTTGAGGCGTTGATGGACCTCATGTCAGAACTGCGATCAGGACTGCGATTGATCGTCCCTTCTTACACAAGAGAGAGTCGTCTCTATTAGGTGAAGCAATAGTTACAGGCCAGGAACTGGGGTCGACTTGGGCCAGGTAGAACAAAGGACTTGATCTCCCATTAGATCTTTGCCTCGAGCTTTCTTAGGGGCTCTAGAGGCATGACCGAGTTGACGGGGCTAGTTCAAGATGGCACTCTTGGGGAAGGTCTACGAATACAAGGGCTTGAGGTGCTTACCCAAGAGAGGAGGGGCAGGCAGGTGAAGGATCGACTCACGATGACGCTTCAATCCAGAGTGAGGAGTGACAATTTGGGAAGACAGCACGTGCACGCCCGTTGAAAGAAGGATCACGGGTGACTTTAGGGTCAACCCGAGCTCGAACAGGTGGCTTGGCCTTAGGAGGCCGAGAGCTGCGAGTGGGTGTCTGTAAGGAAACAGGTGGGAGCCTGCCCCTTACAAGGTACAGTAGTGTGTGCTTAGAGGATGGACGAGGGGGTTGTCTTCCAGGTATTCGGGTTGGCATAGTGACAACGCTACCCCAAGTGGTGGATGCACATGCATGTGCACAGGTTTTGGCCCCAGGAGGCCTGTTCCTTGACACTCACTCGAGGTAACAAAAAGGTTGCCCCGAGGTGTGGCTTGTGTGGATGACCCACGAGCCTTAAGGTGTGTGCGTGAGGTGGAGGCACCATGGTCTCCACCTCAATGTGTCAAGCCTCTAAGCATAGAGACCTGAGGTGGTGCATGAATGTATGGGGTGGCCTTGCAACGACCCAATAGGAGCAATGGAAACTTCTTTGCCTTTTGTAGCTAAGGATTGAGCAACCTTTCAATGTACCTCGGCAATACGACTGGGAAATGACTTGCTAATGACAGGGTGCATGCTGTGAGTGGTAGAAGATGTGCCACTGATGCTGAGTGCTTTAGTGGGGGTTCCACTAGAGCAAAGAGATGGGGAGTTAGGGACCTTTAAGTCCCTTCTCACACCAATCCAGGTTAAGACCTGGGAGCTAGACACTAGGTCTTTTCTGAAAGGAAAGTTAGGAATGAAGTTCAAGGAACATATTCCCAGGGGAGGCTAGCGAATGCGGGGATGAGAAAATCTCCTATCTGGAAAAATGGGTTAAGGAACCAAGCAGCAATGTGTATGTAGTGCAGAAAACAAAAGGAGAGACTAGCCAAACAAGGACGATCCGACAAAGGGTAGTAAATCCCCTTTGGAGTTGCCAAGCTGGTTAGATGCCTCTATCTCGCCCTCTGGGTCGGGATGAACTGATAGCACGTGTCTTGAGTTTCAAGGAAAACCCGAAACTTGAGATTGCTTTCTTGGGAACCTTGTTAAAGAAGAAAGGCAAGTACACCAACTGGTGAGAGAGGAATTTAACGTGAGGCGGGACACACCTCACCTGAGTTTGGGACTTACCCAGGCTACCCCAATTTCCTACAACTGGTTCAAAATCACCTCCCTTGACCTATACTCTTCTCTTCTACAATCACACATACATGATTAATTTTACAAGACAAGTTGGTTAAGGGACCCCACCTTGTCTTTGGGTGAATGTACACAGGCATGCACATCCAAAAGAAGAAGAGAAGAATAAGAGGATAGAGATTAGGGTGAGAAGAGGAAAAGAAAGAGATAGAATAGAAGAAAGGGAAGAAAAGAATTTGATCAAGTGGCTAGCCTGACACAGTGGCTAGAGCAGTAAGTGAATGACTCGACGTGGTTGGTTAGGTGCCTCGATCTTGCCTCCCCTGATCTAAGTCATCGGGTGACACGTGTCTCGGGTTCGAAAGACTTGGGACCTGAGATCGCTCTCTCCGGAACCTCGTTCACAAAACAAGGGCAGGTGTCCAACTAATGAGAGAGGAGTTTTGGATGTGAGGTGGGGACCAACCTCACCTAGTCTGTGACTTACTCAAGCTGACTCGTGCGGGCACCCTCTTAAATCATGACGGAAAGCCCCCACCTGCTTCAGCTGGTTCGGAATCACCTCCCTTGACTTGGAATGTCCTTGTTTTCTGCACAACACTACTATGGTTAATTTGCAAGACAAGTGGGCCAAAGGACCCACCCTTATCTTAGGGCAATGCACCTTCATATGGATGAGAAGGTGAGAAATTAGGGTGATGAGACTAGCAGGATAGCTAGACCGACGCAATGACCGACTCGGAGTGGTAGCAAGATGGACATGGTAACTCTGATCGACACAATGGTAATACTACTCGAAACCAAGGTCGACATGACTGTCCTAATCTGGTGCGACAGCAAGACGGGCATGTACTTAGGACCAGCACAGCGGCAATACTATTCGATAGCCAGATCGTTATGGCAATGCCAGACCGAGTATACCCTCAGCCAACTGAGAAGGGGAGAGAATGAGGAGAAGGCATGAGATGGAAAGAGAAGGAAGTCCCGACAGCGCTGGACACTGCTGCTCACAACAAAAGAGCACAAACAGTGAACTACAGGTGGCATTAGGCATTGTCGTGGGCAACACGATATGGTAGCACGCCCCTTCGCAGGCGACGATAAATTCTTGTGAAGCGCACGACATTGGTCGTGGGATGCAGAGAGGAGCATGTGCACTGCGATAGGCACTGAGCGCATAGAGGAAGCTCACAGATGGTGATAAGCACCGAGTGCACAAAGAAAGCTTACAGACGGCAACAAGCACAGAGCGCACGAAGAAAGCTCACGGAAAGCGATAAGCATCGAGTGCTCGAAGGGCACTTGCAGACGGCGATAGGCACCTAGCGCATGAAGAAAGCTCGCGGACGATGATAGGCACCGAGTGCGCGAAGCGAGCTCACAGACAACGATAGGTATCGTCAGGATCCTTTACAGTTGGCGATAGACATTGCCATCTGCAATGTCGCTAATGGAGGATGACAGGTATGGCTCCGACCCCTCACGAGTAGGGATGGGCATCATCGTCAAGGATAAGAGCACAACAGGGTGAGACCCATGCGGGCGGCAATAGACATCGTCGTCTGTGCTTCTCACGGAGAGGTAGAGATGAATGAAGAGGAAGAGAAGGCAACTTTCACATGGCGTTGCCATCGCCATGCAAGACCTGTGAAGCCATAGGAGGGGGAAAGAGGGGAAGGGGCATGCACAAAACTGCCACTGCCGTGCGTGGCCTCCGAGAGACGTTCAGATGAAGAAGAAGAAGAAGAAAGAAAAGAAGAGAGAGAAGAAGAAAGGGAAGAGCAAAAGACAAGAAGAGAGCAAAATATTTACCTTGAGCCTAGGGGCACTGATCCAAAAGTTTCTCTCTCGTTTCTTTCTCTCCCTCTCCAGATGTGACCCAACAATGAGAAAAAAGAGAAATCGTTTTAAGCAAAGTTGTCCTTCGCGAATGAATGAAGGGTCTGCGTATAAAGGTAGTACGTGGTATATATAGAGTTGTCCCTAAACATTAGTGGATTGATCAAAATTTAGCCTAATTGCAAGAAATTAAGATTTTACTGAATTAAAAGAAATAGGAAAATAGGGTGAAAATTGACAGATTTTCCCCTTTCTAACAATTTGTAGAATTTCAAAACAGTTCTTGTGCTGCCCTATAACGTGCATGACTTTTCATGGATGATTCAAGGTTGTTTTAATGCCCGTTTGATAGAGAGATGATTGTTTTCTTGTAGGGCTCGGCATGGTGATCGATTTGTCATGGATCGTGTTTTTAGGGCACGATCATGCGACCTGAAATGTTGATGAATCTTGGAACTTCGGATCGATAGTGTGCTCGTTCCTTGATTTTTTTTTATGATTTCTTAGCTGGACCGCACTGAGCATGTCATCATGATCAACAACTTCTCTCTAGTTTTTCTTCGTGCTTGGGTGTCATCATGAGTGTGCCACATACCGAAAAGCTCGTCTCGTGAGATGAACATGCTCACAAAATTTGAGCATGAACTGACTCGGAATGAGTGAGATATAGGTCTCACAAGTCACTATTCATGACTATTCCTTTAATGGAGTTGAATTGCAAGGTGGCCGCATGGGAATAGCGTACAGCTCCTCCTGTTTCGCTTTTTCGCCTATAACGTCTTCTTGGAATGTTTGTTTAAGATGCAATTTGACCCCTGGGGATTTTCAATCATGTCGGATTCAATGGCGGTGGTCCCAAAGTAATTTGACGTACTGAAAACATAGTTCTAGTTATACAGTCTGTTTCAGGGTGCTAGAGGCTGATTTTGCCAAAACTGCTTCTCTGTCTGCACTACCTTATATGATGGAATGCGACGAAAATTAGTAGGACACTTTTGAGAGTCTTTATGAAGATCTTGACTAGTTTTTGAATTATTATGAGCTTGTAAAAATTTTCACTACTTGTTAGGCTTCATTGAACGGCTTCTCCCTTTATTTCGCATCGAGGACCAAGGTGCTAAAAAATGTCTTCAAATATTTTGCCCCATTGAATGTTGTTCTTCAAGAGAAATGAGAGGGACAACATTCGAAAAGGATGCTCAAACATTTATATGCAATGTATTGGTCCATCCGTGGAGACTTTAGGGGGAGAAGAGACTTTTTGAGGGATCTGTAGAAGTCCTCACCCTCAAGGGACTATTTGCAATTTTGACAACTTGAGGATTTTGTAAGGACCTCATTGGTCAAAATCCGGCCTATCTAACGACCAAGTGCTATGAACCTTTAGTTGGCATTGTTTCCTGCTACACCAGATTGACTTTTGATGATCAAGGTATCTCTATAGGTCCCATCCAGTGGGGTCCAGTTGGGGGCTTCTGACCTGTCCCGAAGATCTGAGCTTATCGGCAAGGGCGGATTTTGGGAGGCAACCTTGTGGGCCCCATCCTGTCGGGTTTAGTCGAGGGTTTTTTATTGGCCTATCCTGAAGATCTAGGCCTATCAGCTAAGGAAGGTTTTTGGCAAGGCGACATCATGGCGAGGCATCACCCTGAAGTCTCCGGCCGGTTGGGTCTTGGCTTTGTCAGTTTCTTTCCTTCGTGATGGTTTTTAGCATTTTGGAGGGATCTTTCGATTGTTGTCCTCACCCTCAAGGACTCTCTTTGTTTTTGGAGTTGAAGTGTGCGAGATCTTATGAGATGCTCACTCCCAGGTGAACCATTTTATGTTGTGAATGGATGCTGGTGGCTGAGGATTTTATGTATACCTCATTAGCAAGGATTATGACTGTTTGGCTATTGGGTGTCGGTTGAGGCTATTGTGCCGCGTCAACCTAGTTTTTGTTAGTCCAAGCGCCCTTTGTGGGTTTTCACTTGGACTAGGGAAGTGGTGCCATAGAGACGGTTTTCATCAACCTCCTTTATTTTTAGGCTCTTTTACCCATGACCTCACGGCCATGTCCACCCTTTTCATCCGTTTTTTCTCACGGTGCCCTTTTGGGGTTTTCATCGTGCCGGGGTTTTTATTCACGAAACTCTTTTACTCATGGTTTCGTGATCATTCCCGTTCGTCATTTTTACTCATGGCATTCCCTTGTCCAGGTATACACCATGCCTGCTTTTTTTGTGAACGTGTGTTTAGGGTCATGCCTTCGAGACCTATGTGAAGCATTTTAACGTCATGCTATCTGGACATGCACGATAATTTAGGGTCACACAGCTGGACCATAGTGGTGATGAATGGCAGTCTATGGAGGTCATGGAGTGAGTATGGTGGTGGTTTTGACTCACTTTGGGGAGATGGCAGAGGCTACCTATGAAAGATGGATGATGTGTGAATGGTGGGTGAAAAGTGGTGACCCACTAGCTGATGACGAGTATGGATGGTGGAATTGTTTGCCGTTTTATGAGCATGGGTGAAACTCATTGAGGAATGATGGATGATGGTAATGAAGTGAATGGATTCGCTAGGGAAGCAATGATGGTGGTGCGCACACATGAATGGGTCGGTTAGGGAAGGTGTGCGTGAAGATGCACGTAAAGGGCATGTGCGTACATGTGGGGGCGTCTTTAAGGTCATGCCTCCTGGATCTGGGCAAAGAAGTTTAATGACATATGACCAAGACGTGCACTATTGTTTAAGGTCATATAACTTGGACCGTGGTTATGTAGTTTAAAGTCATGCAACGAGGATCATGCAGTTTAAGGTCCTGTAACTAGACCTCCACTACAGTTTTAAGGTCATATAGTTTGGACCATGCAGTTTTAGAGTCATGCACTTCGACCATGGTTGTGCAGTTTAAGTCATGCAACACGGACCATCGTACTGGTCGCCATGTAGGTGAAACTCCATGGGGGATAAGTCTGTGGATAGCGATATGACTCCCTGGGGATAAAAATAGCTAAGGCTATACACGAGCAGGGAGCTTTAGATTAAGATTGAACTTCACTAGGGATTAAGAGGGAGAGTATGACTCCTTGGGGATGATGGGTAATGTTATGCGTATAACTCTTCTAGGAAATGACAAGCCAGAGCGCTGATGCAACCCCACTGGGGGTTGAAAGGATAAGAATGTCCCTAACTCCCTGGGGATTGAAAGGGTAAGTGCGAACCCCGTTTTTTTTTTGCATACACCTAACTCCACTGGGGATGTTGAAGAAATACACCTAGAGAAGAGGTAGTCCATCTAGTTAAAGTTATGCGCATGAAATATTTGTCACGTCGTGCATTACAATTTTAAGGTCTTGTAGCCTGGACCATGGTTATGCAGTTTAAATTCATGCAGTTAGAACCATGCAGTTTAAGGTCATGCAACTAGACCTTCGGTACAGTTTAAGGTCATGTAGTTTGGACCATGGTGCTAAGCCTTTTAACATCATGCGGCCAAGACATGAACTATGGTTTAAGGTCATACAACTGGACCATGGTCGTGTAATTTAGAGTCATGCAACGAGGACCATGCAGTTTAAGTTCGTGCAAGTAGACCTCCGCTACAGTTTAAGGTCATATAGTTTGGACCATACAGTTTAGGGTTATGCACCTAGACCATGGCTGTGCAGTATAAGGTCATGTAGTACGGACCAAGGCTATTCAGTTTAAAGTCATGCAGCACGAACCTAAGGTTATGCAGTTTAAGGTCATGCAGCATGGACCACGGCTATGCAGTTTAAGGTCATGCAGCATGGATCAATGCTATGCAGTTTAAGGTCATGCAGCATGGATCATTGTGTGGGGAGAATGTGACTCCATGGGGAATAAAATCGTAATTGGGGGCTCGACTCCATCAGGAGTGAGGTTGTGGTGCATGGAATGATCTTCCTGAGGAGGCCGAACAATCGTCTGGATGGGAGTGATATGGCATGCGCAAGGTACTAAGTCTTGGATGGTGCACGCGGCATTAGACCTTGAGTGAAGCACACAGTGTTAAAGACTTAGTGAGGCTCATGACATTAACTCCTTGACGAAGCATGCGGCGATTGCTCCTTGACGAAGCACGCGGTGATAGCTCCTTGATGAAGCACGTGGTGATAGCTCCGTAACAAAGTGGCGTTAGTTCCTTGACGAGGCGAGCGGCATTAACCCCTTCGGGTTCTGCCGTGGAGACTGATACTCTTCCCATTGCAGTAGCCTTAGCAGCACTGCCTAGGCCTAGCTTGAGTGGGCTGCATGAAATAATAATGGACATGCTTCGTCTGGGCATGCAGAGGCTAAAGGGTCTGCCTCTTACTGAACTTAATGGTGCAATTCAGCAGTTGAGGCAGGTCACCCTTGCAAGGGGAGTACCAGAGATCGTCCCTTTCTTTGATGGCGTCATAAATGAGCCAGAAGGGTGGAGAACAAAGGCCTTGTGCGAAGAAGCAATTGCGCAACAGCTGGAGGGCACGCAGTTACCTCCTTTGGGGTTCTCACTCAGGCACTACCGCGAACTAGGCGAAGCTCAATTGCAACAAAAGGATGCTGCAGTCTCCCAAAGATCGGACCACACTGAGGAGGTCATCACTCGCCACCACAAGGTGATGGCTCTGAGGGGGAAGATACTAGAGCTGGGGCAGAAGCTTGCCAAGCTAGAGAAGGAGACTGCGGCTTGGGAAGCAAAGGACAAGGTTCTTCTTGATAAAATTTTAGCCCTCGAGTACTCCTTGGAAGAAGGGACCGCCTTGATGGAGCATGAAGCGAAGCCTGTGGTAGGGTTAAAGGGCGAAATCAAGTGGGTGAAGGTATCAGCTACAACATACAGAAGCAATTGATTGATTTTGACCATGCCTTCTTTCTCTTTTTCTTTTCATTTCTTCTTATTGTAAAGAAAAGATGCCGGTAGTTCCCTCTTGAGTTATGAATGGAACAATTCTTTTCTGTTTCTTGTGCGGCATGAATTTTGTTCTTCCTTCTCTTTTTTATTGCTTTTTGTCCTTTCACCGTGTGAGACAAAAAATGATAGCCCATTCCTTGCTTCGTCTTCTGACAGTTTGTCGTGGCCTCAATGACCTCGTACGGGGGAGCAGTTGCTTCCTCTCTCCACAGTGTTTGATTAGATAGGGGCTCATAATTCATCGCTCTCATGATTTGGTGAGCCTGATCGCTATAAATACTCCAATCTGGGGGAGCCTTGGCTTCGATTCAAGATGCATTGCTTTTGAGCTCGTCATAAGTCTTAGTCTCAGGAAAAAAACTCCTTCAAGTGCTTTGAAGTGACGCGCATAACCTCCAACTGATTCTAGAGGCTATGAACCTCACTTCTCAGCTCTACCATGGGGTCTTGTTTCGGAGAGCTGGAGGGCTAACTCTTGTCCACCTGTACCACTTTGGGAGCCTCTGAGAGATGCAAGACCTTCTCTTGGATATTGGTGATCCCCTTGTTCAAGGAGGATGGAATTTGGAGTACCTTCCTTGGTGGTTGGTGTGCCAATTCTGCTTTTAAAAGACTGATGGGGACATGCAGTACCTTTTTTAGGTCCAACATATAGATGACCCTCGATGCTGAAAGGTCTTCCTCTAGGGTTTCCTCAGTCTCAAGAGTTGCTTCTAGCTCGCTCTTTTGTTTTGACGAATTAGAATTAGCGGGGGAAGCTTCATCTTTGGGGGATGGCAGCATGACCTCGGAGAGGTGGCAAGGTAATTTTAGTAGATAGGAGTCAAAAGGGGGATCTTTCATTGTCGTTCCTCTTCTTTAAACATGTTTGTGATCATTCACCCTAGATCTTTAACATCATCATGAGACGAGGGTTATGTCTCTCTCATAGGCTTCCAATCATCATCCTTTGACTTTTTTGGTGCTGGAAGGTCTGTAAAATAGTACTTAGAGTCAGCATAGTGAGTCTCAACTATAGGGAACGACCTCTTATCTACATAGACCGTGTGTTGTCTCCGATCTCGACTGTACTTGAAGCATTGGTGGAGCGTGGAAGGAACCCCCCCCTGATCGTGAAGCCAAGGGCGGCCGAGGAGGACATTATAAGACGTATCGATGTCAATTACATGAAACTGAGCGTAATCGTTGAGGTCACCGATCTTACACGGTGATGTGGGTAGGAGTGAGGTCGTCAGATCCTAATCCTACTCGAGTGAGGATCCTTCTTGGGATCAGGTTGACTATCGACCCTCCATCTAGTATGATTCGGTCGATAGGGCAAACATGTAATTCACCATTCATGAAGAGGGGGCGATTGTGAAATTTGCTTCCCAACTGAAGGTTATCTTGGAAACAGAGATTGTCAAGCACCCACTCAAGATGGCTAGGACAACCTCTATAGGCTCCACTTCAGTCTCATACACCTCTGGGCTATAAAGAGCTTTCACCAGGGTCATACGATAGTCTCTAGACAACATAAGGGCATCATAGATACATAGAACGGCTGGAAGATTTCTCAAGTGCCCAATTACATCATATTTCACTTTATCCGCATTAGTCTTCTGTGTTCCAGATCCAGTCACTGGTGTAAGCGGTAAGGTAAGTTTAGGAACATCTTTGGTTGAGTTTTGGTTTGTGACACTGGCTGACTTTATTGTTCAGTCGGTGTGGTATGGGTTGATGAGGATGTAATAAGGATTTATATTAGAGATGTAGAGGTTTGAGGTTGAGGCTTAGGGAAAAGTGAAGGATCAAGACACTTGAGGACCTTGAACTTTTGAGGTGTGGGCTGCAACTTCTTTCCCGATCTCAGGCTCATTTGCCCCATGCTGGATATTACTTCCAATATCTGCACCATATGGGAGGCCTCTTTGGAAGAGTAGCTTGAAGATGGCTCGATTTTGGCTTGAGCTGCTAGGGCATCAGCGACAGTCAAGAATCCACCCGCCTAGGCCACCGTCTTTCTTAGGTGCTTCTGCTGTGACCTATTGATGTTGGTACCTTCGAGATCTCTATTTAGAGTGTCGTAGTTACCCAGCTGCACTGGTGGAAGAAATAACAAAGGAGGGAGGAGAAGAAGAGTTAGAATGTTCTAGGCAGCTTTTTATGTCGTCACCAAAATTGGACGTGCGCAGGGGGTATTTTAGGTCTTGCCCCGGCTTTGACCTTTGGGGGTGCTTTTAGCATTGTCACTCGCATTGGATCGATCCTAAGCTGTTAGTGACTCAAGGACGTCCACCTGATTGGATGACAGGATAAGGCAGGTTGCACCCGGGATGAAGTCTTGTAAGGTTAGCAGTGGAGGAAGGGGCTTGAGGAATTCTTCCTCAACTGGTGGCTGACGGATGTTTGGTCTGCTCTATAAGGCTGATGAATAGTCCTAGCTTGGTGGACTTCCTCACGCTTCAGGGAATTGAGCCTACTTCGCCCATGGTAGACTTCCTAGGGCTAAGAAGTCGAGGGCTTTGAAGGGACCAGTGTATGCTCATAGGGGATCTGTAGCATGGTTTCCTATTAAATGGGAGCGATGGGTTGAAAGCATTCTGGGAGGACGACACAAACAATGTGGCCTTTCTGTACCTTCTCAGCAACTATAGCTTCGAACCCAGAGCATTCTTTCAGCTCGTGATACTTGGTGATATGGGCACCAGAGGTTTTCTGTTCCTTGGGTAAGACACCTCGGCTGCCTGGCAGGCTCGGAAGTGACGAGACCCTGTTGGACCATCGTCTCGAAGAAGGCCTGCAGAGGATCTAGCTCAGCTCTTCTCGGGGTTGGTGTTCGGAGTTCTTCTTGCACTGGTGTATAGACGTCACCATCTGTGATAGGCAAAAGGCGCTAGAGAAGCTAGCGGATGGCAACAGGTATTTCCACACCCTTCGCGGGTGGCGATGGGCATCATCGTCTGTGATAGGCGCGCAGCAGAGCGATACCCCTACGCGCGGCAATAGGCATCGCCGTCTGTGCTTCACGTGGAGAGGCAGAGACGAATGAAGAGGAAGAGAAGGCAACTCACACATGACCCTGCCATCGCAATGCACGACTTGTGAAGCCACAAGAGGGGGAAAGAGGGAAAGAGGCATGCATGACACTGTCACTGCTATGCATGGCCCTCAGACGAAGAAGAAGAAGAAGAAAGAAAAGAAGAGAGAGAAGAAGAAAGCGAAGAAGAAAAGAAACGAAAAGAGAGAAAGATTTACCTTGAGCCTAGGGTTACCGATCCAAAAGTTTCTCTCTCCTTCTCTCTCTCCAAACATGACCCAACAATGAGAAGAAAGAAAAATCTTATTAAGCAAAGTTCTCCCTAGCGAATAAATGACGGGTCTACGAACAATGGCAGTATGTGGTATATATAGAGTTGTGTCCAAACATGGGTGGATTGATCAAAATTAAACCTAATTGCTGAAAATTAAGATTTAACTGAATTAAGACAAATAGGAAAATAGGGTGGAAAATGATATATTTGCCCCTTCCTAATAATTTACGAAATTTCAAAACAGTCACTGTGCTGCCCTAGAACATGCGTGATTTTTCATGGATGATTCAGGGTTGTTTTGATGCTCGTTTGATCGAAAGATGATTGTTTTCCTGTAGTCGATCAATTTGATACCAAATTTAAGCCATGGATCGAGTTTTTAGGCACGATCATGCGACTTGAAATTTGGATGAATCTTGAAACTTCAGATCGATAGTGTGCTCGTTCCTTAAAGTTTTTTCTGTGATTTCTTCGCTGGATCACACTGAGCATGCCGTCATCATCACGTGGCAACAAACACAGCTCGATTCCATGTTCGGACTAAGATTTTGCAACTTTGGAGTTTTGACCGGAATCTGGAATTCTTGTGCCGGAATTTGCTGTCACTTCAACAGCTTCTAGTGCGAAATTTGACTGTTCATCATGAACGGGGTTCGGACTGGAGATAGCCCTAGATGGTACGCACATGTTGCAACTAGATTCATGTCAAGCGAACCGGCGCGTGGCGTGATTTGGCCACTCGAGCTAAGTACGATGCTGATGATTTTCCTACAACTTTCTTCACATATCAGCAACTTCTCTCTAAATTTTCTTAGCGCTCGGGCGTCATCACGGGGCGTGCCACATATCGAAGCTTTCATCTCGATGAGACGAACACCCTCACAAAATTTGAGCATGATCCTACTCAGACTGAGTAAGATATAGGTGTCGCAAGTAACTATCCGTGACTATGCCTTTATTGGAGTTGAGTTGCAGGGTGGGCCGTATGGGAATAGCATGCGGCTCCTCCTATTTCGCTCTTTCGCCTATAACTTCTTCATGGAATGTCCGTTTAGGCTTAAATTTGACCCTTGGGTTTTTTAACCATGCCGGAGCCAATGGAGGTGGTCCCATAGTAATTTGACACACTGAAAACATAGTTCTAGTTATAGGGTCCGTTTCAGGGTGCTAAAGGCTAATTCTTTCGAAATTGTTTCTTAGTCTGCACTACCTTAGACATGTCGGAATACAACAAAACTTGATAGGAGACTTTTGAGAGTCCTTATGAAGACCTTGATCAGTTCTGGGGCCATTCTGAGACTGTCAGAATTTCCACTGTTTGTTAGGCCTTATTGACCGACTACTCCCTTTATTCCGCATCGGGGACCAAGGTGCTGAAAAATGTCTTCAAACAGTGGTAGCAAGATGGCACGATAACTCAGATCGACACAATGATATTACTACTAAACAACATAACAAACATTGACCAGCCTAGCACGATGGCTAGCCTGTCGTGGCAGTAAGACAGGCCCAATGACTCAGACCGACACGGCGACATTAGTGCTAGATGATAAGACTACTGTGACAGTGCTGATCTTAACCTCTTTGGGTCAAACGAGAGAGGAAGAAAGAAGAAAGAGAAATGAGAGAGAGGAAAAAGGGAAAAGAGAAGAAGAGAGAAAGAGAAGAAAAGAGAAGAAAGAGTAAGGAGAGAGAACAAAAGAAAGGAAGACAGAAAAAAGAAGAAGAGAAGAAGAGGGTTGAAGAAACGAGAAGCGAGAAGGAGAGGAGAACAATATGAAGAAGAAAGAAAAGAGCAAGGGAAGAGAAAAGAGGATGGGAAGAGGGGATAGAAAGAAAGAAGAAGATAGAGAAGGAAGAGGGAAGAGAGAGAAAGACAGAGAGAAGGAAGAGAAAGAAGAGAGAGAAGAGAAAGAAACATAAATGGCAATGGGGTTCCACCATTCATGATAGGAAAGAGAAGACAAAGAAACATGGACGGTGATGCCCTTTTACCATCAATGACAAGAGATAGAGAAGAGAAAGAAACTTAGACGGCGATGGGCTTACCTTGTCCATGACAGGAGAGAGAAGAGAAAGAAACATAGAAGACCATGGACTTCTATCATCCATGATAAAAGGAAGAAGAGAGAGAAAACATGGATGACGATGAGCTTCCACCGTCGATGATAGAAGAGAGAGAAGAGAAAGAAACATGGATGGCGATGAGCTTCTACCATTCATGACAAGAGAGAGAGAAGAGAAAGAAACATGGATGGCGATGGGCTTCCGTCGTCCATGGCAAGAGAGAGAGAAGAGAAAGAAACATGGACGGCGATGGGCTTCCACCGTCCATGACAGGAGAGAGAGGAGAGAGAAATATGGATGGTGATGAGCTTCTACTGTTCATGACAAGAGAGAGAGAAGAGAAAGAAACATGATGAGGATGAGCTTTCGTCGTCCAAGACAAAAAGAAGAAGAGAGAAAACATGAACGGCGATGGGATTCCGTCATCCATGATAAAAGGGTGAGGAGAGAGAAAATATGGACGACGATGGGCTTCCACCATCCAAGATATGAGAGAGAAAACATGGACGAAAATGGGCTTCCACCATCCATGACAAAGGAAAGAAGAGAGAGAAAACATGGACGACGATGAGTCTCCACCGTCCATGATAGAGGGAAGAAGCGAGAGAAAATATGGATTGTAATGGGTTTCTATCATCCATGATATGAGAGAGAAAACATGGACAGCGTTGGACTTGCACCGTCCATGACATAGGAAGAAACGCAGACAGAGCCCTCGCCTGTCTCTCGAGTTAGGGCTCGACTCATTGTGTGTGTTCTAGAGGAGGACATCATGCCGGACGATAGGCTCTGCTGTGCATGAATGGTGAAGAGAGAGAATGGAAAGAACAAGGAGAAAGAAAGAAGAGAGAAATTAAGAAAGAAAGGGAAGAAGATCAGAAGAGAGGGAGGAAGGATTAGGAAAGAATGAAGGTTGAGTAGGGAAATAAACAAGAGAAAAAGAAGAGAGAATAAGATGAAAGACATGCACGACGATGGCCCACTACTATGCATGTTGAGAGACGAGAGAGAAAGATAGAGATAAGGGAGGAGAGAGAAAGAGAAAGATGAGAGAAAGAGGAGGAGAGAGAAAGAGAGAGATGAGAGGAGTGAGAAAGAGAGATGAGAGGAGGAGAGAGAAAGAAGAGGAGAGAGAAAGAGAGACGAGAGTAGGAGAGAGAAAGAGAGACGAGAGTAGGAGAGAGAAAGTTACATAATCGAAGTGTATTAAACTTTTTATTCTCTCTCCTCTCTCTCTCTCTAAGACGTGCCCACAATCTCAATGTAAAAAACTCAAATTTTATTCATCAGTGTGGAACCTTTTACAATTAATTTTAGCATGTATTTATATAATCGGGCTCAAACATGGGTGGATGCCCAAAATTAAGCCTAATTGATGATAATTACAACTTTTGTGAATTAAAGAAAAATCCAAAAATGTGTGTAAAATGATGTTTTTGCCCTGGCCAACTAATACATGGAATTCCTAAACAGTCCCTACTGCTGCCCTAGAATATGCATAATCATCAATGGATGATTCAGGGTTGCTCGAGTGCCTGTTTGGCCGAAAGATGGTTACTTTCTCGTTGGGCTCGATATGACGATCGATTTTATAACAACTTCGAGACACGGATCGTGTTTTTAGGTCACGATCATGCAGCCTTAAAATTTTCATGAATCTCGAAAACTTCTGATCGATAGTGCACTCGTTTCTTGGAGTTTTTTCGTGATTTCTTCTCTGGATTGCACTGAGCATGCCATCACAATCGCATTGCAACAAACGAAGCTGGATATCGTGTTGGATTCTTAAATTCGGCAGCTGGAATTTGCAGCAACTTTATCTGCTTCGTGTGTGAAATTCGATCGTTCATAACATTTGGGGTTCGAACCAGACAAAGCCCTATACCTTACACACACGATGAAACTGATTTCATGTCGATCGGGTGCGCGAGCGTCAAATTTCCTCTCGAACGAGACCTATCACTGCTGAATTTTCTACAAGTTTTACCACGAATCATGAACTTCTCTCTAGTTTTCCTCCCTACTCGAGCATCATCACGGGTGTGCCACATATCAAAACGCTCGTCTTGACGAGATGAACATGCCCATAAAATTTAAGCACAATCGGACTCATAACGAGTGAGATACGGGTCTCTGAAGTTGCTGCTCATGGCTGTGCACACCAGTCTCCTTTAATGGAAATTGATGCAGGGAGGGCGAACGGGAATAATGTGCGGCTTACTCCTTTTCAGTCTTTTTGCCTAGAACTTTATCCGAGAGTGCTCGATTAAGCAAAAACTTGACCCATATGCATTTTTTACCGTGTTGGATCCAATGGCAGTGGTCCACAGCCGTTTGATGCTCCGTTAATAGAGTTCTAAAGGTTGATTTTTTCGAAATTATTTTATTATCTGCACTGCCTTAGACATGTTAGATTGCAACAAAACTTGGCAAGTAGCCTTTTGAAGTACTTAGGAAGATTGTAACCCATTCTAGGGAAATTCTAAGACTGAAAAAAATTCCACTGTATATTAGGACATTAGTGACCGGCTTCTCTTTTATTCCGCATCGGGGATTCAAGGTGCTAAACAATATGTTCAAACATCGTGGTCATATGAGACCACAAGGGAAGGAAAGAGAAAAGAAGAGAAGGAGAAAGAGTGATACATGGATGGCAATGGGGTTCCGTCGTTCATGAAAGATGAAAGAGAAAGAGAAAGAAAGAAAGGAGAGAGAAAGAGAAGAGAGTGAAGAGAAAGAGAGAAAGAGAAGAGAGAAAGAGAGAGAAAGAGATAAAGAGAAGAGAGAAAGATGTTTACGTTAAGCCCAAAGGTACCGACCCAAAAATTTCTCTCTCCTTCCTCTCTCTCCCAAAACGTGACCCAACATTGAAGAAAAATCAAAAATTTATTAAGCCATGTGGTCCCCCCTGTATAATAATATAGCGTGATATGTATAAAATTTTGTTCAAACATGAATGGATTAATCAAAATCTACCCTAATTGCCAAAAATACAATTTTTTAAATTAAAGAAAAATCTAAAAATGGGGGTAAAATGTCAATTTTACCCCTGCACAACAATACATGAAATTCCAAAACAGTCCCTGTTGTTACCCTAGAACGCGTGTGATATTCCATGATCGATTAGGGGTTGCTCTGACATCTGTTCGGCCGAAAGATGATTGCTTTCTTGTTGGGCTCAGCATGACGATCTATTTGATACCAATTTCGGACTACGGATCGCGTTTTTAGGCCAGAATCACACAACTCGAAATTTTGATGAATCATGAAAACTTTCGATCGATAGTGTACTTGTTTCTTGATGTTTTTCTTTGATTTCTTTTCTGAATTTCACCGAGCATGTCGTAACAATCGTGTTGCAACAAATGCAGCTCAATTTTGTGCTCGGACGAAGATTTCACAATCCTTGAGTTTTGGTCGGAATCTGAAATCGGGCGACTGGAATATGCAATAACTTTATCGGCTTCACGTGTGAAATCTGCCAATTCATCACATATGGGGTTCGGACCAGACAAAGCCCTATACGTTACGTGATGGAACTGGTCTCGTGTCGATCTATTGTGTGAGCATCGTGATATGGTTGCTCGAGCGAGACGTGTCGCTATTGAAATTCCTGTAACTTTTACCACGAATAGCCAACTTCTCTCTATATTTTCTCCCTTCTCGAGCGTCGTCATGGGGAGTGCCACATATCGAAACGCTCGTCTTGGCGAGACGATTATGCTCACAAAACTTGAGTGCAATTCGACTTAGAACGAGGGAGATATAGCTCCCATAAATGATTGCCTGAAACTGTAAAAACAGTCACCATTAATGGTGATTTTGTGCAGGGAGGGCGCAAGGGAATAGTGTGCGGCCTGCCCTTTTCAGTATTTTACCCTTAACTTTGTCCTTGATCGGTCGATTAAGCCAAAACTTAACCCTTGAGGGTTTACAACCATGCCAGATCCAATGGCGGTGGTCCCACAGCTATTTCACACACAAAAAATAGAGTTCTAGTTATGGGATCCGTTTCAGGGTGTTAGAGGTTGATTTTTCTAAAATTCTTTCTTTGTTTGTAATGCCTTAGACATGTCGGATTGCAACAAAACTTAGCAGGTGGCCTTTTAAAGTGCTTAGAAACATTTTTACCAATTCTGGGATAATTCTGAGACTGTCAAAAATTACACTGTATATCAGGGCATTATTGACCGGCTTCTTCTTTATTCCGCATCGAGGACGCAAGGTACTGAAAAATGTGTGCAAATAGCTTACCCCATCGAATGTTGTGCTTCAAGAGAAGCCAGAAGGACAACATTCAAAAAATTTCCTCGATTTTATTAATTTTTTTTGCCTAGCCACAGGACCACGTGAACGTCGAGGGGATATCCACACAATGTTGTAACTAGGATGCTCAGATGTTTGGATGCAATGTGTAGGTCCATCTGTGGAGAATTCAGGGGAGAAGAGACTTGTTGAGTGATCCTGTAGAAGTCCTCACCATCAGGGGACTGCTTGTGATTCTGAAAGTTGAGGAGTTTTTACGGACCTCGTTAATCAAAATTAGGCCTGTCAGGCGGCCAAGTGCCATGCTTAAGGGCACTTCTTCCCATTTGGTCGGGGTTTCTTTGTTTTGTTGTTTATTCTAGATGGTCTACTGAAGGGATTTCTGTTGGCGATCGTCTTCTTTGTGCACCAAAATGTCCTTGGCGAGCAGGGTACCTCATTTTCGAGTGACTGACTTTGGGCACAACCCCGCTTTCTGCGGAGCAGTTTTGACAAGAAGGATACCTCTCTTCTTCGTCCGAGGCAACCCTTGAGGGCTCAATCCTAGTTGCTGCATAACAGGTCCAAGGTCTGGCTGACTTGGCCTTCTTAGGGCTTCTTCAACATCTTGGAGTGCGTTAGTGACCTCTTGGGAATGGTGCTCTTCTTCATGAGACTTGTCTTGCCTTCTTGGAGAGTCTTTTGTCCTTCGAGTCCTTTTGCAAATGGACTCAGGCCGTCGAAATATTTCCTTGATGCTTGTCTTTTTGGGTCTTGGTATCAAGGCATTCCGATACCAGGGATTTTTCTTTTGAATGCCGGCTGAAGCCACCTATAGAGGCGCATGCTTCACTAACTTGCTTATTGGTCTAAGCACCCTTTGCGGGTTGTCACATAGACTTGGGAAGTGAGACCGCAGAGACGATTTTCATCAACCTCTTTTTATTTGAGGCTTTTTTACCCATGACCTTTCCGCCATGTCCACCATTTTCCTCCATTTTTACTCATGGTGCCCATTCAAGTTTTCACTGTGCTCAGGTTTTTATTTTCACAGAACTCTCTTACTCATGGTTCATGACCATGCCCGTCTGTCATTTTTACTCATGGCGTTCCCTTGACCAGGTGTACACCATGCCCGTTATTCTTTTTTTTCTCCATTTTTTTTGGTGAAGGAGTGTTTAGGTTCATGCCTTCAGGACCTGTACGAAGCCTTTTAATGTTATGCGGCTAGAATGTGCACTATAGTTTTAAGGTCATACGGCTGGACCATGGTGGAGATGGATGGTAGTCTGTGGAGGCCACGAACTGAGTATGGTGGTGGTTTGACTCACTTTGGGGAGATAGCACGAGGCTGCCGATGGAGGATGTATTGATGGAAGGTGAAAAGTTGAGACCCACTAGCTGACGGCGAGTATGGATGGTGGGATGGCTCGCCATTTTGTGAGTGAGGGTGAAACTCACTGGGGAGTGATAAATGATGGTAACGCAGAAAGATGGATTTAATGGGGGTTTGATGAAGATGGTGCGCAAACGATCGGGTCGATTAGGGAAGATGTGTGTGAAGATGCTCGTAAAGGGCATGTGCACATGTGTGAGGGCGTGTTTATGGTCGTGCCTCCTGGACCTATGCAAAGCAATTTAACACCATGCGGTCAGGACGTGCACTATGGTTTAAGCTCATATAGCTTGGACCGTGGCTAAACCATGCAGTTTAGAGTCATCCAGCCTGGATCTTGCAGTTTAAGGTGTTGCAACTAGACCTCTGCTACAGTTTAAGGTTGTATACTTTGGACCGTGGCTACGTAGTTTAAAGTCAGGCAACTAGGACCATGCAGTTTAAGGTCGTACAACTAGACCTCCGCTACAGTTGAAGGTCATATAGTTTAGATCATGCAGTTTAGGGTCGTGCACCTAGGCCATTGTGTCGATCACCATGTAGTCGAAACTCCATGGGGAATAGGTTTGAGGATGGCAATCCAACTCCCTGGGGATAAAATGGTTAAGGCCATACATAAGCAGAGGGCTTAGATGGAGATGGTGGCCCAATGAGGGATGGAAAACGGGAGCAGACTGCATTGGGGATTAGAGGTTGAGTGAGACTCCAAGGAGGATAGGCCTTTGGGATAAGATAATGACTTGGTGCAACCCACAGGGGATTGCAAAGGTAAGCATGACCCCTTTTTTCTTGACATACACCTAACTCCACTGGGGATGATGGGCTGCAGCATAGGTGTACTTCCTACTAGGGTAATGATGGGACGTGCACAACGATGACATGCTCGATAGTAGGAAGAATTTCTTGAGATTACTCGGTGATGACGCATACATAATGGTAGCATGCTCGGAGAGCTTGTTACATAATGGTAGCATGAACGGCGGTAGCTTGTTCGGTGATGACATGCTCGACAGTGACATGCTCGGCGGTAGCATGCATGACGGTGAGGCATGCGTGACGGTGGTGCATACGCGGCGATGAAGAAGGAGCACTCTCGACGGTTGAGGGGATGTGCGCATGAGAGATGCGTGCTAGTGGTGGCCTGTGAAGGACCTCGGGCTCGAGCTTAGGAGCAACTACCTCGATCAGCCTCATGGAAAAAGGTCTTTTAAGGTCATGTGCCCTGAACAGACCGTCAAGGGGTGCTTTTAAAAGTCCTCACCCTTATTGGACGTGTTGAGGGAAAATTTAAGGTCTTCACCCACTTTAGACCGTTGTAGAGGTAAGGGCACGCATGACAAGAAGTGGGGTCATGGGCACTTAAGGTCCAATGGAGGCTTAGAAGAGCCACAAATGGTGTATTTTAGTTGGGGAAATGGGAGCTCGATGTGAAAGGCCCTATTAGACGAAATGGTATGAAGTCACGATCGGAACCGCGGTACGCCTCTTTGGGATATAGAACTCTAGAGGCAGTCGCATGCTTTGGAATCTCACAGTTAGAACTGTAGTACGCCTCTTTACCGATGAGATAATTGCATGCTCTGCTTTGAAGCCTCACAGACGAAACTATGGTACGCCTCTTTGAGATATAGTGTTGGTAGAGGCGGTCGCAGGCTTCAAAATCTCACAATTAGAACTGTGGTACTCCTCGTTGTCGATGAGGCAGTTGCATGCTTTTGCTTTAAATCCTCACAGTCAAAATTGTGATACACCTCCTTGCGATATAGCTTTGGTAGAGGTGGTTGCATGCTTTGGAATCTCATAGTTAGAACTGCGGTATGCCTCTTTATCGGTGAGACAGTTGCATGCTCTGCTTCGTAGCCTCACCGTCGGAACTGTGATGTGCCTCTTTGAGATATGGCGTTGTAGAGGCGTGCGCATGCTTTGAAATGCATGCTTTGCTTCAAATCCTCATAGTCACAACCGAAGTACACCTTGGAGGGATGGTGTCATTTCACCGAGGGCTTGTGAAGAAGGATGTAGTAAGAGATGTAAAGGAGGGTGTCTTGCGGTAACCTCATGGAGACATGTAGGAACATGAAGCAGTTTATAGTCATGCGAATGGACTATATGTCGAGCAGTTTTAACATCTTGCTACAGGAACATTTGACATTTTTACTTGTGATGACCCGTATGGGAGGATCAACACGCCCATCATTTGAGAGTGAGTGCCCGGAAGGGTTTTCACCACACCACTTTTATTTTAACAGTCTTTCCTTTACTGGCCTTGCAGGTTTTCACTATGACCATCTTTTGTTTTTTTTTGCTTTTTCTTTTTGACATATTTTGCCCATGGTGGTCTTTGGGAGTGCACACCATGTCTATCATTTTTTTTTTACATTTTTACCAATGACGCCCTTGTGGGTTTTTGTCATGCTCATCTTCATCTTATTTCTATTTTAATTTTTTTGTTTTGCAGAAGCATGTTTAAGGTCATGCCACCATGACCATCAATTTGGCTTCTTTTAAGGTCATGCAACTAGACCTGAGGGCATGTTTAAGGTCTTGCCTCCGAGATCGCATGTTGTGTAATTTAACGCCGTGCCACTAGGACATGTGCTATAGTTTAAGGTCGTATAGCTTGGACCTTGTGTGGCACTGGATCACGCATAGAATCAGGCCCCAAGTTCAATTTTCCCATGTTTATGAAATTCTAGATGATGTCCTTACCAGCACAGTACTCCTCAGTGCTATGACCAAGTCTCCTATGATATTGGCAGTAATTGGGCTTTCTTTCCCTTCCGAGTTCCCTCGATCTTTTCGGCATGGGTAGCTCGATCATCCCCTCTGATAGGAGAGTCTCAAGCAGCTTGGGGATCATAACTTGTCAAAGGAGTAATCCTCATGCCGGCCTTGGCTTGAGGAGTGCATGGCATTTGTTATGACAGCTGATAATTGATCATCATCTTTGACTGATGCGAAGGGTTCAGATATACTTTCATGGTGCTTGAGCAAACCTTCAATTTGAACTACCTTTTGACCATCTTGGCAAATGTAGTGGGCCATGATGAAGTGACATAACGATTCAATTCTGGGTGCATCCCATCTATGCAGTACTCAATCTCTTATATTAGTGTGGCCAAATTGATGGCCAGATTGCGCCACCTTTCGATGTACTCGATCGTTGGCTCATGTGGCTTTTGTTTCACCTCAAAAAGTTCCAAGAGTTGGTGTTTCCTTTCTATGTCACAGAAGCACTCAAGGAACTCTTCCTCCATTTGTGCCCATGATGAGATTGATCCTGGTGGTAACCGAGAGTACCATTTGAATGCTGCTCCTGTAAGGGTTCCCACAAATTGCTGAAGAAATAGACGCTCATTGTTAGTTGTATTGCCACAGGCTACAATGAAATGGGCTATGTGTTGCTGTAATGAGCTAGTACAGTCAAACTTGGGGAAGTCAGGTCTTCGATAGCTTGGTGGAAATGGAGTTTGGTCTACATATGTTCGGTAAGGCTTTGATAGCGATTCGGCTCTTCCATCACTGGGATACCATACTTTTTTCAATGCTTCGGCTAGCATGCCTTTCACTAATTCTTCATTCCCAACCTGAGCTGATGGGGAGGAGAGCGGCAATGAGGGAAGCGAGGATGGTAGTACCCTTTCTTCTAATGGTGTTGTTCGAAGACCGAATACAATGCTTGAGCAACAGTAAAGAGGGTTTGGCCCCGAGGGGGTACGCTCAGGCTTATGAGACACCAATACCTCTTGGCGTAAAGTTTCCATCATTTCATCTTTTGATCTCATCTCATCTTG
The DNA here is from genome assembly GCF_054954075.1 of Amborella trichopoda. Taxonomy (NCBI): domain Eukaryota; kingdom Viridiplantae; phylum Streptophyta; class Magnoliopsida; order Amborellales; family Amborellaceae; genus Amborella; species Amborella trichopoda. Next base: position 31,052,349 of record NC_142340.1, read on the forward strand.
TAACTTCCTCAACAGGCCTTACGCTGCACAATCTCGTCTCCATAAAATTTTGGTACTTCATTGAACACCATGCTTGAGGACTCTTTTTCTATTGGAAGATTGGGTTGCTCACCATTGGGAAGCAAAAGGATAATGGAGGCTTTGGGGCCGATTGCTTCGAAAGCTTCTTTTTCGTTTTGGGCAGTACACTCTAATAAAGTTTGCTGACCGCATGCCTCTTGCTCAATGAAGTTCTCGACCATAGGCTCAACTATCGCTACTTTGACAACATTATTAATGAAGGTCTTTGAGCCTTTCTTCAAGTTCTCTTCATCTTCCAAGGCTTAGGTATCCTTGTCATCTAATGAGAATCTGAAACTCTCAAAAGACGATGAGGTCACTTGATCATTATTGGGGGAGAATTTTTCGAGACACGGGGCGAACACATGATCAGCCTCATAAGGATTCCTGATGTCTTCAAGACATGGAGGTCGTATGTAGTCAGCCCCGCAAAGAATCATGGTGTTTTTAGGATCTGGAGGCGTGATTTCATTGGGGTGGTCAGTGAAAGGAATGTTGTCCATCTCATCCTATATCATGGAATGATTTTCCTCAAATGAGAGAGACGAGATCTCATCATAGGTAGGAGTCATTAGATGCATGAGGACGAGGGATGTCGCCCCATCAGAATTGAGCTCTTCATCACCAAACGAGAATGTGAAACCCTCATAAGACGAGGCCGTGCTGTTTTTGTCGAGAGCGCACATGCAGCACGGATGACATGGGGGAAGCATGCAGCTGGCTTTGCGAGGAATCATGGTGCCTTCATGGCATGGAGGAGCCATTTTAGTGGGGCTGCCAACAGGGGGAGTGTGGCTTATCCCATCCAGTACTGGGGAGAGGCTTTACTTGAATGAGAGTAACAAACTCTCATCAACAGTAAGAATATCTGGTTGAGAGAGACTAAGGGTGGCCACATCCTTAGAACCATCCAGAGGGGGCAGGAGTCCATCACTTCTCTGAGATTCTAGGATGAATCCCAATGAAGGCTGAGAAAGGGTGAACGACGGAAAAGTCCCATTCTTTTTTATGAGATCAATCTCAACAGTGAGCTTTTCAGCTCTTTGAAGTAGCTCAATAGTATCAGTTCTCTTTTCAGTTACATCTTGGGAAGCTGGGATGTCGAGGTTGACCTTGGGAGTAGCTGGTGGATCATTATCTTACATCATGGAAAGAAGACGGGTCCTTTCATAGTTCAAACTTTCCACCACCAAGGGATCATGGGCAGCGCCCTCTGTGGGTTCGACTTCTGTCTCATTTGTGACATCAGGACTACCCCGCAACAGTACTTCTTGACTTAATAGGAGTCTAGGCAAACTGGTTCGGGGACATGAGTTGTCCCGAGTTCACTCTGCTCAAAGATGCCTTTGCTCTCGATGCCCTGACTTGAAAGGAGCTCAAGAGTTTGATTAGATGATGGCTGAACTGGTTAAGGATTGATGGGGTCATTGGGGTCATCTGTAGACTCGCCATTGCTCAGAGTCAAGCTTGGATCTTAATAGATAGCATGCTTCATCATGCGTCGATCATTCTTTCTGGTGTTTACCTCATGCCATGCTTTTCCAGCATCATCCACATCAAGGGGAATGAGAGGGGAGAATGGGTTCTCCTTATTATAAGGAAAGTCTTCAATCACTTTCTTTCTTTGCCCCTAAGATAGGCCTTCAATGTCTTGGTCTCCCGACCCCATTTTCGGGCCGGACAATGATTCCCCTTCATCATGACAAGGTAGAATTGTCGTCGAGCGAAGGCGAACTATCCTTCTAACCCATTCACGTGATTGCCCTTGGGACTGGGTGGAGTGCTAGATCCATGTGTGTGTGCATAGTGCAAAGGTGTGCTTAGGGAGGGTGGGGGGATCGACGCGTGTGTACCCCTTGCAGAAGAACTTTGACCTAGGGGTCAACCCATGCTCGACTACCATATCCAGCCTTAACAGGCCCGATGCCATGAGCTTGTGTGTGTGATGGAATGGCCGTGTGACTATCCCTCACAGAGTGACCAGACATGTACTAGGAGGTTCCCCTTCGTGTGCTGGTTATTGATACCCCGAGCGATGCAGTGCATATGCAAGGGGTGTGCAGGGCTAGGTTCAAGAAGACCCGAACCCTGACAGTGTCCCAAGGTAACCTGACGGTTGCCTCGAGTGGTGCTATGTGCATGCAAAAGAGGTGCAGGGCTCGATTCATGAAGTCCCTAAACCTGACAGTGTCCCAAGGTAACCTGACGGTTGCCTCGAGTGGTGCTATGTGCATGCAAAAGAGGTGCAGGGCTCGATTCATGAAGTCCCGAACCCTGACAATGTCCCCAGATAACCTGAGGGTTGCCTCGAGTGGTAGCTAGAATGGATGGTCCACTAGCTTTGGTGAGTGTGTGTGTGGTGGTGGCTTCAGAGTTGCCTCCTCCTAGTGTCGAGCATCTTGTTACAGGGGCTCGGAGGGATAAAGAATGGGGGTAGCCTCGTGGCGACCCACAGGAGCAACGACAGATGGACATCCAATAGCTAGAGAGGGAAGGGCAGCCTTTGAGCTGCCCCAAGTAGTGGGACCAGCAAGTGAGTTGTCAGTAGCAGGGTGTGTGCTATGTGTGGCGGCATGTGTGCCACCAATGCAGGGTGCATTAGCAGAGGGTCCACCATTGCAAGGAGGTAGGGAGAGAGGAACGTTTAAGTCCATCCTCACCTCTTTGCAGGTGAGGACTTGGGAGCACAACACAAGGCTGATCCTCAAGAGAAAGGTTGGGAACGAGGTTCACAGAACCTGTTCCTGATGAAGACTCACGAGTGCGGGGATTATGAAACCCCTGACTCGGATGACGGGGTTAAGCAACCCTAAAGACAGGTGTGTGTATAGTGAGCAGGAATAAAAAGAAAGGAAGGTCAAACAGGAGCGATCCAACAATGGGGTAGTGTGTCCCCAGTGGAGTCGCTAAGCTGGTTAGATGCCATGATCTCACCCTCCAGGTCAGGTAGACCTGGTGGCATGGTTGGTTGCATAGGCGGTGATGGAATGGAAAGTTGTGGGAAATGGTGGTCTCATGGGACCACAGAGCATGACAGGGAGAAAGAGAATGCGACACAATGGGGGGTGATATGAGGGTACACAGCAAAAGAAGGGGAAGGGAGGTGGATCTGAGGGACTACCAGAGAAAGAAGGAGGAAGTTGACCCGAGGGTGCACAGGGAGCAGGTGGACGTGCAGGGGTTAAAAGACTAAGAAAAGAGAGAAATTGTGGTCATGCTGAACCACAAGGAGGGAGAGGAGAAAGTTGTCGTCATCAAAGACTACAGGGAAGAAGGAAGAGGAGGGTCGTGGTCATACGAGATCACAAGGGCAGGAAAGAGAGAAGAAGAGAAGGAGAAAGAATGAAACACGGATGGCGATGGGGTTCTGCCGTTCGTGAAAGAGGAGAGAGAAAGAGAAATAAAGAGGAGAGAGAAAGAGAATAGAGAGAAAGACTAGAGAGAGAAAGGGATAGAAAGAGAAGAGAGAAAAAGAGAGAAAGAAAAGAGAGAGAGAGAGAGATTTACGTTAAGCCCAAGGGCACTGGCTCAAAAATTACTCTCTCCTCCCTCTCTCTCCCAAAACGTGACCCAACAATGAAGAAAAATCGAAATTTTATTAAGTCGTGGTCCCCCCTGTACGATGATATAACGTGATATATATAAACCAGTGGTTTAAAAAACGAATCGGTGAATCGGAGATCCGGATCAGGAATCGGCCGAATCGGTCCTATTAAGCCCTAAAAATAATACAAAAAAATTATAAAAATTCATTATAAATGTTATGTTTTAATAATCCAATAAGAAAATACGGGTATTACATTATTAGCTTTCATTTTTAATCAATTTGTGAATAATTAGGATGTTCTTTTCCTGTATGAACTTATGTTAACCGTTAAATTTGCATCACATAAAATAAAAAACATAGAATTACCATGGATAAAGTATATAATCGTACATAGACTACAATAAATAATGGATTAACTCGATAAAAAATGGCCACTAAAATCTCGACTTGACTGAAAAAACCTAATCCACTAAAAAAAAAGCAAAAAAAATAATTATTACAACCGAACTAACTATAATACAAAATTATTACAACCTATCTAACTATAATATTATATATTGCAACGAAAATTGTTGGTTTATATTTTTATTATATAAATAATAGCAAATTTAAAATATTTTATAATATCATTTAATTTAAAATGTATTATTGACAACTGTAAGAAAAATAGTACATTACAAGATTTATAATGCAAATAAATAAATAAAATATTTGATTATCAATATATAAATTATTCGAATGCGCATCAATTTTCGAAATAAGACTTCTAATTTTTAAAAATATATTTTTTTGGAATTCTAGAATAAATTTGATGGAAGAGATTGTTAGAGACAGAGAAATATTGCAAATGTGTATGAATCATATCTTAAAATTAATATTCCTAAATTTATGTTAAAGCTTACCATATTATAAAAATAAAAATTATAATTAGATTAGTTATTCCTAATTTGCATTAAAAAATATTTGTTGTATTAAGAAATGTCTTTTATTTTTTTAGACAAGAAATACATTTTTTTTTACGAGAAAATATGATATTTGTTGTATTACTTCTTTTTTTTGACAAGAAAAAAAAGATGTTATATTACCTTTTTTTTTTGCTTGTTTTATTAATTTTTATTTATTTCTTTCTTTTATCATATTATTTTCTTCATTTTTGTTTTTTTTTAAGACATAAGTAAAAACCTATCTTTTTTTCTTTTTTTTTCATGAAGACAAATTTTAGTTTTTTTTTAAGACAAAAGTAAAAACCTATCTTTTTTTTCTTTTTTTTTTATGCTATTAAGTTTTAAAAAAACATTTTATGATATTATTTTTTTTAACAAAATTTTAGACAAAAGTAAAAACCTATATTTTTCTTTTTTTTTTTATGAAGATAAATTTTAGTTTTTTTTTTTAAGTCAAAAGTAAAAACTTATTTCTTTTTTTTCTTATGATATTAATTTTTAAAAAAAAAATTATGAAGATAAAAAGTGAATTTTGCACAATATTGGTATTCGAACTTGGGAGGTCATGCAGAAAACCTCTGCTGCTAACAACAATAGCCTCTCGAGCGCTGCTGAAGGGTTTTGTACAATAATTACCTATATTGTTTAAATTTTCAATATAATATCGCTTAATGCAAGTCCCACATCGAAGAATTGGACAAAGTCAATAAGATATAAATAGCTTTACAAAAGCCTTAATGCCAACGCGATGGAGAGAATAGCTAACCTATAATGATATTTTGAAAAAAATTACCAAAATGTCGTTAGGTAAGGACTCACCCTGTGACATCACTAAGCGGCCCTGTGATGTCGCTGAGTGGCTGGAATCGCAATATATGACGTAGTAGGGGTGATTCACGATTCAAAATCGTCGATTCTCCGGGCGATTCCCGGTTTTGCAGAAGAATCGACATAAGGTGCCTGATTCTCGTGTCGACTCGGGCGAGTCCGTTGTGACTAAAACCCTGATATAAACTTTTGCCAAAACATGGGTGGAGTAATCAAAATCTACCTTAAATGCCAAAAATAAAACTTTTTTTAATTTGGGGTTGCTCTGGCATTCGTTTGGTCGAGAGATTTATTGCTTTCTTATTGGGCCCGACATGACGATCTATTTGATACCAACTTCGAACTACGGATCTTATTTTTAGGCCACGATCACACAACTCAAAATTTGGATGAATCTTGAAAACTTCTGATCGATAGTGTGCTTGTTTCTTGATGTTTTTCTTTGGTTTCTTTACTGAATTGCACCGAGCATGCCGTCACGATTGTGTTGCAACAAACACAGCTCGATTTTGTGCTCGAACGAAGATTTCGCAATCCTTGAGTTTTGGCTGGAATAAAAAATCTGACGAATGGAATCTGCAGCAAATTTATCGGCTTCATGTGCGAAATCCAACCGTTCATCACGTACGGGGTTTGGACCATAAAATCCCTATACCTTACGCACACGATGAAACTGGTCTCGTGTCGATCTGTTCTGCGAGCGTCGTGATATAGTCGCTCGAGCGAGACGTGTCGCTGTTGAATTTCCAACAACTTTTACCACGAATCACCAACTTTTCTTTAGCTTTTTCCCCTACTCGAGCGTCTTCACGGGGCGAGCCACATATCAAAACGCTCGTTTTGGCTAGACGAATAGGCTCAAAAAAATTGAGCATGATCCGACTCAGAATGAGGGAGATGTTGCTCCCCGAAGTCATTGCCTAAATTTATAAAAACAGTCACCATTAATGGTGATTTGGTGCAGGGAGGGCGCATAGGAATAGTGTGTGGTCTACTCCATTTTGGTATTTTACCCATAAATTTGTCTTGGAACGCCCGATTGATCCGAAACTTGATCTTTAGGGGTTTTCAACCGTGCAAGATCCAATGACAGTGGTTCCGCATCAATTTGACACTCCAAAAATAGATTTCTAGTTACGAGGTCTGTTAGAGGTTGATTTTTCCGAAATTTTTTATTTATCTACATTACCTTAGACATGTTGGATTATGACAAAACTTGGCAGGTGTCCTTTTGCAGTGGTTAGGAACATTTTCACCTGTTCTGGGGTAATTTTGAGACTGTAAAAAAAGTACACTATATATCAGAGCTTTATTGACCGACTTCTTCTTTATTCTGCATCTGGGATGCATGGCGCTAAAAAATATGTTCAAACAACTATTCCTGTGTGCCCTCCCTACAACAAATTACCATTATGGTGACTATTTTCATAGTTTCAAGTAGTGACTTTCGGGAGCCATATCTCACTCGTCCTGAGTCAGATCGTGCTCAAATTTTGTGAGAGTGTTCGTCTCACTAAGATGAGAATTTCGATATTTGTTACGTCCGGTGATGACGCCCGAGCAGGGAAAAAATCTAGAGAGAAGTTGGTGATTCGTGGTAAAAGTAGTAAGAAATTCATCAGCAGCCATATCATGGCGCTTGCACGTCGGATCAACGCGAAACCAGTTCCATCTCATGCGTAAGATCCAAGGATACCATTAATATAGTATTGGGGGTGATAAACGGTCGGATTCCACACACGAAGCCGATAAACTTGCTATAAATTTCAGCCGTCGGATTCCAGATTCCGGTAAAAAACTCAAAAGTACGAAATCTTTGTTCGAGCACGAAATCAAGCTACATTTGTTGTAACATGATCGTGATGGCATGTTCAATGCAATACAACGAAGAAATCATGGAAAAACATCAAGAAACAAGCACACTATCCATAAGAAGTTTTCAAGATTCATCTAAATTTTGAGTAAGATGATCGTCGCCTAAAAACACAATCTATGGTTCGAAGTTGGTATCAAATCGATCATCATGTGGAGCCTAACAAGAAAGCAATCATCTTTCAGTAAAATTGGTGCCGGAGCAACCGGATCATCCATGGAAGATCATGCACGTTCTAAGGCAGAAGCAGGGACTGTTTTGGAATTCCATGTACTGTTGGGCAGGGACAAAAACATCATTTTGCCCTATTTTTATATTTTTTTAATTCAAATAAATTTTAATTATCATCAATTAGGCTAGATTTTGAGTATCAACCTATGTTTGGGCTCAATTCTATAAATACATGCTAAACCTAACTGTAAAGGGATTCCCTCAATCTTCAATTTCATGAATAAATTTTAAGATTTTTAGTCCTGAGAATGTGGCACGTCTTGGAGAGAGAGAAAGGAGAGAGAAGAAAAAGTTTGGTATCCCTCAGTAAAGTAACTTTGTCTCTCCTCCTCTCTTCTATCTCTTTCTCTCTTCTCCTCTCTCTTCTCTCTTTCTCTCTCCTCCTCTATTCTCCCTCTTTCCCTCTCCACTCATCTTTATCTCGTCTCTCTTTCTCTCTCCTCTCATCTCTATATCATCTCTCTTTCTCTCTCCTCTCATTTTTATCTCATCTCTCTTTCTCTCTCTTTTCTCACCTCTATCTTTCTCTTTCTCTCCCCTCCTCTTTGTCTCTCTCTCCTCTTCTCCATCTCTGCCTCTCACTCTTCCTCTGCCTTTCACGCTCTTCTCTCAACATGTACGGTAGTGGGCCATTGTCGTGCGTGTCTTTCATCCCCCTCTTCTTCTTCTCTGCTCTTTCTTTAATCACCCCCCTTTCTTTCTTAATCTTTTCTCTCTCTTTCCTGATCTTCTTTCTTCACTTTCTTTCTCTCTTCTTTCCTTCCTTCCTTTTGCCTCTCTTTCCTAATCTCTCCCTTCTTTCTTTCTCCTTGTTCCTTTCTCTCTCTTCTCTATTCATGCACAGCAGAGCCTATTATCGGGAATGATGTCCTCCACCTCTTGAAACATACACAATGAGCCGGGCCTTAGCATGAGTGGTGGGCCGGGCCTTTGTCCAAATTCCCCTATCTCCATGTCATGCACGGCAATGCCTATCGCTACACATGTCTTTTACTTTCTCTCTCCTGTCTCCTTTCTTCTGTCATGGACGGCCATCGTTGTCCATGTTCCCTTTTTCTCCCCCTTTCTTGTCATGGACGGCGGAACCCCATCGTCGTCCATGTTCTCTTTCTCTCTCCCTTATCTGTCATGGACAACGGAACCCCATCGTCATCCATGTTCTCTTTCTCTCTCCCTTCTTTGTCATAGACGGCGAAAGCCCATCGCTGTCCATGTTCTCTTTCGCTCTCCCTTCTCTGTCAGGGACGGAGGAGGCGCATAGCCGTCTATGTTCTCTTTTCTCCTTCTCTCTCTTCAGTCATGTGCCATGGTACCTCATCGCGTTCATATTTTCTTCTCTCTCCTCTTTCATGGACAATAGAGGTCCAACTACTTCCATGTTCTCTTTTCTTATTTTCTCTCTTCAGTCATGAGCGATAGAACCTCATCGACGTTCATATTTTTCTCTCTCTTCTCTCTATATATCATGGATGATGGAAGCCCATCACCGTATGTTTTTTCTTGTCTCTTCTCTCTCTTTTGTCATTGATGGCAGAAGCCCATCGTCGTTCATGTTTCTTCCTTTTTTTCTCTCCTCTTCATAGATGTTAAAAGACCATCACCGTCCATGATTCTTTTTTTTTTCTCTCTCCTCTATCACGAACGGTGGAAGCCCATCGTCATCCATGTTTCCTTGTCTCTTTTCTCTCCTTGATCATGGATGGCATAAGCTCATCACCGTTAATGTTTCTTCCCATCTGTTCTTTCTCGCTCCTCCTTCGACTCTCTTCTTCCCTTCTCTCTCTTTTATTTTCTCTCTTCTTTTTCTTCTTTTTCTTCTTTCTCTCTCTTCTTCCCTCTCTCTCCTTCCCTCTCCTATCTCTGTCATCCTTTCTTTCTCTTCTCTCTTCTTCCTTTCTTCTCTTCTCTTTCCCTCTCTTCTTCTTTCCTCTCTCTTCCCTCCTTTATTATCTTCTCCTCTTTTCTTCTTCTTTACTCTTCTCTTCTACTGTACTCGCTTCTTCTATTCTTTTTTCTCTCCCCATTTTCCCTCTTAATCTCCCATCTTTTTCTTTCTCTTATCTTCTTCTTTTCCACTTCTTTCTCTTTCTTTTATCTTTCTTTTCTCCCCTTCCTTTCTTATCTTTTTTCTTCTCCCTCTCTCTTTCCCTCTCGTTTGACCAAGGAAGGCTAAGTCTGGCACTGTCATGGTAGTCTTGTCGTTGAGCAGTATCGTTGTCGTACCAATCGACGTTACCATGCCCGTCTTGCTGCCAGGACAGGCGAACCATTGTGTCAGGTCGGTTAATGTTCATTCTGCCGTTGAGTAGTATTGTCGTCGTGTCGGTCTGAGTTACTGTGCCCGTCTTGCTACAACGCCGGGTCAATCACTTACTGATCTAGCTACTGTGCTAGTCTAGTTGCTTGGTCGAATTCTTCTCTTCCCTTTCCTCTATTCTATCTCTTTCTTCTCCTCTTATCACCCCTATCTTCATCTTATTTCTTTTTCTTTCTTCTCTCGAGTGTGCACGACTGTGTGCATTCGCCCAAAGACAAGGAGAGGTCCCTTGGCCCACTTGTCTTATAAATTAACCATGTGTGTGTGATTATAGAAACATGAGAGTATAGGTCAAGGGAGGCGATTTCGAACCAGTTGAAGGATTGGGGGGCTTTTTGTCATGATTTAAGAGGGCACCCACGCGAGCCAGCCCGAGTGAGTCACAGACCTAGCTGAGGTATGTGTCGCCTCATATTAAATTCCTCTATCATTGGATGGTATACTTGCCCTTGTTTCCTAACAAAGTTCCTGAGAGAGCGGTCTCAAGTCCCAGGTTGCCCTGAAACCCGAGACATGTGCCACCAGGTCATCCTGACCTGGAGGGCAAGATCGAGGCAGTTAACGAATCTCCCCTAAAATCAAGTCTCCCTTTCCTTAAATATCTTCCCCCATAGTTATCTTTCCCTCTCCCTCTCTTTCTCTCTTTCCTCTTAATAGATATCGAATGTGAAGATTATATTTTGAAAAAATACTAAATTTTGATGGGACGTGATTAGGAAATGTGCAAAACATTTGGAAAGTGACTAAATAATTATGCCTCCCTCCTTTTCCCTCTTTTGCTCTTGATAGAATTAGTGCATGGATAAAAAAGAAGAGCGTTGAGAGAAAGAGAGAGATAAATGGAAAGATAGAATTTAGAACGAGCTTATTTAGAATACATAATATAACCTAGAGAGCTTGGGAGAATGAAATCTAAATTTCCTAAATTAGTATGTGGATTGAGAAGTAGAGTGTTGAGAGAAAGAGAGAGAGCATTGATAGTAAGAGAGAGAGATATAAATAGAAAGAAAGAATTTTAAATTGAGCTTAAACATGCTCTTTCTCTCTCCCTCACCAACGAACTCTCTCAGTTGCCCTCTTTAATTTCTCACTTCTCGCTATCTGAGTACAATGAATTTAAAGTATTGGAACGGGCATCTCCAACAAAGTCTCTCTATCATCCTCTTAAATTTCTTTCTTCTCTCTCCCAATACAACAAACTCTCTCTATCATCATCTTAAGTTTCTCTCTATCCTCTCTCTCAATACGAGTAATTTGGATCATTGCAACACGTCATTTCTCCTTTACTTTGTGTTGAATTTGGTGTTTTATATTTTACAGTGATAATGAACTGTAAATTGCCCTCTCTCTCTTCATTCTCTCTCCCAACAATATACCTCTCTCTCTTGTTCTCTTTGTATCTCATCTTGACAAATATTTCTCTCTCCATCTTCCTAACACCATACTTCTCTCCATCTTTTCTTTCCTTAAATCTCTTCTCCAAAATCAAATCTCTATCCATAAATCTCTCCCCCCATATTTATCTCTCTCTCTTATTCTCCCTCTCACCCTATCTTTCTCTCTTTCCCTCTCAATTGATATGGAATGTGAAGATCTTAATTTGAAAGGAGATTAAATTTAGATGGGACGTGGTTAGGAGAAGTACAAAAAATTTAGAAGGTGACAAAATAATTATGCCTCCCACTTTTTCCCTCTTTCGCTCTTGATAGAATTGGTGCCTGGAGAGAGAAGGAGAGCATTGAGGGAAAGAGAGAGATAAATGAAAAGGTAGAAATTAAGAAGAAGCCTATTTAAAAAACATTATCTTAAGTACAAAGTATGAGAGAATGAAAGCTAAACTTCTTAAAATTGTGCGTGGATTGAGGAGTAGAGCATTGAGAGAAACAGAGAGAGCACTGATAGAAAGAGAAGGAGATATAAATAGAAAGATACAACATTAGAATGAGCTTATCTAGGAAACATGCTCTTTCTCTCTTCCTCTCCAATGAACTCTCTCTATCATCTTCTTATATATATATATATATATATATATATATACATGATTAATCTGGCATCTTCAATGAGCTCTCTCTATTTAAATTTCTCGATTTTCTCTCTCTATGAGACAAGCTCTCTACCATCCTCTTAAATTTGTCTCTTCACTCTTTATACAATGAATTTGGGTCATTGGAACAAGTTATTTTCCTCTTACTTTGTTTGAATTTGGTAATTTTTATTTTTCAATGATGATGAACTATAATTACCACTCTCTCTTCATTCTCTCTCCCCCTCACCCCAACGCTATATATCTCTCTGTCTTTTCTTTCCGTAAATCTCTCCTCCAAAATCAAGTCTTTCTTTTCGCAAATCCCTTCCCCATATTTATCTCTCTTCTATTTTCTCTCTCACCCTCTCTTTCTCGCTTTCCCTCTCGCTTTATATGAAAGGTGAAGATTATATTTTGAATGTTGATTAAATTTTGATGGAACGTGAATAGGAGATGAACAAAAAATTTGGTAGGTGATAAAATAATTTTGTTCCCCTCTCTTTCCTTCTTATGCTCTTGATGGAATTGTCATGTGGATAGACAAGGAGAGCGTTGAGAGAGAGATAGAGACGAATAGAAAGTTAGAGCTTTAAAATGTGCCTATTTAAGAAACATGATATTACATAGAGAGCATGAGAGAATGAAATTTAAAGTTCCTAAATTTGTATGTGGATTGAGAAGTGGAACGTTGAGAGAAATAGAGAGAACATTGATAGAAAGAGAGAGATATAAATAGAAAGATAGAGTTTTAGAATTAGCTTATCTAGGAAACATGTTGTTTCTCTCTCCCTTTCTATTATCCTCTTAAATTTCTCTCTTCTCTCTCTATACGATGAATTTAGAGCATTGGAACAGGTATCTCCAATGAACTGTCTCTATCATCCTCTTAAATTTCTCTCTTATCTATCTCTCTCTTCAACAAACTCTCTATATCATCCTCTTAAGTTTTTATCTTCTCTCTCTTTCTATATAATGAATTTGGATCATTGGAACAAGTTATTTCCCTTACTTTGTTTGAATTTGTTGTTTTTTATTTTTCAATGATGATGAAAGATAATTGCTTTATCTCTCTCTCTCACTCCATTCTCTCTCCTGCTTCCCAACACCATACCTCTCTCTCTCTTTGTTGTCTCTCTGTCCCTCGTCCCAGCCATATTTCTCTCTCCCTCTACCCAACCCATATTTCTCTCCTCCTCTTCCCAATGGCATATTTCTCTCTCCCTCTTCCCAAGGCCATATTTTCTCCCTCATTTCTTTTTTTAAATCTCAAACCCATAATCAAATATTTATTTCCTTAAAATCTCTCCCCATATTTATCTCTCTTCTTATTCTCCCTCCCTCCCTCTCTTTCTCTCTTTCGCTCTCAATAGATATAGATGGTGAATATTATGTTTTAAAAGAATATTAAATTTTGATGGGACATGATTAAGAGATGTGTAAAAAATTTGGAAGGTGATAAAATAATAATGTCTCCCTTTCTTTCCCTCTTTTGCTCTTGATAGAATTGGTGCAGGAATAAAGAAGGAGAGTGTTGAGAGAAAGAGAGAGATTACTATGAAAGAAGAATTTGAGAACGAGAGCATGAGGGAATGAAATATAAATTTCCTAAATTGATGCCTGGATTGAGAAGTTAGGCACTGAGAGGAAGAGAGAGAGAGCATTGATTGAAAGAGAGAGAGATATAAATAAAAAGATAGAATTTTAGAAAGACCTTATATAGGAAACATGCTCATTATCTCTCCTGCTCCAACGAACTCTCTCTATCATCCTCTTAAATTTATCTCTTATTGCTCCCTTTGTATGATGAATTTAGAGCATTGGAACATGCATATCTAGCAAACTCTCTCTATCACCATTTTAAATTTCTTTCTTCTCTCTCTATACAATGAACTCTCTCTACCTTCCTCTTAAGTTCCTCCCTTCTTTCTATCTCTCTCTCTATGCAACGAATTTGAATCATTGGAACATGTTATTTCCCTCATACTTTGTTTGAATTTCGAGTCTTTTATTTTTCAAAGATGATGAACTTTAATTGCCCTCTCTCTATCTCCATTCTCAATCTCCCTCTTCTCAACAACATACCTCTCCCTATTTTTGTTCTCTCTCTTTACCTCTTCCCAACCAGTATTTCTCACACCCTTTTCCCAACGCTATAATTCTCTCCCTACTGTTCTTCCCTTAAATATCTCCCCAAAATCAAATCTCTCTTTCTTTAAATCTCTACCCCCATACTTATCTCTCTTCTATTTTCTCTATTGCTCCCTCTTAATAAATATGGAAGGTGAAGATCATATGTTAAAGGAAGAGTAAATTTAAGTGGTGCATACTTAGGAGATGTGTAAAACATTTGAAAGGTGACAAAATAATAATGCCTCCCTCTCTTTCCCTCTTTTGCTTTTGATATAATTGGTATGTGGATAGAGAATGAGAGAGATGAGAGATACAAAGAGATAAATGGAAGGGTAGAATTTTAAAACGAGCCTATTTAGAAAACATTAAATTACATAGAGAGCATGAGAGAATGAAATCTAAAATTCCTAAATTGGTGCGTGGATTGAGAAGTAGAGCGTTGAAAGAAAGAGAGAGCATTGATAGAAAGAGAGAGAAATAAATAAAAAGATAAAACTTTAAAATGAGCGTATTGAGGAAACATACTCTTTCTCTCGCACACTCCAACGAACTCTCTCTAACATCCTCTTAAATTTCTCTCTTCTCTCTATACGATGAATTTAGAGAAATGGAAGAGGCATCTCCAACGAACTCTCTCAGTCTTCTCTCTCTTTATCATCCTCTTAAGCTTCTCTCTTTACTCTCTCTCTATACAAAGAATTTGGATCATTGGAATTATAATTCCCTCTTACATTATTTGAATTTGGTGTTATTTTTTTCAATAATGATAAACTATAATAGTCGTCTCTCTCTCCCACTTCCCAATGTTATAGTTTAAGGTCATATAGTTTGGACCGTGGTGCTAAGCCTTCTAATGTGCAGCTAGGACATAGACTATGGTTTATGGTCATATAATTTGGACCGTGGCTATGCAATTTAAAGTTATACAGCTATGACTAGGCATGTTAAGGTCATGCAACTAGACCTCCGCTACAGTTTAAGGTCATATAGTTTGACCATGCAATTTTAGGGTCGTGCACCTAGACCAAGGCTGTGCAGTTTAAGGTCTTGCAGCATGGAACATGGTGTTGGTTTCCATATAGGTGAAGCTGAATATGCCTGTGGATAGTAATTTGACTCCCTAGGGATAAAAATAGCTAACGCTATACACAAGCAGAGAGCTTTCAAATGCAAGTGGTGGCCCTACGAGGAGTGACAAATGGAATCAAACTTCACTGGGGATCAGGAGGGCAAGTGTGACTCCCTGAGGCTAATGAGTAATGGTATACATGTAACTCGACTAAGAATGACAGGTCAGAGCACAGATGAAACCTCACTGGGGGTTGAAAGGATAAGACTGACCCTAACTCCCTGAGGATAGTGGGTCGTAATAAGATGTGACTCCTACTGGGATTGTTAGTGTGAAACAGACCCATCGGGGATTGAAGGGCAAGGCGGCCCTCGTTTTCTTTTGCATGCACCTAACTCCACTAGGGATGTTTGATGGGATACATCTAGCGAAGCAGTGCGCCCATTTCACAGTTTAGGTCATGTGTATGGAATATTTGTCGTACCGTGCGTTACAATTTTAAGGCCTTGTAGCTCAAACCATGGCTATGCAACTTAAAATCATGCGGCTAGGACCATGCAGTTTAAGGTCGTGCAACTAGACCTCCACTATAGTTTTTAGGTCGTATAGTTTGGACCATGCAGTTTAGGGTCGTGCATTTAGACCTTGCCTATGGTAAGGGAATGTGACTCTCCCTTGGGAACAGAACCATAATTGGAGACTCGACTCTTAGGGAGTGAGACTGGGGTGCAGGGAAAGAACTCCCTTGGGAGATAGAATGATGGTCCAGATGGGAGTGTCATAACATGTGCCCTTGATGAAGGGCACGTGGCCTTAAGCCCTTGTGAAGCACCCCAGGCGATACGTTTTGGTAAAGCGCACGACGATGGCTTTTGGTGAGGCACATGCGATGTTAAGTCCACATGAAGCGCATGGTGACAGCTCCTTAACGAAGAGCGCGGTGAGTCTCAGGCTTGACCCACCCCGGCCTGGTCTTATTGTCGTGTGAAGATGAGGACTGTAGCGTCATTTTGAATTTGTTAAGGCCGTTTTATGGCACCTCTGGGTATAAAGGGGGAAAAATCCCATTTTATTGTTTCACCATAGGGTAAAACAGTCGAAGAGAGTTTTTAGAGAGAGAGCCAGAGCTTCCATCAAGAGACTTTCGACAAGAGTTTCTTGGTCAATACCCGCAGCATACAGGCCCTCAAGAGTTTTCTGATGGGCTTGAGCATGTCGTGGGCCTTCGCAATGTGCTTGATAGTGTTTTCGGAGAGTGCCAAGGCATTTTGAGTAGGCAACATGGGCCACTCATAGTTTTGCCAAGACTTCTCTGGTGAAACTGCAGAAGTCGCAGCGGTGCTCTGCGGGAGTTCCAATGCTTTTCGGGTAGTTTCGCAATTGCTAGCAGGTTGCAAAAAAGTCAGGGGGTTCTGACAGTCCTCTGGTTATCAGGAGAGAAGAAGGAGGAGCAGTAGTGGACTCATCGAAAACACAGTAATATTCTGGTGAGTTGTGGCAAACCGTAGAGGTGCAAAGAAGGGAGAAGGGAAACCCGTAGGGGTGCTTTTTACTGAATTCCTACAGTTTTTTGCTAACTTTGGTCATCATTGGAAAGGTTTCCCGATGAGTAGGAGTGAGTTCCGGATGAAGAGGGGAAACACCAGTGAGATCCCGAGGTGTTGCGAGGCTGTAACAGTTGAGGAGGTGAAGGGTCGTGGGACGGCGAACGGTCACCCTCTGCACGCATAATGACAAGCCACGCCACTGGTGTCAAACGGCATGCCCATATTTCAAGGGAAGTGGTGTGCCGCACGTGTGACACTTGCGGACAGCTAGAGCACAGGCGTTTCTGCTTTACTTCAGTAGACGATGTTAGCCCCTTGATCGTGAGACGACGATAACCCATCTTTGGCTGTGTGACGACGATTGTCCTGCCTTTGCACACAGCAATAGCTAGTGCTTTTGGTTTTTCTTGTGCATAGACAGTGGTTGGATAAAGCCCTTCAACGGATGTCTTCCCAGTTGTCAGCTAAGACCTCTAAAGCTCCCAGAATGCAGGTTTTCTCAAACGGGGGTCACATTGTGGTTGAGGACAAAGAGCCTCTCATTACTGAGAACGAACTGCATCCCTCTCCTCAACCTCTTGTATCTGCGGCCGAGGGTGAGTTATTGTCTTCTCAAGATAATTTCGGTTCGTGCGACCTGATAGTAATGGGCAACACAATTCCTCTTACGACTTTGAGAGGGAGCCATGCACTTTCTGCTCAAAGAGAATTCATCATAAGTTCGGCTTTTGTAATCACCACCTTTTCGAGACAGGTCATTCATCCTCTCGTCCGGCGCATTCGTTGAGGCTTTTTCATATCACAGGTCGTGATGCCTTTACCTGCACAAATGATCAGGCTCAATCATCGTAATGTTTCTGCGGACAATGGACATGATCTTTTTAGAGCCGCTTATCAACTTTTCAGCCAGGTTGTTTTTTTCGAGCTGGTCATGTTCGCATTCTTGGTTAGGAGGTTGATAGACAACCTCCTAGACTTCAATGTTCCTTGTGCAAACTTGTTTAAAACGAAGGTGACTGAAATAGCCTAATAGGCTAGGGTGGTTTTGGATTTAGAAGAATCAGCTTCTATTGAGAACTATCCCTCTATCAGGCCTTTACTTAAGCTCTTCCCTAGGCCTTTGACTATCACAGATTCTTTGACGGCACACTTGGGTAACCTTAAAACCAACTTGCTCATGCATCAGTTCGTTCACCTGGATTTTGAGATTTTGCTTTTAGAGATTCCTTTGATATTTAAAGAGATCGCATGCTTTGAAAATTAGGATGACATGGTGACTCCAGCCCGTGAGGTAAAAAAAGACTCGTTTTCACCTCAGTTGATATGTGGGGAATATCCTCCTGTGGTTAGAAAGTTTGCCTTTCTCTAGTCGGCGGTTATGAAGGATGGAATCAAATGGACACAACATAACTACTATCATCTTAGTCTTGAGAGCTGAGCGATCTTCTTCATTCGTTGTACACAAACGTTTAGCAACATAAATAAAACGCCCCTTTTTGCCTTTTACTTTCTTTGTATGCCATTATTTGTGATATTCTATTGCTTTATGAATAAAATTCTTTCTTTTACTTTAGTGTGGTGTGTGGCTCTTTTATTCCTCCTTTCTTTCTGCTTTATTGCTTCTACCCTTTCACAGTGTGAGACGAAGAAGGATAGCCCACTCCTTGCTTTGTCTTTTGATAGCTTGTCGCGACTCCAATGACCTCGAGTGGGGGAACAGTTGCTTCCTCACCCCCTAGCGTTTGATTGGATAAGGGCTCATAATTCATGGTTCGCATGATTTGGTGAGCCTATTTACTGTAAATACTCCAATCTAGGAGAGCCTTGGCTTCGATTCGAGGTTAATTGCTTTTGAGCCCTTCATAGGCCTTAGTCTCAAGCACGAACTCCTTCAAGTGCTTCAAAGGGACGCGCATAACCTCCAATTGATTTTGGAGGCTGCGAACGTCACTTCTCAGCTCTGCCATGGGGTCTTGTTCTTGAGAGCTTGAGTGATGACTCTTGTCTACCTGTACTTTTTCGAGATCCTTTGAGAGGTGTAAGACCTCCTTTTGGTTGCTGGTGATCTCCTTCCACAAGGAGGATAGGAATTGGTGTACCTTCCTTGGTGGTTGGCATGCCAATTCTGCTTTTAAAAGAGCAATGAGGACATGCAGGACCTTTTGTTGGTCTGACGGCGTATAGGTGACCCTCGGTGCTGGAAGGTCCACCTCTAGGGCTTCCTCAGCCTCAGGAGTTGCTTCTTGCTCGTCATTTTGTTCTGGCAAATTAGATGTAAAGGGGAAAGCTTCATCTTTGGGAGGGGGGGCCATGACCTCAAGGAGGTGGTAAGGTATACTTGGACAGATAGAAGTTAAGGGGAGGATCTTGCTTTGTCTTTCCTCCTATTTGAACATGTCTGTAATCACTCGCCCCAGATCTTCAACATCATCATGAGAAGAGGGTCCTATCTCTCTCACAAGATTCCAATCATCATCCTTTGACTTTTCTGGTGTTGGATGGTCTATGAAATAGTACTTAGCATCAACATAGTGAGTATTGGCTACAGGGAACGGTCTCTTATCAGCATAGACCATGTGTTATCTCCCATCTCGGCTGTATTTGAAGCATTAATGGAGCGTGGAAGGACCCACCCCTTGATCATGAAGCCAAGGGCGGCCGAGGAGGACATTGTAAGATGCACACATGAAACTAAGTACTCAAAACTCTATGTACTCATGAGTACATATTTACTCAAAACTCTATATACTCATGAGTACATAGAGTAATCTATGTGATCTATGTACTCACGAGTACATAGAGTACTCATGTACTCAAAGCATAATACTCATGAGTACATAGAGTTTTAAGTACTCATGAGTACATAGTACTCTATATACATTTATATACATATATGTATATATACATACAGTATATACATATATATACACATACAAGTATATATATACATATACATATGTATATACATATATATTGAGTAATCAATACTCAATACATATATGTATATACATATATACATGTATACATATATTTATGTGTATACATGTACATATACATATATGTATACACATTTTAAATATACATATATGTATACATATATGTAAATAAATGTATATATATAGATATACATACACACACATATATATATATGTGTGTGTGTGTGTATGTGTGTGTGTGAAAATATGTATTTACATGTATACATATAAATACATAAATTTACATATATGTATTTACATATTTACATATAAATTTACTTACATGTATATTTACATATATTTATATGTAAATATATGTATTTACATGTATTTATATATAAATATATTTACAAATAAATATATTTATATTTAAATACAAGTAAATATATTTACATATATGATGTCATATACATATATTTATATATATATAAATATATATATAATATTTACATATAAATATATGTAAATATATGTACATATACTTATATTTGTATATTTATGACATCATAAATATATGTATATGTATATACATATAGGGAAAAGATAGGATTAGCCCACTAGCTCATATGAATATACGAGCCCAACGGCCCATATTGAATTTTAGTTTTTTTATTCAAATTCAAATCACTTAAAATTTTAGGTGTGTGTTCTCATCAAGATGCATCTATTAAAAATATAAAAAAAATTTCCTAAAAAAATGACAAAAATACCCACAAAAATATTTTGGGGGTATTTTGGTCAATTTATTTCATATAAAATATTTTTTTGATATTTTATTAATATTCATCTATTTTTGATAAACACACATCAAAAATTTCAAGTGATTTGGATTGGTAGAAAAAAAAAAACATCCGTGACAGTCAGATCGGACCAAATTCAATCTGGGACATTGGGCTTATATGTTAAGATGAGATAGTGGGCTAATTCCATCATTTGTCAAACATATAAATATATATATATATATATATATATATATATATATATATATATATATATATATATATATATATATATATATATATATATATATATATATATATATATATATATATATATATATATATATACATGTTCATTTATATATACATATATGTATGTATAGATGTGTATATCTATATACACATGTATATATGTATTGATACATATATGTATATATACATATATGTATATACGTATATATGTGTATGTACATGAATATATGTATATATGTGTATGTACATGTATATGTATATATATACATGTATATATATACATACATGTATGTACATATATATAGATGTATATACATAAATATATATATCTACACACATTTATGTGTATACATTTATATATGTGTATATATATATATATATATATATATATATATATATATACACACGCACATACGTTTATACGCATATACATATGTGTATACATACATATATATATATACACATACATGTAAAATGTATACACATACATGTATATATGTATACATATATGTATATATAAATATATATATATATATAAATATATATACATATACAAATACATAGATATATGCATACATGTATACACATATCTACATAAATATATGTGTATATATATATATATGTGTATACATGTGTGTATATACATACATATATGCGCATATGTGTATACACAGATGCATATACAAATACACATACATGTATATACATGCATATACACATATACACAAATTTGTATATATATACTAATGTCTATACACATATATAAATATATACATATGTACATGTATATACACATATACACATATGTGTGTATGTTTTTGTATATATGTGAATTTGTATATAGGTGTATATACATATGTGTATATGTGTATATATGTGTATACGTGTAATGTGTACACATATAAATACACACACTCACATATATATATATCTGTGTGTGTGTGTATGTGTATACACGTATAAATACATATATTTTTATATGTATACATATGTATATACCCATACAAATAAATACATATAAATACATATATTTATGTGTATTAACATATCCATATACAAATAAATACATATAAATACATATATTTATGTGTATTAACATATCCATATACACATATATACATATATGTGAATACATATATATTTATGTGAATACATAAATGCATATATTTACATGTATACATGTAAATACTTATATTTACATATTTTTATGTGTGTACATGTATATTTATATATATATATATATATATATATATATTTATATATAAGTTTACATATATGTTTACAGATATATAAACATGTATATATGTATGTGTATACATACTACATGTATACATCTATGTGTATACTTGTATATATGTATGTCGATACACATATACATATACAAATACACATATATGTATACACATGTATATACACATACAAATGGATATGTATATATATACAAATGTGTATGCACATATGTAAATATATACATATGTATATATATATAAATATATACACATATATGTGTATATGTATTTGTATATATATGTACTTGTATGTATATATTTATATACATATATGAATATATATATATGTATATATGTGTATATGTGTATATACACATATATATATGTTTATATGTATATATGTATGTATACATGTATTTATACTTGTATACACATGTATACACATACATAAATGTAACATAAATATATTCGTATTAACATATATACATATATACATATACATACACATATACACACATACACACACACATATATATATATATATATATATATTTACGTGTATACATAAATACATGTATATATACATTCATGTATATTTACATATATTTATAAGTAAATACATTTAAATATGTATAAATAAATTTACATATGCAAACATATGTAAATATATACATATATGACGTCATATACATATATTTACTACATGATGTCATACATGGATATATAATATGTATATATTAATATATATATTTATAATAACATATAAGTATATATATGACATCATAAATATATATATATACATATATATACTCAAATATATATATACAAATAGATATATATATACATATATATAAAAATATTTGAAAACATATATATATATATATATATTTATATATATGTATATACATATGTATATATATCTATATGTATACGCATATACAAATGTATGTATATGTATACACATATACATATACATATTTGTATATATTTATACATATATGTTTATACGTATACATATCTACATGTATACATATCTATATGTATGTGTATATATATATATATATATATATATATATTTTATATAGATATATATATATATACATATACCTATGTAAATACATATATATATAAACATGTGTACACAAATATACATAAATATAAATGTGTATATGTGTATATGTGTATATGTGTATGCGTATGTGTGTATATACGTACATATATGTGTAAAAACATAAATACATATACAAATAATCATATATGTATGTATACACATGTATATGCACATATACCTGAATACGTATATATATACTAATGTGTATACATATATTTAAATAAATACATATGTATACACATATATGTATATATGTATTTGTATATAATGTATATTTGTGTATATACACATAAATGTATATATATACATCTGTATATATCTATATATATGTGTATATGTGTACACAGAAACAAATATTTTGATATATATGTATGTGTATATATATATATACATATATATATATGTATTTACACCTGTATACACATTTATATATACATGTATACACAAATACATATAAATAGATAGATGTGTATTTACATATACATATACACATATATACATTTATGTGAAAACATATATATTTATGTATATACATAAATACATATATTTAGATGATAACATGAAAATACATATTTTTACATATTTTTACATATGTAAATATATTTATACATATTTAAATATATTTACATATAAATATATGCAAATATACATGTATGCAAATTTATATGTAAATACATGTGAATATGTAAATACATATATGTATTTATATTTATGTATATATGTGTATACATGTATGTATATATATATATATGTATTTGCATATGTATATATATATATATATATATATATATATATATATATGTATACATGTATGTGTAAACAAGTATATATGTTTGTATATTCACATATGTAAATCTATATATAAGTATATGTATATACACATATACAAATGTGTATATGTATCTGTATATATGTGTAATTGTATATTTATACATATATACATATATACACATGTAGACAGATACATATATACACATTTATATATATACATATATATACATATATTTCTACATATATATATACATATATTTCTATATACATATATTTCTACATATATATATACATATATTTCTATATACATTTATATATATATATATATATATATATATATATATATATATATACACATATATATATACATATATTTCTACATACATATATATATATATATGTGTAAGTATTTTATATATATAGATACATATATCTATGTATAGATGTGTATATGTCTATGTATATATATATATACATATATGTTTTGTATAGATATGTATATGTTTATACATATGTACAAGTCTTTACATACATATATGTTTATAAATATACATATTTGTGTATATACACATATATGTATATACATATGTATACATACATGTATATATATACAAACAATCATACATGTATACATATATAAGATATATACATATATGTAGATATATGTATATACATATATGTATACATACATATATGTATATACATATATGTATTATATATACATATATATATATATACATATACATAAACATATATGTATATATGTACATATACAAATACATATCCATATACATACATGTATACACATAAATACGTAAACATATATGTG
Source organism: Amborella trichopoda (assembly GCF_054954075.1). Classification (NCBI taxonomy): domain Eukaryota; kingdom Viridiplantae; phylum Streptophyta; class Magnoliopsida; order Amborellales; family Amborellaceae; genus Amborella; species Amborella trichopoda. The sequence goes on from NC_142340.1 coordinate 31,076,807, forward strand.
TATATGTATATATGTGTACACATATATGTATGTATGTGTATATACATATACAAATACATGTATATGTATACACAGGTATATGCACATATACACAAATATGTATATTTATACAAATATGTAAATATATACATATGTATCTGTATATATATGTTTAAACAAATTTGTAAATATATATATATATATGTATATGTATATACATATATAAGGTGCCATTCTCACCCTTGGAAGCAGGAATTAATATGACCGATTATATAAATAAGATGCGCCAGCAGAACCCTATGGCCACAACAGAAGAACTTAAAAAGAAATTGTTACAAATCTTCAATGAAGAAGAGGAGACTATGTCTACATCTACACAAAACGAAGAAGATTATGCACAAGAAAATGAAGACATCGAGTTCGGGCTATCTCAAAGATGATAAAGATTCGGGCCAAACTAAGGACGGAGCAACAGCAAACCAAAAGCACATGAGTCCTGACAAACAAATAGTAAAAAGTTAACGACACCTTTTTGTCTGATATTTGATACCAAAAGAGGATCACACAAACAATTTAACAGGAGATATCAAGAAACATAAACACTCAGATATTCAATGGAAATTTAAGAAAACAAAAGATAAAACACTATAAGAAAGAAGATGCACAAAAGAAATGATATACAACAAGCCAATTTACATACAAAACATGCCTAACTTTTATATAAATTACTATCTTAAAGTGCATAATAAACAACTTACATGAGACACTTGCAGAAACTAGAGAATAACTTCTACGCTTTTGGACAATAGCTGGGCAGAGAGTCGTAGTTACAATCACACGTAAATTACTCTTACAATCACTTTGCGTAGATGTATACACCTCCAGATATACAGTAGAGAGATATAGATAGTTTACAGAAATACCGGGATAAGGTTGTAGAGATGCGAAGATAAGATTGCGGAGGTGCAAGAAGGCTATAGAGATGCAAGAAGGTTGCAGAGATGGAAGAAGGTTACAGAGATGGAGGACTAAGGGGGAAAAACTCGCGGTGTCCTCTAAATGAGCTCGTACCCCCCTTTTATAGTTGCCTGCCCAATTCTGAGATGTATTCCCAATTATTTGTATAATCTTCTGATATATGGTAGGACCATTTCATAATCCATGGTATTTGATATAAAGCCATAAAATACATATGTAGATCTATTATGGTATATTATTATTATATTCGATAAACTTCCTTTGATAAGTTTGAATATTTGGTGCCAATATTTCAGTTCCTGATCCCCATAGTTGGAACCAGTTTTTGAACCAATTCGGAAATTCTCCTATTATTGATATTTTTATTTGTATGAACCATGTATGAGAATTATTATTATTTTGAGAGTCAAAGACTTTATGCCAAGCTTCAATATATTCAGCATATTGAAATATTTATTATTAAACCCTTCTGATTGCAATTTTCTGGGTTTTGACAGGTCCATACCCCATTCCTTATACGATATTATTTTGCGTTTTTGGAATTTTGAGTGTGCTATTATATCAATATTCTTTCTATGAAAATGGACTATGGTTATCGACCCTGTTTCAAGGAGGATGGCTTCATACCATTCTCGGGTTTTATCATTATTAGATGGATGTTGGTGATTATTTAAATAAATAGTCGTTATTTCATGTGGGTCTTTTTCTTTATGAATATCCTCTATTATAATAGTAGATATAAAAGAGGTTTCTAAAACCTGCTTTTTTCTCCAGCAGAGTTCGTAGCTATTGGTATTGGTTCAGGCGAGAATGTTATTTCCTGCGCCTGTTTTCTAATCAGTTGGTTTGGGGTTATTGGCAAAGTTGCCAGAGCCTTGCCTAAAATAAGAACTATTTTCATTTTTCCCTTTCCCTTGTTTGGTAGTACTATCCGCCTAACCCCCTGCAAAAACTCATGGGTTAAAAAATCAGGAAGATAATTAGTATTACCTTTAATATGTTAAATCTCAAATTCGAAAGAAGATAGGATACCTTGGCAGCGTGCAAAAATCAGTTTGGAGACAAGGTTTTTGACATCTTTATGGAGGATATCCTTAGCAGCTTTACAATCAGTTCATATCAGGAATTTTTGGTTGAGCAAGTCACTTTGGAATTTTGTGACACAGTGGACAATGGCCAAAAGTTCTTTTTTAACCGTAGAGTAATTTTGCTGTGTTTGATTCCAAGCTCGAGAAGTAAAACGAACCAACTGTTCCGTGTTTGAAATTCTTTGTTTTAATATTCCTCCTAATCCTATTTCTGAAGCATCACATTCAATTAATTTGAAAGCAAGAGGATTTGAGAGTGTAAGGCAGGGTAATTCTTTGGCTTTGATTTTTATTTTTCTTACAGCCGAAGTATGCACATCCGTCCATTCCGGGGGATTCTTTTTCAACCTTTGAAATAATGGTTTAGCATCAATAGCTAAGTCTTTATAAAAATCAGCAATATAATTAAGACATCCCATAAATCATTGAAACTCAGTTTTGTCTAAAATAATGTCTGGGAATTTATTAAAAACTTCAATAGCTCTATCAATAGGAATTATTCTACCTTGGAAAATATTGTGTCTTAAAAATTGAATCTTTGTTTGACAAAGACTAATCTTTTTAGCAGAACGACTAGTCCAACAATTTTAATTGCCTTAACAAAACCATTTAATTTCTTAAAATTCTGTTCTAGGTTTTCAGAAAATATTAGAACATCATCTATGTAAACAATCATGAATTTTGTATAAGGATTGAAAATATCATTCATAATGTTTTGGAACTCTGAAGGGGAATTTTTAAGTCCAAAAGGCATAACATTCCATTCATATTGCCCAAAAGGAACATTAAAAGCGGTGTTATACCTGTCGTCTTCAGCTATTTGGATCTGCCAATAACTAGATTTTAGATCAAACTTGGAGAAGATGCAAGCATTCACAAGTCTATCAAGCAGATCGCGTTTATTAGGAATAGGATACCTTATCCATCGTAAGGCTTTATTGAGTGGCTTATAGTTTACTACTAATCGTGGAGCCCCCCTTTCTATCTCAAAAGCTTTTTTTACATAAGATGCTGAGCAACTCCAAGGAGTGGAGCTTTTCCTAATAAGTTTTTTCTGAAGTGGATCCGCTATTTCTTTCTTGCAAATGTCTGAAAGCCGGGGATTCATTTGATTTGGTCTGGATTTGGTTGGGATTTTATTTTCGTGAAAACCAATTTCATAAGACAGGCTAACGATATGCTTTTTCCTATCCCAAATAGCATTTGGGAGTTCAGCACATATTTCTTTCTCAATATTACTTTTAACATTTTTTACTAGCCTTATATTCTTAGGGAGCAAGAGCTTGGCTTCTATTGTTCTATATCTTATTTCTTCTTTTAGGTAATATAAGAATTTTTGCTTATTAGAAATCGTCTCTTTAATATTGTTGATTTCTCGAACTTTGAGTTTCTCAAGAAATTCAAACTTCACATTATATCCTTCTATATTAGCTTCAATCCCTATACTATCAATTTTTATTGGGTAGAGCATATTTAAAAAAGGAGTTCCTAGGATTACAGATTGGCTTAAACCTTTTACCATTATAAAAGGGATATCAAAGCAATTACCATCGTTACAAACTGCAGCATTTGAAAGTTTATAATTTATAATCATTCTGCTGCCATCAGCTGTATTTAGGACGTGTGTGGTCTTTCTAAAATATTCAGTAGGAACAAGTCCTTCATTTATACAATTCAGGTCTGCTCCTGAATCTATTAAAGCAAGAGTTTGGAAACTATATTCTTTCTGAATGATTATCTTTATCATGGTGAACCATTTTTGAGTAATTACTTTGTTAAAGAGGCTGACAAAGTTACAATCCTATGTCACATTGGAAGATTCTGGTTCATCCTTAACTTTATTAGGGAGAACATCCTTAACTTTATTAGGGAGAAACTCTTTCGCTTTAGCCTGTAGAGGCTTTTTATAACTATTTATGATATTGTTAAATTCTATTTCATCGTCTGAATTTACAGGACTATCCTCCACAGGGTTGGAGGCTAGCTCTAAAACCTGTACTCTATTTTTTAGATTTATTAGTTCATTACGAACTTAATTAATTTCTTGTCTTAATTCCGAGACAGAAGGTTCCTTATGATTATTATTTTTATCCTTGACTCTTCTAAGAACTAAAAGAATTATCAGAAGATTCTTCATTTATTTGTAATATATGAAATAATTGATCTCTAATATTATCATCTAATTGTACGGCATCTATTTTCTTTTTTATTCTACATTTATTCTTGTAATGCCCTACCTTACCACAATTATAGCAAACAGGTATTCTTCTTTTTCCGCTGGTTTTCTTGAGATTACTTTTGGGGGAAAATTTCTTAGAAAACATTTCCTTGGTAGCAGCTTTATTGGAACCTGGTTTATATTTTCTTTTTTTATATTTTCTCCTATCAGAATCTTTGGATGAAGGCAGAGTATTAAATCCAAACTGTTCACAAAAATCTCCTAGTTCTTTCCTTCCAGTCATCCTTTGTTTCTCCAGTTGCCTTTTCAGTTTTAGATCTGTACAGAGAGCAAGGCCTTCTGCACAAATTTCTGTTGATAGCTCTCCTAATGTGTATAAAGAATATGGGATTATTCCTCCATGCTTATTTTTTAATCGCGTTTTAACCTCCTCGCCAAAAAGATTGGGTAAACCGGCAATGAACTTTTCTTTCCAGTGATCCGATTTACTGTCTTCTCTAGAGAGGAGTCTAGAGAAGAACACATCCTTATACCACTTATAATGGGATAGTGTTGGGCATCTAAGATTAGAAAGAAGGTCTTCTGATCTAGCATCGAGTAACGCAGTACTTCTTATAAAATGGAGAGTAATATTATATATTCGAGTATTTATTGCATCACTTTCATTATTTATTATATCTTGGCCAAACTCATTTTTAACTGCCCGCTGTTTTGTGGCAGTCAGTATTTCATTTTTTGTAATTTCTTCCATATGAAAATCCCACCATCCCCTTAGCCATCCTGTAAATCCACAAATAATGGCTTTGGCTATTTCTTGGTCTTGATTTCCACTTATCTTGCACACAGTTGCGTACATAGTCATATGTTTCATTAGATCAAGTATTTGGTTTTCTGACATTCCGTCAATATTCCAATTTACAATGGATCTCCCTGAATATGATATGGAGCTGGTGATTAAGTCTTCTTCAAATTGGATATCTACTGGAGTTGGCCTTGGGTAATACATTCTAGTTTGTGAAATTGGCCTAACTTTCCTGCCATAAACTATCATGTTTATTTTAGAGCCTTCCGTCTTGAATTCTTGTTCTATTTTATTGATCTAGCTATTGGAAAAGGATTCTTCTTGAAGAACCATAGCTCCTTGACTAGAGTTATTCTTGAAAGTTACTCCTTTTTCTTTTATATTTAGTTTTGCTAGTTTTTGGACTAGCTCATTCATTAATTCTTTATTGTCATCTTTCTTTTTTATTCCTTGAAGGCTGAATTGTTCCTTATTGATTATTGGAGGAGGTTTAAACAATAGAGCCTTCTTCCATTTGTAATCAGTCACCTTGTGATTTGTTACCTGGGGTTTATTAATTATATTTTCATGTTCAAATTGCAATAAAACCATTAACCCGACTTGGTTTAAATAATTATGTCCTCCTGTTTTTAAGAGACGAGCGTCATAATAAATTTTCTGACTCCCTTTTAGAAATTGTAGAATCAAGCCTTTGTAATGGACCCATATATTTTAATTGCTTCCCCAATTTTTCAGTAGCCTTAACAGATTCGAACCTCTTGAAAGTTCTCACTTTAAATATAAAACCCCAAGGGTTTGATATGAATCCAAGATCTCAAAACATTGCATTAGTTTATAGAATATGCTACAAAGTAATGAACACTTTGTGCCTAAATGCACTTCAGATGGACACCAAAGGACAAACAATGTTTTTTCAAACCAATATGGAAAAATCCAATACAGTAATCCCCAGATCTATGACTTGGTCTTAGATTAGACTTTCGGATAAATTGTCTCTACACTGTGAGTACCAACTGTCTAGAACCCCCATTAATAGAGATCCAGAGCAAATAATAGAGCACCCAGATGGGGATATAGAAATACAATTTCATTCAAATGGACGAACCTGAATAAACCTTTCTGAAGGCCCCTCTAGAATGCCTTCAAGATGTTCCAATTCCTCGGTTCCAAAATAAGAACATGAACAAACCCATAGGAGACCCATAGTCGAAGGACAAATCAGAACAAATAGCTAAGTGGAACAACCAGTATATAGGATATATGAACCTAGTTCCCCAGACAAAGAACCAACACCATCAGACCTAGATTTTAATATCCTTACTCTTCAAAAAGAAGAAAAATTCAGAATAGATAAAGAAGAGATCAAACGGGACTTTTTGTCTGATGAAAATAAAACTATTAGAGACTGGTATCTGGCGGAATTCCCCCAGGAATTATTTGATGCTCTACATAAAAAATTTAATAAATTTATATTGAGGCAGAAGAAGAATGTAAAATTCTTTGACTAGTTTAGATATATCCTAAGGGAAAAAGAAACTGAAATTCTGGATTTTAATCTAAATAGTGTAGAAAATCAGTATCAAACTTTTTATATTCCAGAAGGGGAAGAATTGATATCCATTCATCCCCTTAAACGGAATCCTCACCTGAAAGGAAAATCGGAAGATAAACCTGAGGCTAAGGATTCTCCTTATAAGATCACACCTAAAGATACTGATCATCATACCCATAAAATAGATGTAATACCACATATAATCGAGCAGAATAATTATACTAATCTCTGCTTACAAACTATTAGAAAGCAGACAACGAGATTTGAAAATATAATTAATAAACCCCAGGTAACAGATCACAAGGTGATTGATTATAAAGGGAAGAAGGCTCTATTGTTTAAACCTCCTCCAATAATCAATAAGGAACAATTCAGTCTTCAAGGAATAAAAAAGAAAAATGACAATAAAGAATTAATAAATGAGCTAGTCCAAAAACTAGCAAAACTAAATCTAAAAGAAAAATGAGTAACTTTCAAGAATAACTCTAGTTAAGGAGCTATGGTTCTTCAAGAAGAATCCTTTTCTCATAGCGAGATCAATAAAATAGAACAAGAATTCAAGACAGAATGCTCTGAAATAAACATGATAGATTACGGTAGAAAAGTTAGGCGAACTTCACAAACTAGAATATATTAACCAAGACGAACTCCTGTAGATATCCAATTTGAAGAAGACTTAATCATCAGCTCAATATCATATTCAGGGAGATCCATTGTAAATTAGAATATTGACGGAATGTCAGGAAACCAAATACTTGATCTAATGAAACATATGACTATCTACGCAACTGCATGCAACATAAGTGGAAATCAAAACCAAGAAACAGCCAAAGAAATTATTTGTGGATTACAGGATGGCTAAAGGGATGGTGGGATTTTCATTTGGAAGAAAATACAAAAAATGAAATACTGACTGCCATAAAAAGTGGGCGGTTAAAAATGAATTTGGCCAGGATATAATAAATAATGAAAGTGATGCAGTAAATACTCTAATATATACTATTACTCTCCACTTTGTAGGAAGTACTGTGTTACTCGATGCTAGATCAAAAGACCTTCTTTCTAATCTATGCCCAACACTATCCCATTATAAGTGGTATAAAGATGTGTTCTTCTCTAGACTCCTTTCCAGAGAAGACGGCAATTCGGATCATTGGAAAGAAAAGTTCATTACGGGTTTCGTCGAGAAGGTTAAAATGCAATTAAAAAATAAGCATGGACGAATAATTCCATATTCTTTATATACATTAGGAGAGCTATAAACAGATATTTGTGCAGAAGGCCTTGCTCTCTATACGGATCAAAAACTGAAAAGGCAGCTGGAGAAACATAGGATGACTGAAAGGAAAGAACGAGGAGATTTTTGTGAACAGTTTGAATTTAATACTCTACCTTCATCCAAAGATTCTGATAGGAGAAAATAGAAAAATAGAAAATATAAATTAGGTTCCAATAAAGCTGCTACCAAGGAAAAGTTTTCTAAGAAATTTTCCCCCAAAAGTAATTTCAAGAAAACCAACGGAAAAAGAAGAATACATGTTTGCTATAATTGTGGTAAGGTAGGGCATTACAAGAATAAATGTAGAATAAAAAAGAAAATAAGATGTCGTACAATTAGATGATAATATTAGAGATCAACTATTTCATATATTACAAATAGATGAAGAATCTTTTGATAATTCCTCTAGTTCTGATTCAGAAATGCTGGCTGGAGAAATAGAAAATGAAGATTTAATTCTCAGCTGTTCGGACTCAGAAAATGATAATACTGATACTAATTGTTTTTGTAACACCCTTACCAAAGAAGAAAATCTGATTATAGATATAATAGATAAAATAACAGACCCTGAGACTAAGAGAGAAGCTTTAGTCCAATATATAAATATAGCCAAAATAAATAAAAAGACCCTCTCCTCCTTTAGTTCGAACCCAAGTGGATTATAATTCTTAGGAGCGTCAAGGATAAAAATAATAATCATAAGGAGCCTTCTGTCTCAGAATTAAGACAAGAAATTAATGAAGTTCGTAATGAACTAATAAATCTAAAAAATAGAGTACAGGTTTTAGAGCTAGCCTCCAACCCTGTGGAAGATAGTCTTGTAAATTCAGACGATGAAATAGAATTTAACTATATCATAAATAGTTATAAAAAGCCCCTACTGCCTAAAGTGGAAGAATTTCTCCCTAATATAGTTAAGGATGAACCAGAATCTTCCAATGTGGCACAGGATTGTAATTATGTCAGCCTCCTTGACAAAGTAATTACTCAAAAATGGTTCACCATGATAAAGATAATCGTCCAGGAAGAATATAGTTTCCAAACTCTTGCTTTAATAGATTCAGGAGCAAACCTGAATTGTATAAAAAAAGGACTTGTTCCTACTGAATATTTTAGTAAGACCACACAGGACTTAATACAGCAGATGGGAGCAGAATGATTATAAGTTATAAGCTTTCAAATGCTGCAGTTTGCAGCAATGGTAATTGCTTTGAATTCCTTTTTATAATGGTAAAAGGATTAAGCCAATCTGTACTCCTAGGAACTCCGTTTTCAAATATGCTCTACCCATTAAAAATTGATAGTACAGGGATTGAAGCTAATATAGAAGGACATAATGTGAAGTTTGAATATCTTGAGAAACCGAAAGTTCGAGAAATCAACAATATTAAAGAGACCATTTCGAATAAGCAAAAATTCTTATATTACCTCAAATAAGAAATAAGATATAGAACAATAGAAGCCAAGCTCTTGCTCCCCTAGAATATAAGGCTAGTAGAAAATATTAAAAGTAATATTGAGAAAGAAATATGTGTTGAACTGCTATGCTTTTTGGGATAGGAAAAAGCATATCGTTAGCCTGCCTTATGAAACTGGTTTACATGAGAATAAAATCCCAACCAAAGCTAGACCAATTCAAATGAATCCCCGACTTTTAGAAATTTGCAAGAAAGAAATTGCTGATCTACTTCAGAAAAAGCTTATTAGGAAAAGCTCCTCTCCTTGGAGTTGCCCAGCATTTTATTTAGAAAAAGCTTTTGAGATAGAAAGGGGGGCTCCACGATTAGTAATAAACTATAAGCCACTCAATAAAGCCTTACGATGGATAAGGTATCCTATTCCTAATAAACGAGATCTGCTTGATAGACTTGTGAATGCTTTCATCTTCTCCAAGTTTGATCTAAAATCTGGTTATTGGCAGATCCAAATAGCTGAAGACGACTTGTATAAGACTGCTTTTAATGTTCCTTTTTAACATATAAATAGAATGTTATGCCTTTTGGACTTAAAAATGCCCCTTCAGAGTTCCAAAACATTATGAATGATATTTTCAATCCTTATACAAAATTCATTATTGTTTACATAGATGATGTTCTAATATTTTTCGAAAACCTAGAACAACATTTTAAGCACTTAAATGTTTTTGTTAAGGCAATTAAAATTGTTAGGCTAGTCGTTTCCGCTAAAAAGATTTGTCTTCGTCAAACAAAGATTCAATTTTTAGGACACAATATTTTCCAAGGTATAATTATTCCTATTGGAAGAGCTATTGAATTTTTCCCAGACATTATTTTAGACAAAACTGTGCTTCAACGATTTCTGGGATGTCTTAATTATATAGCTGATTTCTATAAAGACTTAGCTATTGATGCTAAACCATTATTTCAAAGGTTGAAAAAGATTCCTCCGGAATGGACGGATGTGCATACTTCGGCTGTAAGAAAAATAAAAATCAAAGCCAAAGAATTACCTTGCCTTACACTCTCAAATCCTCTTCCTTTCAAATTAGTTGAATGTGATGCTTCATAAATAGGATTAGGAGGAGCATTTAAACAAAGAATTTCAAACACGGAACAGTTGGTTCGTTTTACTTCTCAAGCTTGGAATTAGAGACAGCAAAATTAATCTACGGTTAAAAAAGAACTTTTGGCCATTGTCCACTGTGTCACAAAATTCCAAAGTGACTTGCTCAACCAAAAATTCCTGATACGAACTGATTGTAAAGCCGCTAAAGATATCCTCCATAAAGATGTCAAAAACCTTGTCTCCAAACTGATTTTTGCACGCTGGCAAGGTGTCCTGTCTTCTTTCGAATTTGAGATTGAACATATTAAAGGCAATACTAATTATCTTCCTGATTGTTTAACCAGTGAGTTTTTGCACGGGGACAGGCGGATAGTACTACCAAACAAGGGAAAGGGAAAAATGAAAATAGTTCCCGTGTCAGGCAAGGCTTTGGCAACTTCGCCAATAGCCCCAAACCAACTGATTAGAAAATAGGCGCAGGAAATAACATTCTCGCCTAAACCAATACCAATAGCTATGAACTCAGCTAGAGAAAAAAGCAGTTTTTTAGAAACCTCTTTTACATCTACTATTATAATAGAGGATATTCATAGAGGCAAAGACCCCATATGAAATAACGACTATTTATTTAAATAATCACCAACATCCATCTAATAATGATAAAACCCGAGAATGGTATGAAGCCATCGTCCTTGAAACAGGGTCGATTACCATGGTCCATTTCCATAGAAAGAATACTGATATAATAGCATACTCAAAATTCCAAATACGCAAAATAATATCATATAAGGAATGGGGTATGGACCTGTCAAAACCCAGAAAATTGCAATCAAAAGGGTTTAGTAATAAATATTTTCAATATTCTGAATATATTGAAGCTTGGCATAAAGTCTTTGTCTTTCAAAATAATCATAATTCTCATACATGGTTCATACAAATAAAAATACCAATAATAGGAGAATTTACGAATTGGTTTAAAAACTGGTTCCAACTATGGGGATCAGGAACTGAAATATTGCCACCAAATATTCAAACTTCGCAAAGGAAGTTTATTGAATATTATAATAATGATACCAGAATAGATCTACATTTTTATTTTATGGCTTTATACCAAATACCATGGATTATGAAATGGGCCTATCATATATCAGATGATTATACAAATAATTGGGAATACATCCCAGAATTGGGTAGGCAAGTGTATATAAAGTGTTGGGATGTCTATGAAAATAAATCCCTTGATCCAGAAAATATAAAAATGAAGAAGGTGCCATTCTCACCCTCGAAAGCAGGAATTAATATGACCAATTATATCAATAAGATGCGTCAGCAGAACCCTACGGCCACAAAAGAAGAACTTAAAATGAAATTGTTACAAATCTTTGATGAAGAAGAGGAGTCTATGTCTACATCTACACAAAACGAAGAAGATTATGCACAAGAAAATGACGACATCGAGTTCAGGCTGTCTTAAAGATGATAAAGATTCGGGCCATACTAAGGACGGAGCGACTGCAAACCAAAAGCACACGAGTCCTGACAAACAAATAGCAAAAAGTTACCGACACCTTTTTGTCTCATCACCTTTTACTTTTCAATTTTCATACCTCTTGTCATATCACCAACACCTTTTTGTCTCATCACCTTTTTCCGTTGACTGTTCATACCTTTTGTCATATCACCGACACCTTTTTGTCTCGTCACCTTTTACTTTTCCCTGCTCACACTTTCTATCTCATCACCGACAGCTTGGGGTCTTGTCAGCCAGCGGACTTGAAATAAATCTTTGGCGTCCACCAACTATAAAAGGGGGGTAGGAGCTCATTCAGAGGACGCCGCGAGTTTTTCCCCCTCAGTCCTCCATCTCTGTAACCTTCCTCCATCTCTGCAACCCTCTTGCATCTCTGCAACCTTCTTCCATCTCTGCAACCTTCTTGCATCTCTGCAACCTTCTTGCATCTCTACAGCCTTCTTGCACCTCTGCAATCTTATCCCTGCATCTCTGCAACCTTATCCCGATATTTCTGTGAACTATCTATATCTCTCTACTGTATATCTGGTGGTGTATACATCCACCCAGAGTGATTGTAAGAGTAATTTATGTGTGATTGTAACTACGACTCTCTGCCCAGCTATTGTCCAAAAGAGTGGAAATTATTCACTAGTTTCTGCAAGTGTCTCATGTAAGTTGTTTATTATGTAGTTTAAGATAGTAATTTATATAAAAGTTAGGCATGTTTTGTATGTAAACTGGTTTGTTGTGGATATATCATTTCTTTTGTGCATCTTCTCTCTTGTTAAATTGCTTGTGAGATCCTTATTTGGTATCAAAGCTTAGTATGATTATCTTTCAATTCTTGTTGTCTTCTTTCCAATAGTTTATAAGCAGAGATTGGTATAATTATTCTGCTCGCTTATATGTGGTATTACATCTATTTTATGGGTATGATGATCAATATCTTTAGGGGATGATCTTATAAGGTGAAGCCTTAGCCTCAGGTTTATCTTCTGATTTTCCTTTCAGGTGAAGATTCATTTCAGGGCGATGAATGGATTCCAATTCTTCCCCTTTTGGAGTATAAAAAGTTTGATACTGATTTTCTACAGTATTTAAATTAAAATCTGGAATTTCGATTTCTTTTTCCCTTAGGATATATCTTAACCAGTCAAAGAATTTGACATTCTTCTTCTGCCTCAATATAAATTTATTGAATTTTTTATGTAGAGCATCAATTAATTCCTGGGGGAATTCCGCCAGATACCAGTCTCTAATATTCATCGGACAAAAAGTCTGGTTTGATCTCTTCTTTATCTATTCTGAATTTTTCTTCTTTTTGAAGGGTAAGGATATTAAAATCTCGATAAGATGGTGTTGGTTCTTTGTCTGGGGAACTAGGTTCATATATCCTATTTACTAGTTGTTGCACTTGGCTATTTGTTCTAATTAGTCCTTCGACTATGGGTCTCCTATGGGTTTGTTCATGTTCTGATTGTGGAGCCGAGGAAGTGGAACATCTTGAAGGAATTCTAGAGGGGCCTTCAAAAAGGTTTATTCGGGTTTGTCTATTTGAATTAAACTGTATTTCTATATCCCCATCTGGGTACTCTATTATTTTCTCTGGATCTCTATTAATGGGGGTTCTAGACTGTTGGTTCTCACAGTGTAGAGACCATTTATCCGGAAGTCTAATATGAGACCAAGTCATAGATCTAAGGATTACTGTATTGGATTTTTCCATGTTTGAAAATATTGTTCTAAAGGTTAAGAACTTAAAGAAATTTTTCATTAAGATAATAGAGATTGAAACTAAAAGTCGTCGGGACCCGAACTATCGATAGGCCAGGAAGAGCAGTGAAAGGTACAGGACTGTTTCCGATTGACTCAGTATTCAACCATTATCAAAATGGAAAATTTCCTTAGGACTCTATCCAATAGAACAGCCTCTTCCTCTAATAGTACACTACGAGTAAGCAATAGAGAAGCAATAACAATAGAAAATATAGAAAAGCAAATACAGAATTGGAATATTCCCAAAGTTTTGACTTCGGACATTTACAAATAAGGGACCTTTGAATTTAAATCAAGTTTTTCCATCAAAACTGTAGAACAAAGTATTTCTTACACTAATGAGCAAGATGGTTTCCAATTACTTTCAAATAGAATGATACAAGACTATAAAACTAAAGATTATAAATATTTACATATAGGACTTGTTCAAATTGAAATAAAACCATTAAGCCAACTTTGTTTAAATAATTCTGTCCTCCTGTGTTTAAGAGATGAGCGTCATAATAAATTTTCTGACTCCCTTTTAGGAATTGTAGAATCGAGCCTTTGTAATGGACCCATATATTTTAATTGCTTCCCCAATTTTTCAGTAGCCTTGATGGATCCAAACCTCCTGAAAGTTCTCACTTTAAATATAAAAACCCAAGGGTTTGATATGAATCCAGGATCCCAAAACATTGCATTAGTTTATAGAATATGCTATAAAGTAATGAACACATTGTGCCGAAATGCACTTCAGATGGACACCAAAGGCCAAACAGTGTTTTTTCAAACCAATATGGAAAAATCCAATACAGTAATCCCCAGATCTATGACTTGGTCTCAGATTAAACTTACGGATAAATGGTCTCTACACTGTGAGAACCAATAGTCTAGAACCCCCATTAATAGAGATCCAAAGCAAATAATAGAGTACCCAGATGGGGATATAGAAATATAATTTAATTCAAATAGACGAACCCGCATAAACCTTTCTAAAGGCCCCTCTAGAATGCCTTCAAGATGTTCCACTTCCTCGGTTCCACAATCAGAACATGAACAAACCCATAGGAGAACCATAGTCGAAGGACTAATCAAAACAAATAGCTAAGTGCAACAACCAGTATATAAGATATATGAACCTAGTTCCCCAGACAAAGAACCAACACCATCTGACCAAGATTTTAATATCCTTACCCTTTGAAAAGAAGAAAAATTTAGAATAGATAAAGAAGCGATCAAACAGGACTTTTTGTCCAATGAAAATAAAAATATTAGAGACTGGTATCTAGCGGAATTATCCCAGGAATTATTAGGTGCTCTACATAAAAAATTCAATAAATTTATATTGAGGCTGAAGAAGAATGTAAAATTCTTTGACTGGTTACGATATATCTTAAGGGAAAAAGAAATCGAAATTCCAGATTTTAATCTAAATATTGTAGAAAAACTTTTTATACTCCAAAAGGGGAAGAATTGGAATCCATTCATCCCCCTGAAAGGAATCTTCAACTGAAAGGAAAATCCAAAGATAAACCTGAGGCTAAGGCTTCACCTTATAAGAACACTCCTAAAAATACTGATCATCATACCCATAAAATAGATGTAATACCACATATAATCGAGCCGAATAATTATACTAATCTCTGCTTACAAACTATTGGAAAGCAGACAAGAAGAACTGAAAATATAATTAATAAACCCCAGGTAATAGATCACAAGGTGATTGATTACAAAGGGAAGAAGGCTCTATTGTTTAAAACTCCTCCAATAATCAATAAGGAACAATTCAGTCTTCAAGGAATAAAAAAGAAAGATGACAATAAAGAATTAATAAATGAGCTAGTCCAAAAACTAGCAAATCTAAATATAAATGAAAAAGGAGTAACTTTCAAGAATAACTCTAATCAAGGAGCTATGGTTCTTTAAGAAGAATCTTTTTCCAATAGTAAGATCAATAAAATAGACCAAGAATTCAAGACTGAAAGCTCAAAAATAAACAGGATAGATTATGGTAGGAAAGTTAGGCCAACTTCACAAACTTGAATGTGTTACCCAAGGCCAACTCCAGTAGATATCCAATTTGAAGAAGACTTAATCACCAGCTCCATATCATATTCAGGAAGATCCATTGTAAATTGGAATATTGACGGAATGTCAGAAAACCAAATACTTGATCTAATGAAACATATGACTCTGTACGCAACTGCGTGCAAAATAAGTGGAAATCAAGTCCAAGAAATAGCCCAAGTCATTATTTGTGGATTTACATGATGGCTAAGGGGATGGTGGGATTTCCATATGAAAGAAATTACAAAAAATGAAATACTAACAGCCACAAAACAGTGGGCGGTTAAAAATGAATTTGCCAGGAAATAATAAATAATGAAAGTGATGCAGAAAACACTCTAATATATAATATTATTCTCCACTTTGTAGGAAGTACTACGTTACTATATGCTAGATCAGAAGACCTTCTTTCTAATGTTAGATGCCCAATACTATCCCATTAAAAGTGGTATAAAGATGTGTTCTTCTCTAGACTCCTCTCCAAAGAAGACAGTAAATCGGATCACTGGAAAGAAACGTTCATTGCCGGTTTACCCCATCTTTTCGCCGAGAAGGTTAAAACGTGATTAAAAAATAAGCATGAAGGAATAATCCCATATTCTTTATATACATTAGGAGAGTTATCAACATAAATTTGTGCAGAAGGCCTTGCTCTCTGTACGTATCTAAAGCTGAAAAGGCAGCTGGAGAAACAAAGGATGACTGGAAGAAAAGAACTAGGAGATTTTTCTGAACAGTTTGGATTTAATACTCTGCCTTCATCGAAAGATTCTGAAAGGAGAAAATATAAAAATAGAAAATATAAACCAAATTCCAATAATGCTGCTACTAAGGAAAAGTTTTCTAAGAAATTTTCCCCCAAAAGTAATTTCAAGAAAACCAGCTGAAAAAGAAGAATACATGTTTGCTATAATTGTGGTAAGGTAGGGCATTACAAGAATAAATGTAGAATCAAAAGGAAAATAGATGCCTTACAATTAGATGATAATATTAAAGATCAACTAATTCATATATTACAAATAAATGAAGAATCTTCTGTTAATTCTTCTAGTTTTGATTCAGAAATGCTGGCTGGAGAAATAGAAAATGAAGATTTAATTCTCGGCAGTTCGGACTCAAAAATGATAATACTGATACTAATTATTTTTGTAACACACTTACCAAAGAAGAAAATCTGATTATAGATGTAATAGATAAAATAACAGACAAAAAGACTAAACGAGAAGCTTTAGTCCAATATATAAATATAACCAAAATAAATTAAAAGCCCTCTCCTCCTTTAGATCGAACCCAAGAGGATTATAGTTTTGCTAAAATTCTTAAGAGAGTCAAGGATAAAAATAATAATCATAAGGAGCCTTCTGTCTCAGAATGAAAACAAGAAATTAATGAAATTAATGAACTAATAAATCTAAAAAAATAGAGTACAAGTTTTAGAGCTAGCCTCCAACCCTGTGGAGGATAGTCCTGTAAATTCAGACTATTAAATAGAATTTAACTAAATCATAAATAGTTATAAAAAGCCTCTACTGCCTAAAGCGGAAGAATTTCGCCCTAATATAGTTAAGAATGAACCAGAATCATCCAATGTGACACAAGATTGTAATTATGTCAGCCTCCTTGACAAAGTAATTACTCAAAAATGGTTCACCATGATAAAGATAATCGTCCAAAAATTATATAGTTTCCAAACTTTTGCTTTAATAGATTCAAGAGCAGACCTGAATTGTATAAATGAAGGACTTGTTCCTACTGAATATTTTAGTAAGACCACACTGGTCTTAAATAAAGCCGATGGCAGCATAATGATTATAAATTGTACACTTTCAAATGCTGCAGTTTGCAATAATGGTAATTGCTTTGAATTCCCTTTTATAATGGTAAAAGGATTAGGCCAATCTGTAATCCTAAGAACTCCTTTTTTAAATATGCTCTACTCAATAAAAATTGATAGCATAGGGATTGAAGCTAATATAGAAGGACATAATGTGAAGTTTGAATTTCTTGAAAAACCCAAAGTTCGAGAAATCAACAATATTAAAGAGACCATTTCTAATAAGAAAAAATTCTTATATTACTTAAAAGAAGAAATAAGATATAGAATAATAAAAGCCAAGCTCTTGCTCCCTGTGAATATAAGGCTAGTAGAAAATATTAAAAGTAATATTGAGAAAGAAATATGTGCTGAACTCCCAAATGCTTTTTGGGATAGGAAAAAGCATATCGTTAGCCTGCCTTATGAAACTGGTTTTCACGAAAATAAAATCCCAACCAAAGCAAGACCAATTCAAATGAATCCCCGGCTTTTAGAAATTTGCAGGAAAGAAATTGCTGATCTACTTCAGAAAAAGCTTATTAGGAAAAGCTTCTCTCCTTAGAGTTGCTCTGCATTTTATGTAGAAAAAGCTTCTGAGATGGAAAAGGGGGCTCCATGATTAGTACTAAACTATAAGCCACTCAATAAAGCCTTACGATGTACATGGTATCCTATTCCTAATAAACGAGATCTACTTGATAGATTTGTGAATGCTTGCATCTTCTCCAAGTTTGATCTAAAATATGGTTATTGACAGATCCAAATTGCTGAAGACGACAGGTATAAGACCTCTTTTAATGTTCCTTTTGGACAATTTGAATGATGCCTTTTGGACTTAAAAATGCCCCTTCAGAGTTCCAAAACATTATGAATGATATTTTCAATCCTTATACAAAATTCATGATTGTTTACATTGATGATGTTCTAATATTTTCTAAAAACCTAGAACAACATTTTAAGCACTTAAATGTTTTTGTTAAGTCAATTAAATTTGCTACGCTACGCTAGTCGTTTATGCTAAATAGATTAGTCTTTGTCAAACAAAGATTCGAATTTTAGGGCACAATATTTTCCATGGTAGAATAATTCCTATTGATAGAGCTATTGAATTTTCTAATATATTCTCAAACATTATTTTAGACAAAACTGAGCTTCAACGATTTCTGGGATGTCTTAATTATATTGCTGATTTTTATAAAGACTTAGCTATTGATGCTAAACCATTATTTCAAAGGTTGAAAAAGAATCCTCCGGATTGGACGGATGTGCATACTTTGGAGGTCTATTCTTTCAGTCCTCTTCATTTCGAAATGGACCCGGATTCCTACAATCGAACGGGCTCCATATTACATCGCCAAAGGTACTTGGAGGCTTTTCTTGACATATATTATGCCTAAAGCTTCATGGACCACTCACGACGGAAGTCCCTGCTCTATCCGTGACAGAGCGGAGTTTACAAGCTATTTACCCTGCACTAGTTCCGCACTCTATGTGCCCCTTGTCTCGGGCGTACAAGCCAAAGATCACCTTCTCACATCATAGATGGTGCCTACGCGAAACATGGTGGGATATGAGGACACTCATTTCTCAATCAATTTTGATGATATTACTGCGGCTCCTAAGGGAGAGTTCTCTCTGCATCATCATACTGAGACACCGGGCTAAAGACTCATGTTATCCCGTTTCAACTCACCAGCCCGGTTCCCTTTTGTTGGATGATCCGTCAGAAGTGGTGGATCTTAGCTAAAACCACTCCAGCCATTTGATTTGTCCTTTCCCCAGTGACACTTGCCGTCTTAAGTGATGAATCGGTTCGACCCGAGGGGGTAGGCCATTTGTCCAAGAGGCACTCATCCTTATTCAGGTTGATCGATTAGTGAGGTAGCGGGACAATTCTATGAATGGGCGGTAATTACATGAGCTTTACGGCTGCTCCCCTGCTCCCTACTATGAGCTGGTCGAAGTTTGAGCATGCACCGCCTGGCCCTCCGCTGCTTCAAGCTACCGGAACGAGACTCAAAAGCAAATCCGCTGAGAAGATATAAGAGAAAGCTGGTTGTCCCGACTCCCATGTTAGTAAGATGGTGAACCTTTAGTCTTCCTCCTACCTTTTCATAGAGAGAGAATAACCAACTGGAAGTTGTTGATTTGACTGGTAGTGCCTGGTGATGTTCATAAAAGATCCCTTTCAGTGAAGTGGCTTCGATCAACTCCTCTTTGGTCCTAAGGAAGCCGATGTAGACAGTATTGCCAAGTGCACAATTTGTGTTCCTCCCGAAATGAATATGAATTTGATGTCATAGCCCCCCTTGGAATGAGAAGGTCGATCCACCAAACGAAACAGTGGCCTGGCCCATGTACTAGTTAGTGGGAGATAGCTACTGCAGCTCTGCTAAACATAGCTCGCTGACAGGACATCGCTAGCTCAGCTATCTCTGAGACCGTTTCCTTTAGGCTACGGGGAATCTGATTCGTCGCTTTACCCTTTTTACTCTCAAATAATACGGTACTTAAGGTTAAGGTCCTTGGGCACGAATCAAGTGAATTGGTGAATAGTTGTTCTACTGCACAGTGGATGGGGGCTAGGTATGATATGACCCTTCTTTCCAAGAAGGAGCTCTTTAGGTTGAAGCTCGCTCGTGAGCGATGAGATATTTCCCCCGCTTCTTCGCTACTGATAGGGCTTAACTGTTATTAGAAATTCTATATAATTTCTAAAGTTGTGAATTCTTCATCATTTCTATATGTCGATGTCGTTGTTAAAAAACCACATCTTCTTCATCCTTACAAACAAGGGAGGTTTGTGTTTGATTGTTAGTAATCTAGTAGGATAGGTGTGTCTTACATATAGAACGGACACTCTAGATTTGATTCTGAGCCCTAGGGCTGGTTCAGTTCAACCGCCATGTTACTTGGCCTGCTAATAGAGGCTAGCCATAGCGAAGGGCCTCGATCTCGGGTCAATAGATGAGTTCAGATATAAATATATTCGTTAATGTGTTTTTTCTTTAGCGGGTTTTTGTTAAGCCCTAGTGAATCGCATAGGAAGGAGATTTATTTACATCCATGAAAGGGAAAGGCAGTTTCGCCTCGCCTGTCGACAACAGAGCCCGACAGTTGTTGGTTGTGGTTCCTATGTGTCTTGCTTTGCAATCGAATATATCAAAGCATTTGTATCCATCTGGTTGCTCTGAATCCTGAGCTGCGGTATCTGGTGCTCGTACTGGATCGAAACTGGGCGAAGGGATGCTGGGCGAGGTGCTTTCAATAAGAAAAAAGAGAAACAAAATTAGTTGTTCCATCAACGACATGAACGAGTCCACCCTACTGGATCTGCTTCTGGATTTCGATTTGGAACAGGGAATTTAGTCTTTGTTGTCGTTGGTGCCGGATCAATAGAAACAACTCCCTTGACCGTTGCTTCAATATATTCGAGATCAATAGCTAATAAAGCAGGTTTTTAGTAGCTGGCTCACTGACCCGCCCTAAAATTAAGAGTATGTTACAATCTTTGAATCTGATGGACAGATTCAAACGGTGTAACATCAAATTTCTTCGAGGGCAAAGTTAGCTTATATATGAGGTCTGCAGATGCTTGAGCTTCAGGTCACTTTCTTTCACATCTGAAGCTCAGAAAGTCTCATTTTATTGTTTTCGATATTGAAAGACCAAAATTAGGACATGATGAGCTGCTTCTTGAGGGTTTCGCTTGTTCAAGCAACTATTTCCTCTTCGACTTGATTAATCACTAGCTCCGCATCACCAAAACAAATTAGATGTTGGATCCCAAGGCAATACATAAGTCATGATGAAGTGCTTTTTATATATTCAACAACAGGTTTGAACAAATATGAAAATGGAAATGACTCTGGTGATATCAGGACCACTCTGCCACCATTGCCTTCTCCGCAAGAGCTGCCATCAAAAGAAACCTTTGTCAATGTCATTTAGTACAAAATTATGTCTCACCTGAGTAGCAAAGTCTAAAGAGATACCCATTCCAGTATCTCCACACACCATTGCTTCCTTTTTCGTCAAGATCGGCTTAGCCCTGACTTTGTATTTCGCCACCCTTCCGGTATTCATTCAGGCATATTCCCATGATAATGAGATCAGGCCATCAATATCAGAGGCCAATTTGTTACCTAGCTTAATCCCATAAGTCATTGGCATATATACTACTAGTACAGAAGTGATTATCTTCTTATCAGGCTAATATGAAAGCCTAAATATCCTTTATTTGACTCACCACTTCGACTTTACTAGAATAAAGTTAATAACATTGGTGACGGGCGCCTCTCCATTTTACCAATAGTGAGTAGGGCTTGCAGCAATTTATTGGGCGATTGTGTACCCCTCAAAGTCCTTCCATATAGGCCTGCCTGGTGAATCTACATGATTCAACCTATCAGGATCTGGTTTTTTTATTGTGCGGGAGTAGATGCCTCTAGCAGAGCATCCGCCATCTGTTTGCTAATGGAAAGCAGCTCTGTAGCTTGTTCCAGGATTAGTGTTTGGGGGACCATCTCGATCGAACTTGTTATCTATGCTTGGAGGAAAATCAATTGCTCAAGCTTGTCTAACGACCCTTCATTCACGAGAATAGAACCTTTATCTGTATGGGAAAGAGGGATTATACCTATGCTTGGTTGGGAGGAGGGCCGGGAAGTCTGAAGGGAATGGATGTTTGTCGGGGTTCATAAACAAGAAATCTTTCATTTTCACGAGTCGATGGGCAAACAGATAGGGGAGTTGCAAGAGAATTTAGGGACAAGAGAGGAATATCAATCAATCGAGTGGCCATTTTTCCTCCAAGACAGTATTCATTTGCATTCTTTGATAAGGAGTTTCAAAAGGAATATGGGAAGTACAAGAAGCAGGGTAGCCGATAAGGATAAAGGTTGAATAGCTTTCCGTAGGTAGTGGGGATCCTATGATCCTTACTTCCCATTTCCCTTTTATGCCGACGTCGTAAACCGATGTCTCGGATTGAGCGACGGCTTTCCTCCCGCTACAGAAAATAGATCTCTGCAAGGTCAGAAATGATTGGATCTCCTAATGCCCGATTGGATGTGAGGGAGGAAAGAATTTCATATGAACATTGCTTATACTTCTCTATCCGTAAGGAGAGGGTCTTTCCCCTTGAAGGACCTACCTGAGGCTGCTAGGGAGGGAAGGAAGGATTCAATCCAGCCATAGGTTTCCATACAGCTACCCTGATACGAAACGCGACGAAAGAGTAAAAATAAGCAAAACTCATTTACCGTCATATTCGTTCTTCAAGTCGCGTTCAGTCACGCCCTTTAACTCACGAAAGTAGAAGCCCCGTAGAGGAAGGCAGTTCATTCACTTTTTCTTTCTCTCCTCCTTCTAGTTCCATCCTGGCAAGAGATCCCTTCGTGTTCCACTCCAAATGAAGTTAAGCCTCGAGCAGCTCGCGCAGGGAAGGACGAGGTAGGTCGAAGGGAGGCCATCCAAAAGTGCTTGCGGTAGCAAGGGGAATCGAGTTGCTCGTTAGAAATGGGAGTCCCACTGATCCATAAGTAGCGTCTAACCAGCAATGGTCTTCAGGTGCAGTCTCACATTGGGGACGCTCACCAGGTAAGATGAGCGAAGCTGTCATGGACCAGCCGTGGTCATTCTTAATTCAAACGGGG